>NW_025106661.1:1800000-2249077 GCF_013123115.1 Colletes gigas | reverse complement strand
GAGCGGGTGATTGCTGCCCGCCTCGTCGAGCACCTGTCGCGGGGTGCCCCCGGCCTGGCCGACTGCCAGTACGGTTTCCGGGAGGGTCGATCGACCATCGACGCGATAGGTCGTGTCAGGGCCCTCTCGGAGTCGGCCGTCTCCCGGGGAGGGGTGGCTTTGGCAATATCCTTGGATATTGCCAACGCCTTTAACACCCTGCCCTGGGAGGAGATAAGGAGGGGGCTCGAATATCATCGGGTCCCCCCTTGTCTCGGGGCGGTCATCGGGGATTATCTCCGCGGCAGGTGGATCGAGTATCCGGGCCGGGATGGGCATATGCGGAGGGAGGTGTACTGCGGTGTTCCGCAGGGGTCGGTCCTCGGGCCACTCCTGTGGAACATCGCGTACGACGCAGTGTTGCGGGCCGACCTCCCCGACGGCGTCAGCGCCGTGTGTTATGCAGATGACACACTGGTGCTGGCCGTCGGGGCGCACTGGGGGAGGGCCAAGCGTCTCGCGGAGGAGGGGGCGCAACGCGTCGTCGACCGGATCAGAGGGATGGGGATGACGGTGGCGGTCCATAAGACCGAGGTGATAGCGTTCCATTCACCTCGGCAGGATCCGCCACCCCCTCTGATCCGCGTGGGTGAGGCTAATATCGAGGTGAAGCCCCAGATGAGGTATCTGGGGCTGATCCTCGATAGCCACTGGCGCTTCGAGGAGCATTTCCGCTGCCTGGTCCCCCGGCTGGAGAGGATGGTCGGGGCTTTGGGCCGGATTCTGCCCAACCTGGGGGGCCCGGCGGGCCGAGTTCGCCGCCTCTATGTGGCAATGGTTCAGTCGGTGGTCCTATACGGGGCCCCCGTCTGGGCGGACGACCTGGCGGCCTCCCGGCGCGGCATGACTATGCTGCGTCGGGTGCAGAGGCGGATGGCTCTAAGGGTCGTCCGCGGGTACCGGACCGTGTCACATGAGGCGGCGACGGTTCTTGCGGGGATGCCGCCCATGGATCTCCTCGCGCGGTCGCACGCGATGATGTATCGTCACCGCGTCGACCGTCGCGCGGGGGTGGGGGCGGTCCCGGGTGTGCAGGAACCTGCTTGGGGCGAGTTGAAGCGCCAGGCCCGGCAGTCCGTGGTGCACGCGTGGCAAGAGCGGTTGGCTCTGCCTACCGCGGGGCACCGGACAGTCGGGGCTGTTCGGCCACTCCTATGTGAGTGGCTGGACAGAGGCCATGGAAGCCTCACTTACAGGATGGCACAGGTGTTCTCGGGGCATGGCAGCTTCGGGAGATACCTGTGCCGGATAGGGAAGGAGCCGACGGCGCGTTGCTGCCATTGTGACGCTGAGCAGGACACGGCGGAACATACCCTCGAGGTATGCGCTGCATGGGAGGGTGAACGCCGTGTCCTGATCGGCGTCATCGGGCGGGATGTCTCGCTGCCGGGCATGGTACGCGCCATGCTCGGCAGCGAGGAGAAGTGGAGGGCCGTGGCCTCCTTCTGCGAAATCGTAATGTTGCAGAAGGAGACCGCGGGAAGGGAGCGCGAGCGTCAGCGGCGCGCTGAGGCTCGCGCTCGTTTGGTGGCGAGAGAGCGTCGCCTGGGCGTCAGGCGACGCGGGCGGCCCCCTCGGCGTGGCGCATGACCCAGGCTGGGAGGGGGGTCCTGATAGGAGCCCCCTCCCGCCAGGCGGCGTAGGGTCGGACCGGATGGGGTGGCAGTGCCTCCTGTCCGGGTCCGGCGCACGGAGCGGCACCCTCGGTGGCCTGGTGCGGCCATGAGCTGCCGGCCTCCGAGGGGTAGAAACGGGGTCGCGGCGGTTGCGAGTTGGGGCTCGCAGCCGCCACTAGACGCGGCCCCGGGACGGATGGCGGCAGGACGATGTGGCCTCGTCCTGCCGCTATGAGACAGGGCGATTACCGGGGGGGACCGTTTGTCCCCCCGCGGGTGGGCGCAAAGCGCGGGCACGGGGAGGATACCGGAAGTATGCTTCGAGCGATTCCCGGTATCCTCCCAAATCGTGCGGAAGGGTCACCGTGGGGTTTTTAGTGGGTAGGTCCCGCGCCCGTTATAATGGGCGCGGGGAATCCCACACACCCCTCCCGCCTCTCCCCAAAGAGGTGGGAGGGAGTCTTTCGAAGATTTTCCCCACGACAAAAGCTCGCCCTTCCGGACAATGAAGGGGTCGTGACCACGCTCGGACGCGATTCCCACTCACCTGGTGAATCGTCTGGAGCCGAGCCGGTCAGACCCGCGACCTGAGTCCGGGGTTCCGGAACCCTGTCAGCATGGGGTGCGCAGGCTGTAAGTTCCGGACGCATCAGGACTGGGGACGTATTCTTTTGTCGTGGGGAAAATCTTCGAAAGACTCCCTCCCACCTCTTTGGGGAGAGGCGGGAGGGGTGTGTGGGATTCCCCGCGCCCATTATAACGGGCGCGGGACCTACCCACTAAAAACCCCACGGTGACCCTTCCGCACGATTTGGGAGGATACCGGGAATCGCTCGAAGTATACTTCCGGTATCCTCCCCGTGCCCGCGCTTTGCGCCCACCCGCGGGGGGACAAACGGTCCCCCCGGTAATCGCCCTGTCTCATAGCGGCAGGACGAGGCCACATCGTCCTGCCGCCATCCGTCCCGGGGCCGCGTCTAGTGGCGGCTGCGAGCCCCAACTCGCAACCGCCGCGACCCCTTTTCTACCCCTCGGAGGCCGGCAGCTCATGGCCGCACCAGGCCACCGAGGGTGCCGCTCCGTGCGCCGGACCCGGACAGGAGGCACTGCCACCCCATCCGGTCCGACCCTACGCCGCCTGGCGGGAGGGGGCTCCTATCAGGACCCCCCTCCCAGCCTGGGTCATGCGCCACGCCGAGGGGGCCGCCCGCGTCGCCTGACGCCCAGGCGACGCTCTCTCGCCACCAAACGAGCGCGAGCCTCAGCACGCCGCTGACGCTCGCGCTCCCTTCCCGCGGTCTCCTTCTGCAACATTACGATTTCGCAGAAGGAGGCCACGGCCCTCCACTTCTCCTCGCTGCCGAGCATGGCGCGCACCATGCCCGGCAGCGAGACATCCCGCCCGATGACGCCGATCAGGACACGGCGTTCACCCTCCCATGCAGCGCATACCTCGAGGGTATGTTCCGCCGTGTCCTGCTCAGCGTCACAATGGCAGCAACGCGCCGTCGGCTCCTTCCCTATCCGGCACAGGTATCTCCCGAAGCTGCCATGCCCCGAGAACACCTGTGCCATCCTGTAAGTGAGGCTTCCATGGCCTCTGTCCAGCCACTCACATAGGAGTGGCCGAACAGCCCCGACTGTCCGGTGCCCCGCGGTAGGCAGAGCCAACCGCTCTTGCCACGCGTGCACCACGGACTGCCGGGCCTGGCGCTTCAACTCGCCCCAAGCAGGTTCCTGCACACCCGGGACCGCCCCCACCCCCGCGCGACGGTCGACGCGGTGACGATACATCATCGCGTGCGACCGCGCGAGGAGATCCATGGGCGGCATCCCCGCAAGAACCGTCGCCGCCTCATGTGACACGGTCCGGTACCCGCGGACGACCCTTAGAGCCATCCGCCTCTGCACCCGACGCAGCATAGTCATGCCGCGCCGGGAGGCCGCCAGGTCGTCCGCCCAGACGGGGGCCCCGTATAGGACCACCGACTGAACCATTGCCACATAGAGGCGGCGAACTCGGCCCGCCGGGCCCCCCAGGTTGGGCAGAATCCGGCCCAAAGCCCCGACCATCCTCTCCAGCCGGGGGACCAGGCAGCGGAAATGCTCCTCGAAGCGCCAGTGGCTATCGAGGATCAGCCCCAGATACCTCATCTGGGGCTTCACCTCGATATTAGCCTCACCCACGCGGATCAGAGGGGGTGGCGGATCCTGCCGAGGTGAATGGAACGCTATCACCTCGGTCTTATGGACCGCCACCGTCATCCCCATCCCTCTGATCCGGTCGACGACGCGTTGCGCCCCCTCCTCCGCGAGACGCTTGGCCCTCCCCCAGTGCGCCCCGACGGCCAGCACCAGTGTGTCATCTGCATAACACACGGCGCTGACGCCGTCGGGGAGGTCGGCCCGCAACACTGCGTCGTACGCGATGTTCCACAGGAGTGGCCCGAGGACCGACCCCTGCGGAACACCGCAGTACACCTCCCTCCGCATATGACCCATCCCGGCTCGGATACTCGATCCACCTGCCGCGGAGATAATCCCCGATGACCGCCCCGAGACAAGGGGGGACCCGATGATATTCGAGCCCCCTCCTTATCTCCTCCCAGGGCAGGGTGTTAAAGGCGTTGGCAATATCCAAGGATATTGCCAAAGCCACCCCTCCCCGGGAGACGGCCGACTCCGAGAGGGCCCTGACACGACCTATCGCGTCGATGGTCGATCGACCCTCCCGGAAACCGTACTGGCAGTCGGCCAGGCCGGGGGCACCCCGCGACAGGTGCTCGACGAGGCGGGCAGCAATCACCCGCTCGAAGAGCTTGCCCACCTCGTCGAGGAGACAGATGGGCCGGTATGCGGAGGGAGACTCCGCGGGCCGACCCTCCTTCCGGAGGAGGACCATCCTCGCCACCTTCCAACTGGGGGGGGAATCGCCCGTCCCTCAGGCATCGGTCGAACAACCGCCTGAGGTCGGCCCCAAGGACGCCCTGGGTCAAGACCCAAACCCGGCCGGGCACACCATCCGGACCCGGGGCCGTGTTACGCGCCCCGAGCCGTCTGATGGCCGCGGCCAGCTCCCCCTGAGTGACCCCCAGTTCGGCCGCCCACTCCCTTGGGACTGCCGCCTCCGCCGGAGGACGTGGTCCCCTCACCCGAATTGGGAAAAGAGTATTGACCACGTCCTCCAGCAGCCGGGGGTCAAGACCCTCGGTGACGGGGGGCGCCCACGGGCGGAGCTTCTTCAGCACCACCCTGTACGGGCGCCCCCAAGGATCGTCATCGAGGGTCTGGAGGAGATCCTTCCATGCCCGGGTCTTGGCCCGTTTGATGGCGACCTGCAGAGCAACCCGCGCCATCCGGTATGCCTCATACAGGTCATCTGCCCTCGCTCGCGCCACGCCATCGTCCGGTCGTAGACGACGGCGCGCGCGGGCGTACTGGCGTCGGGCGCGGACACTCGCGACCCGCAATTCCGCGATCGCGGCCGACCACCAGTACACCGCCCGGCGAGGAGAAGCTCGCCCAAACGGTAGTCCCTGCTACTGTCTTCAGCGACGGCGTTTCATCCTCGGCTCGTGTTCCGCGGACCGTTAACGACGTGGTCCGATCGACGAGGCGACGATTGCGGATGTCCACCATAAGATCGAAGTGATCGAGAAAGTCTACCCCGATTATGGGTTTTGTAACATCCGCAACCACGAATCGCCACACGAAATCCCGTCGTAGGCCGAGGTGCAGGTTTAACGACACTGTCCCGTAGGTGTTAATTACACTCCCATTCGCCGCCGCCAGCTGGTACTCCGATCTTTCTCGCAATCCGCCTAGCAGGCGGCGCGGAAAAACGCACAAATCGGCCCCGGTATCCACTAAAAATTCCGTCTTCGAGCTGTTGTCTAAGATGAAGAGGCGGCGTGATGCTGGATTTGTGTCGCTGGCCGCCATCAACGACTCCCCAGGTCGTTTCCCTGATCCGTGGCGTTCCAATTGCACGGTGCAACGCACCTCTGCGCGGCCGGACCGAACCGCCAATGGTACCAGCATTTCCCTTGATGGTCCATTTGTCCTCCCGCGGGCCGCTCTCGCGATCGCGATAGAGATCGTCTGCGGTAGCGCGAGTTTGGATGATTTCGGTGGGTCCACCTGCGACGGGAAGATTGCCCCTGGTCCACCAAGGATTCACGGATGGCAGAAATTTCCTGCCTCAAGGAAAGAGCCAATTGTGACATCTTAATGTTTAACATGGCCTCGATGCTCGGGCCCGGCGGGGGTATTTGGCAGGATGCAGATACGCCCGTAATCGCGGCCTCCGTGACGTGTACCCGTGGTGTCATCGTATCCGCAACAGCGTCTGCCAACTCTGCCACCTTATCCAGCGGGGTGCCCCGCTGCGTGGCTAAAATCACCTGCATATTAGCAGGTAGTCGGCCCATCCAAAGCGTCCGCAATACACCGTCCGAAACAGCCGTACCGGCCAATCCGCGCAGGTGACGAAGAAATTGGGACGGTTTTCTGTCCCCGATTTCCTTGTGTTCCAATAACCGCCGCGTTTTCTGTTCCTGCGACGCACTAAGCCGGCGAATGAACTCATTTTTTAGCGTCGTGTACGGATCCGCGGCCGGGGGATTCATGATAATGTCTCTTACTTCCGCGGTGTGTCGCGCACTTCACGCGCCGAGAATGTACCCGAATTTCGTGGTCTCCGACGTTACATTGGATACCTCAAAACTTCTCTCTACCATTGAAAACCACATCTCCGGGTCTCCCGGACAAAACTCGGATATCCGTACAGCGACGCGATCAACTGCCAACGGCACACCCGCGGATGTCCCTGCGTTAACGTTAGGGTCAGTCATTTTACCAATCTTGGTCACAAAAAAAAAATAGTTTCACCCCACACACACACCGCGCTTACTATTTGTCAGACCGTGTCCTTTTCTTATGTCTTTAACACTATACACTTATTTCTCTACCCTAACTAATATTGTCCGTATACGAAAAATGTCCAAATTTTCTTAAAAAAACTTTACTTGCGCGGCGAGATCACGTCGGGGTCACCAATGTGGGATCGGGAAGATAATGACTCCGCTCTGTTCCGTTCCGCACAATTGTATTGTTGGTGTCGTACAACGACGTGACTCGTGGTGCGGGTTACGCTCGACTCTCTGGTACGATCATCGCCACCGTACCAAGAGGCCTTCAAAAACAAAAGACGGTCAGAGACGACGACAACGGCTTTCGGCTCACGCGGCTCTGGTCGTCTCGTGTGCAACCATCGTCTCGTGTGCAACCATACATTGTAGCGGCTTCGAACGGCTAAGGCGTATGTAGTGCCTTGGCCGCCACAGTATCATAATGGAAAAAAAATTTGGAAATTTTTTTTTAGCGGAAATACACGTTTTAGGACCCCCTCATCATATTGTGACTACTACAAAAAAACATATTTTTTTTTTGTTCCTATGCTATTGACATGATTGCATCTAAACGGCTGAACGAATTTCAATGAAACTTAACATTTAAGTTTTATGTTCTCGTTTCAAGGTCTCATTAGATTTTGAGCGTGATCAGCTCCCATATAATGATGATTATACGTTTTTAGTTTTATAATTATTTCGATACATATACATCATTTGTAACAAATTTTTAAAGCGATTTATATAAATCTTAAGAAGGATTAAGATCAAATATACTTTTCCCCTATCTTTTCTAGAAAGGAAAAATTAAACGAAATCTTATGCATTGCATACCTACTTAAACCACATTAAAAACGTATTCCACAAATATTTTAGAATAATGTTGTTCAAAGCAGTCTTACTCGTAAAGGGTTAATTAAGGGTTAATTAAAATGAAAAACCACTCTTAGCCAGTACCGTGCACGCTACAGAAATAGATTACTACTGACTTTTCCCACTATGTTTTTTAATAACCGTATCAAATTGTTACACACAATCAAATGTTATATATTTGACTTAACTTTACATAACAAAATAATTGTAACGATAGGTAAAACAATAACGTGCACGCTACCGTTCAATGGAAACCACGGGAAGGTGGTGGTCACTTCCATCAGGAAGGAAATGTAAAAAATTGTTATTTCTTTGTAACATTATCATATGTCGTATATTAAAATGTTTTTATTAATGTAATGAAATTACAATATAATGAAAAACTAACTCGTGAATGCATTAATTTTTATTAATATACACACGAGCCATAAAAATGGAAAAATGATATAATTGTTTACATTTCCAAAGGATGGGATGTCGGGATAGGACGTTTGCGATTAAGCTGGCACGTTATGTCGTGCATTGTTGCTCTTACGGTACCGTGACGTAAGTGTAACAAGGCGCGACATTCTACGTCATAGCCACACTATCTACAGCAAGCAATTTCACTAACTAAAAAAAAATATTTTGGACATCACTAACAAGACTGCGGTTGCAGTGTAAGCGCTTTCGCGTGACGTTATGGCTGTTAAGGATTCTAAAGGAACCTTAACATCGCGAGGTTTATGATACGGACGTGACTTCTCCGCTATTTTTGAGGATTAGGCCTTCAAGACATTTTTACTTGCTAAATTACGTTACGGCCATTAAGGAAACTCCAAACTCCACACGGGACATGGAATCCTTGGAGCTTCCTTGCCTCAATAGCGATTGACGTATCGTAAACCCGCGCTGGCACACAGCTGCGGACCACCGGGGTCTCGCGGTCATTGGGTATTCCCAATGTTAATAATAATGCAGCGTTCTCGCTCACTCCTGCACGGTCTACCTGGACACTGGACAGCAGGGTGGGCGGGAATGTTGCAAAATGCAGGAAACGCCCTGCCAAGGTGACACCTTTGAGGATTGGCTTGACCAATCCTCCCACCGGTTCGCGCTGCGCGTTTTCGTCACCTTGGCAGGGAAAACCGAGCTTAGGTTAAGGGTAGTTTTACTTCTTAGCATTTAGATTCGTTTTTTGATCGAGCCTTACAACCTCGAGCAGAGTCTCCGCGAGAATACCAAAATTCACGCGTCATAAAAAGAGCAACGGGCTCTTCCTTGAAGCAACGGGCTTCAAGGTTACCGGTAATTTCTCAAACACCAGTTTGGGTGGTCCTTCGAGAACGGAAAGGGAACACAGTACGGAGCTGTGTAATACGCACGGTCCGCGCACTACAGAGCACGAGGGCATAGTAGCTTCGCGGCCGAAACATTGGTCCTTCGAGCCGGATCTTGTGAACCAGATCCTGTGAACGGCAGGTGGTGAATTTGGTTGGTGAAGGGAAGCTGAGTGCAGATCAGAGGAATCTCCATCCAGCAGCCGACCAACAACCCGGACAACATCTCCAACAATTTGGAGCGATCCAGAAAACGGAGCCATCAGTGGACGCTGATATTGTCGTTGGGAAAGCGACACCTACAGCATCCAGGCATCGAGACGTGTCATCGGGACAACGTCACTAAGGAGCTGACCAACAGCGTGGACAGGCCACGTTAGTGCAGCAGCCGAAACGAGAGGACAAACGTGGTCATCGGGACTGGACGGGTCATCGTACATCGGCAGACAGACTTTAGATCTGTCAATTGGGAGCAGCTTCCGTGGGCATCGGAGCTGAACAGATACCAGGGCAGATATCGGGACGAGCATCGTCAGGGCGCTATCAAGACAACGAACTGTAAGTCCTTCCCATTACGAATTCGACTTGCGTAGACTTGCGATTTAAAATGTCGACCGAAATAGTAGCGTTAGTAAATGAGCGGCATATTGTAAAGGCCTCGCTCGCACGGTTAGAAAGGTTCTTCGCGCAACCGGGTAATAGAACATTGATAGGGTCATTGCAAAAACGGTTAGATGCAAATATAGGACTCTACGGCAGGTTTAATAGCATTCAAATTAAAATAGAACGGATAGTTATTGACACAGATGCAAAAGTTGCACATGAAATAGAACGGGTTGAGTTCGAAAAAACATATTTCGAACTCATCAGTGAAATAGAAGAATATATAGCCGCGCAACTGCTTCAACCTCGTGAAACATCGGCGAGCCCCCAAACGGCTCAGGGGCCCGTACAACCGTCAATAAATCAGCCGGTTATTCGGGTACCGTCGTTTGACGGCAATGACAGGGAATCGGGAAGGTTAGATCGGGGTAATTTCACAATTAGCAGCGAATCGCCGCATAAATTCAAGGAATCTCGGGAAATAGAAAACCATCTATTCGCGCAACCATTACTCGGCGAAACAGTTGATACTGGGAACACACTGGTTGGTCCTATGCAATCCAGGAAATTAGACACGGTCTCGGTTAGGGAATGGGAAAAAGGAATCACGACACCGGAGTCGATGAATATTAGGCATTTCGCGGAGATCTCAGAGGAAAGGGCTCGGTGCATGCACAATGTCGGTATTGCTGCACCGGCAGCAACAGAAAGGGTCGATCGGCGACCGCCTGGAGCAGGTAGCCGATGGCCGAATAAAGTAACGGCGCACGGGGCCAATACTTATTCGCGCTGTCCTGCATGCCCAGATAACCATGCACTAGATAAATGTGCCAAATTCCGGGAAGTAACTAGGTCAGATACGCAGGATACAAAGGAGAAAATAGCATCGGAATGCTCAAAAATATTTGACCCGTTAGGTTCAATCGGGTCGGGAATCAGAAGGGTAAACCTCATAACGCAAGGGTTATGGCAAGGTCAGGTAGTATGGGACGAAGCGGTCTCCCGAAAGCTGCACACGCAAGGGGCAGATCATCGCAGGGAAATAAACCAATTAACAAACGTACAAATTCCTCGGCGCTTAGGTGAACGGGCTCTTCGCGTCAAGTTACTTGGGTTTGTAGCCGCCTCGGGAAAGGCATACGGTGCCTATGTATACCTGCGGTTTCAGGGTACGTCAGGCAAATGGGAATCACAGCTAGTGTGCGCGAAAACTAGAATCGCGCCTTTAAAATCGGTATCCGTTCCGCGGTTGGAACGTAGTGGGACACCCTTATTATCGACATTAGGGGACAAGATAAACTCACGTAAGTTCGTATTACCGATTAACGTAGGGAGTTACTGGTCTGAGTTTATGATGGACACAAGGAAACCGTTTGTTGTCAAAATTAGGGTTATCGCGTACTGCATCAAAATAGCAGATGAGGTACGGAGAAGACGCGAGAATATAACATCGCACAAGGATGTCATGCTTACAGCAGGGGTAGTAATTAGAATTCGGAACATTCTTAGTCGTTTGGCGCAACCAGAATATTTTCGGGCGGAAATTCGAAATGTTCCACATACGGAACCGGACTGTAAATCGAGCAAACTATTAGACCTCGATCCTTTCCTGGATAGCATCGGGCTAATCAGGGTGGGCGGCAGAGTATCAAATGCTCTTATAAGGAAGGGTAGAAAATATAGAAAATGGTTTAAAGCGAACAGGGAAAGCTACCTGCGGCTCGAGTGACACCTGCCCGAGCGTTTAAGACCGGCGGTGTCGATGACACAGGTCCTATCGCAACAAAGGGAAGGATATGGAGCAAGGTGCACCGGGCACACTTAGGTTTGTTTGCGTGTCCAAATACCGCAAATCGGTTCATTGCGCTTCAAGGTCGGTGTCGGTGCATCGGCACCGACAATGGAACTAATTGTATCGGGGCCCGAAGCCAATTACGGGAATTAAGAGAATTATTAAATACTTCGAGGCGTAAAGAAGGGGATTTGTACTTGCTCAATATGGAGCAAAGTAAATGGCGACAAACTCCGCCACACGTACCGCCTTTGGGAGGACTAGGGGAGAGGGGTATAAAATCGGTGAAAATGCCACCTCAGACGCGTACTCAATACGCAAATTGTAACGGTCGAAAGGGTCACGCAAGTCGAATCGCTCGTCGGAACTCGGGCACACGTGCAGCCGATGCACAGTAATGGAAAGTGACCGGTATAGATGTAATTCTAGGAATAATATTAGTTGGTAACTTGTACATAAGGATTTGAATTAAGGTCTACGCTCGCGCAATCGGCAAGGGTTTCCCGTAGCAGGGATGTTGAACGCGGAACGTTCAAGGTGGGCGGAATGTTAAAGATTCTAAAGGAACCTTAACATCGCGAGGTTTATGATACGGACGTGACTTCTTCGCTATTTTTGAGGATTAGGCCTTCAAGACATTTTTACTTGCTAAATTACGTTACGGCCATTAAGGAAACTCCAAACTCCACACGGGACATGGAATCCTTGGAGCTTCCTTGCCTCAATAGCGATTGACGTATCATAAACCCGCGCTGGCACACAGCTGCGGACCACCGGGGTCTCGCGGTCATTGGGTATTCCCAATGTTAATAATAATGCAGCGTTCTCGCTCACTCCTGCACGGTCTACCTGGACACTGGACAGCAGGGTGGGCGGGAATGTTGCAAAATGCAGGAAACGCCCTGCCAAGGTGACACCTTTGAGGATTGGCTTGACCAATCCTCCCACCGGTTCGCGCTGCGCGTTTTCGTCACCTTGGCAGGGAAAACCGAGCTTAGGTTAAGGGTAGTTTTACTTCTTAGCATTTAGATTCGTTTTTTGATCGAGCCTTACAACCTCGAGCAGAGTCTCCGCGAGAATACCAAAATTCACGCGTCATAAAAAGAGCAACGGGCTCTTCCTTGAAGCAACGGGCTTCAAGGTTACCGGTAATTTCTCAAACACCAGTTTGGGTGGTCCTTCGAGAACGGAAAGGGAACACAGTACGGAGCTGTGTAATACGCACGGTCCGCGCACTACAGAGCACGAGGGCATAGTAGCTTCGCGGCCGAAACAATGGCACATACCGTAGACCGATGAGAAGATGACGAGCGGGACGGCACAGGGGCAGAGGGAGCACTTCGCACGCACCGCCTTGTCCCCACGTTTGATCCTCGCGTAGCCCACACCATTCGACTTCAGCGGCACACTCTTACATAGTGTGGTGGATCGGCTAGTCACGGTCCTGGTGTGGTGGATCGGCTAGTTACGATCCTGGGTAGTCGCGGCGCCACGCGGCGGCGAGTAGGAGAGGGAGAGCGAAAAGAAGATCGGCACGAGTGTATCGCCACGAGGCGAACCAGTTGTGATGTTCCTAAATATCTGTATATACTGAATAAACTATTAACCTCACCACGCCTTGGTTACTCGGACACTACAGCTTTCAGAAGTGGGATAGTGAATTCGCATGGACTGGTGAATTTGGATAAAAGTTAGGGGAAAAAGATTTTATGGTTCGAGTAGCATGGGCAGTTTTATTACGCAGTATTCGAGAAAGTTCATTTTATGGTGTGTGTCTGGTTGAGGGCGATGGTGTTATGCGCGTGAGTTGATTGTGATTCGTATTTGGTATTTATTGGAATATTGACGCGGCACAATGCGTAGTTTACGACAAATTCCGGGAATGCACGAAAATATTTCCGCGGCGTCGACAAAGGCGATCAGAGCTTTCCATAACCTCGTCTTCGGGAGCGAAGGTGACCGGAAAAACAGGAGTCGTCTCAGAGAATTTACAGGATTTGAGTTTACGGAGAATTCGAATGAATTTCAAGATAAGGTTACGTGGGTGGAAAATACATTTACGGCCGGGGATTTGACGGCAATTTGCAGTATCTTAAGATTGGACTATAACGGTGATGTGCAAACTGTGGCACACAGAATTTGTAAACATTTAACGGATCTGGGACTATTGGAGGAAGCGGTACACGGAAATGAAACAGAGGATGAGGGGGATGAGACGGATCAAGACGAAGGCGGAGAGCCGGAACAAGTCGCGTGCCGAGCGGAAGTGCAAGGGCTGCCAAGATTTACGCTAAGTTTTCGGGATATAGAAGATACCATACGACCGTTCAGGGGTGACGATGAGTACCCAGTGGAAACATGGTTGTCGGATTTCGAGGACAATGCTACATTGTTTGGCTGGACAGAAATACAAAAGTTATTATTTGCCAAGAAATCTTTAACGGGACTAGCGAAGTTATTTATACGGGGTGAACGGGATCTCACCACGTGGAAGAAATTTAAATCGCGTTTGTTGGGTGAGTTTTCGAAGAGAATAACCAGTGCCGAGTTGCATCAGAAACTTTATAGACGGAAAATTAAACGCGACGAATCCGTACAAGAATATTTTTTAGCAATGAAAGAGCTAGCTTCTCGTGGTAGAATTGAAACAGCAGCTCTCATACAGTATGTGATTGACGGTATTACGGATGACCCAAACAGAAAGACTTTTTTGTACGAAGCACGAAATTTGAAAGAATTAAGAGACAAATTGGAAATCTTCGATAAGGTTAGGACAGGGGGTTCTCAACCCGGAAGATACCCTCCGAGTCGTACGGACGTGACAGGGAAGGCGGCATCCACGAATCGAGCGTCATCGGCGATGGCATCATCGTCGATCGGGGAGCCTAAGGGAGATGGAGTGCGCGGTGGTGTTCTGCGTTGTTACAACTGCAACGAGATAGGCCATGTGATGTCAGCGTGCCCGAAGCCGACACGCGAAAGAGGTTCGTGTTATATCTGTGGGGCGGTGGATCATCAAAAACGGTTCTGTCCTCGCCGGAAGATCGCAATGCAGTCACGACCTACATCAACAGGCGAAGATAAGACGACACGTTTAGTCGAAATAAATGACGCTTTAATTCCTTCGTATACTGTATCGGTAAATTTAGACATTGGTGACATGTTAGCAGTGTTAGATACTGGCAGTCCTATTTCTTTATTAGACGTAGCGCGAATACCGGCCGAAATAACTATAGATCCTTATCTAGATGATTCGAAATTTGAGGGGATCAATAAGAGTCCGATTAACATTTTGGGGCGGCTTAAGCAAAAGGTTAGGGTACAGGATTGTGAAGTTTTTATCGATTTTCTTATAGTACCTCGGGTGACCATGTCTTGCGAATGTTTGTTAGGACGAGATTTTATTGCAAATGACAGTATTGAAGTTCAGTTTGGGAAAACGGTAAAAATTAGTAAAATGAAGGGCGGAGCAGAAACCGATTCTGCTATACTTGAAATATTACACATTAACGTAAGTGACAATCAACCGCCAGGGGATTCTAATGATCTTAAGATAAATGAACAGTTAGACTGGGAAACTCAAAATAAAGTAAAAACTATTATTCGGGATCGGTATGTAGAGGCATTGCGTCCAGACTCGCCTAATGTTAAGTTGGAAATGGAACTGATACTTAAGCCTAACCATCATCCATTTTACTTTAATCCTCGACGTCTTTCTTGCACTGAGAAAATAGCGGTAACGGAAATTATACAGGACTTATTAAAAAGGGAAATTATTCGGCCGAGCAACTCGCAATATAGTAGTCCGATTGTATTAGTGAAGAAGAAGAATGGACAAATTAGGATGGCGATAGACTATAGAGAGTTGAATAAAATCACGCTTCGGGATAATTTCCCAATTCCTCGGATAGAGGACCAAATAGACAGTTTACGTGGTAAGAATTTTTTCACTCAACTTGACCTTAAGGATGCTTTTCACCATATTAAACTGAGGGAATCGTCTATCGGATATACATCTTTTGTAACCTTTATGGGCCAGTATGAATATACACACATGCCGTTTGGACTGTCGAATGGACCGTCATTTTTTATGCGTTATATCCACACTGTGTTTCGTCCACTTATTGATCTCGGAGAAATACTTATTTATTTAGACGATATATTAATAGCCTCAGAAACTATAAGTGATAGGGGCAGCGCATTTACCTCATTAAAGTTTAAAGAGTTTTTATCGCAATATGGAGTTCGACATATCTTAATAGCCACGGTTACGCCTCATGCGAATGGGCAAATCGAGCGGGTAAATAGAACGTTAACACCTATGTTAGCGAAACTGGCCCAAAGTCAAAGTAATTGGAATGTCGTTTTAGCCGATATTGAATTTGCTTTGAATAACACGGTAAATCGTTCAACCGGAGATACTCCCGCGTGATTACTTTTTGGCACTAATCAAACAGGCCGTATTAATGATGAGTTAAGAGTAATTTTAGAAGAACAAAATAAGATAGATAGAGATTTAAACGAAATTAGAGCAAAGGCTGTTAGGCAAACTGGAACGAGTGGTGCATATAATAAACAATATTATGATAAAAAACATAAAGTTCCTACTAAGTATAAGTTAGGTGATTATGTAGTAATTAAGAATCTAGACGTTACGCCCGGCGTAAATAAGAAGCTTTTGCCTAAATTTCGAGGACCTTATACGGTGAAGCGAGTGTTACAGAACGACAGATATGTTGTTTGTGATCCGGAAGGTGAACAATTAACGCAAATACCTTTCGAAGGAATTTGTGCACCGGAGAATATGAAACATTGGGTTCGGGGAGAATGTAATTAATTCATATTATTTACTTTAAGAGATATCGTTATTTTAAGATGTTATTACTGTTAGGTTAAGAATACTATTTTCTAAATTCCTTATGATTACTTATGTTAACTTATGCTCAATTATTCATTCCTTATGATTACTTATGTTAACTTATGTTCAATTATTCATTCCTTATGATTACTTATTGTTCGGTAAACAAAAGCTCGCTCATTCCGCTGGCCAACTCGAGTTGTTTCCGGTCCTTTATGTTGCCAGATGCGGGATCGGTACTACGTTGCAAACGTCTTCGAGTCTCTCGCATCTGGCAAATGTCAATGTAAAAGAATAGCATTTTTGGAAAACGAAAGAAACGCGACACTCGAGTTGACCAGCGAAGGGCTATATTGTTCCGCGGGTGGTACGGTCGTCGAGGCCAAATGTAGGCACCGACGACAAAGGCCACCGCCGACACGCGGAACAATATAGCCATAAAAGCAGACGTAGACCAGACGCAACCCCTTGTTGCGTGGATAATCCGGAGTTCCGTTTCTTCCTCGATAAAGTAACGCGGCCGTCGACTTGGGGAGGAAACCTCGGCCACCCTCGCCAGCGTGGCCTGGGACTTTCCTCCACCACCGAGGTGAAGGAGGAGCTTGCTGCCAAACTGGGGCAGGAAAATGGGTCCTCCTCTCCCAAGTCGATGGCCAATCAATCGACTCACGATTCCACAGATGAATTTGCAAAACACCCCCCAAGTGTACCTCTTGGAGGGGATCTAAGCTGAGGAGGAAACGGACTCCGGACACATTGGGCATTCTAGTTTCAGTCGTCAACCGACAAACCAGGTTCATTCTAGTTTCAGTCGTCAACCGACAAACCAGGTTCATTCTAGTTTCAGTCGTCAACCGACAAACCAGGTCAATTCTCGGTTCAGTCGTTAAGCGACTAAGTCTAACAAGTCTAACTAACAAGTCTGTAACAGTACAGCAGTTTTACTTGAGTTGAACGCATTTTGATAAAGTAAGCGCGGGGGAAACAGTTCCTCCCACAGTTCAACGCGCTTGAAAACATTCATACAGTCCACTTTGTTATTATTAAAAATAAACCATTTGAAACCTCTCCAACACGACGACATCGCATCACTCCAATCCGACCTACAACAATTCGGGCGCGAACATTGGTCCTTCGAGCCGGATCGTGGATTGAGAGTACACTCGATTGCAAAGAGTGTGATACGGGGACAGTCGCCGTATCGTGTGACCCATCACGTTCGTGAACGAGAGAGGATAACTGCCAGTGTGGCAGTATACCTACGAGGCGACAGGCGCTTCATTCAGCAACCTACGAGGCGACAGACGCTTCATTCAGCTCACCAAGGAGCACTCCAAGGGCACGACAACAGGACCACCGATTCCTGGAGAATTGCAGAGGCCGTCTAAGCGAGTCCTGTGCAGACTCTTGTCTACGTCCGGTGAGTCGAGTTTTCATTTACTTCTCATTTTGCGCTGAACAATGGCCACCCCACGAGAGGATACTTTGAATAAGTTAGTCGAGGAACGCGGTCGCGTTAAATCGTCGCTCACGCGATTTAAGACATGTTTCGAGACGCAGCGAGCAACCACCGGGGCTGCTGCATTGGAGGAACGGTTGCACAGAAATCTCCATTTACTCGATAGATTTGAGTCGATTCAGGATCGCATCGATGCGATCACCGCCGGGACACCGGAAGAACACACGCAAAATCAAATTCGCGAGGCGTTCGAAAACGCGTATTTCGATATCATAGGCGCGGTTCGCGAACATGTTTCGGCTAAGCGTGCTCCGGTTCCGAATCCGAGCTCTACCGCGCAACAGACGTTTCGTGTAGATGCTGCATCACCCACAGCCTCCGTAGCGGCACCCTCGGTTAGATTGCCGTCAGTTCCGTTGCCCAGTTTTCACGGGACGGTCGGAGAATGGGTCTATTTTCGAGACAGCTTCGAATCATTGATAAACCAAAATACCGTGTTAAGCAATATCGAACGGTTTCACTATTTGAGATCAGCAGTAAAGGGAGACGCTGCTCGGGCATTGAAAGCATTACCGATGTCAGATGAAAACTACACGGCCGCGTGGAAGCTCTTGTGCGAGCGTTACGAAGACACAAATGAATTAATCGATTTCCACGTCGGTGCATTGTTCGACTTGCCGACGTTGCCAAAGGACTCACCGGCGAGTCTGAGGCAACTTTTAGACGACTTTAACAACAATTTAAAATCCTTAACCTCGCTGGAGGAACCCGTCGAAAAATGGGACACGATCTTGGTCCATTTATTAGCGACCAAACTCGACCGGAAAACGAGCGAAGCGTGGGATAAACGGGTCGCGGAAATAGGCCGTAAGAAAACGTTGGCAGATTTACAGACATTTCTCGAAAAGCAGTACAAAATCCTAATAAAGTCAGTTCGAGTAATACCTCCGGGTCCGTTCCCTCCGAAAAATAGGAACCCAGGTCAGAAACCGCAACCTCACCCCATGACGCTGGTTAGCATGCAAAGTTTAGAATGCCCATTATGTTCGTCGGATCATCCTCTCACACAATGCAAACGGTTTAAAGCTTTGACTCCGTACGCTCGGTTTATGAAGGTCAAAGAATTCCGTATTTGTTTTAATTGCCTGCGACCAGGTCATGGTTCAAACACCTGCAACAAGGGGAATTGCCACAAATGCAACGGCAACCATCATACGTTGATTCATTTAAAAAATGACTCGACGCCTACCGTAGATCCCGTGGTTGCAGATCCCGTCGTTAGTATAGCAAATGTAGTAAATAATACGCCCCCTCAGAGTTATGCAACTCATGACTCGTCGGGAAAAGAGCATGTTCTTTTATCCACGGCTATTATACATGTCCTCAACGACAAGGGACAAAAATTTGAATGTAGGGCGTTACTCGACCAAGGCTCGCAAGTAAATATCATAAAAAGTCATTTGCGAAATTTGTCGGCTTGAGTTGTAAACCGACCCAATTAGCGATCTCGGGGGTAGGGGCCGCGGACGCAGGTAAACGCGCTCAGGGTAAGGCTCGCGTTACAATACAATCGCTGCAAAACGGATATTCAACTACGATGTCATGCATACTGATGCAAAAGATCACTTCCGATATTCCCAATTTTAAAATCGCCAAATCAGCATTGAACATCCCTGCAAATGTCAGATTAGCAGATCCATCCTTTGACAAACCGCGTGATGTAGACATGCTAATAGGGAATGGGCATTTGTGGGAGATAATGAGCGTAGGACAGAAACGCCTGGGACAGGGTCTTCCGGTATTGCTCAAATCCCAGTTCGGATGGGTTTTCGGTGGGAAAATTCGGGCGTCGCTCAACGCGGAGTCGCAGTCGTGCAATGTAGTCACGAATGATCAATTAAATTCACAATTAACTCGATTTTGGGATATCGAACAAATCCCAACACTCGGTCACCTTCCAGCTCACCCGTGCGAGGAGCATTTTAATGAGACGGTAAAGCGAGACTCCGACGGCCGGTTTATTGTTACGATTCCGTTTAACTCGGACCTGGCAAAGCTCGGCGATTCATATTCCATGGCGGAGCGTAGGTTCTTCGGCTTGGAAAGAAAATTGAACAGGACACCTGTTCTGAAAACAGAATACGTGTCTTTTATGAGCGAATACCTCGCACTGGGTCATATGACTCAGGTAAGTCGGGACTCTCGAACGCAGGCCGGTCCTGCCTATTACCTGCCACACCATGCGGTGACAAAGGCAGCAAGCACAACGACCAAGATGCGCGTTGTATTTGACGGATCCGCGAAAACCAGTTCCGGATATTCTTTAAATGATACTCAAGAGATCGGTCCTGTTGTTCAGGACGATCTATTTTCCATACTCATTAGATTCAGACAGCATCAGATTATTTTGAGCGCCGACATCGCCAAGATGTATCGGCAGATTTTAGTCGCTCCCGAGCAGCGAGTTTTTCAACGGATTCTATGGCGCGAAGAACCTACGCTCCCATTAGAAACGTACGAATTGAATACGGTTACATACGGCACTGCGTCCGCGCCGTTTTTAGCGACCTGCGTCCTTCGGCAAATTGGATTGGATCAGTCTCATCTAGATCCAGTAATAAGTAATATCATCATCCACGACTTCTACGTGGATGACTTGCTAACGGGCGCGGAAACAGTAGAACAAGCAATAGAAATTAAAGTATCACTTGAGAAAATATTGCAATCTTCAGGCCTACCACTTAGAAAGTGGGCCTCAAATGTTCCGGCAGTGGTTCAAGAGGTTCTAACGGAATCCAGAGATCTGAATTTACAAGCAGAAAAGGACCCAAAGACTCTTGGACTACTGTGGGAACCATGCACCGATGAGTTGCGAGTCAGTGTAGAATCTCAACCAGTCTTACGGACTACGAAAAGAACAATTCTATCCGAAGTATCCAAAATTTTTGATCCGCTTGGGTTAGTGGCGCCTGTCATCATCCAGGCAAAACTAATTATACAGTCGCTATGGCAATTAAAACTCTCATGGGATGAATCCGTACCACAAGCGATTCATTCCGAGTTCCATGATTTTTATGCGGACCTCAGGTCATTAACACGGCTCGCAATTCCTCGGTGCGTATTGTGCCCGAATCCTGTGCAGGTAGAGATGCATGGGTTTTGCGATGCCTCCGAACGGGCATTTGGGGCGTGCATCTACCTGCGCACGATTTCAGAAACGGGCAAAGCATTGACACAGCTCCTCTGCGCAAAGACACGCGTGGCACCGCTTAAAACAATAAGCCTTCCTCGCTTGGAATTATGTGGGGCATTATTACTAGCGCAACTTGTGAATAAGGTTCGAGTAGCGTCCCGCAGTCAAAAGGTCCAAGAATTCTATTGGACCGATTCAATGATAGCACTAGCGTGGATCAAGGGGTCCCCGAACCGATGGAAAACCTTTGTAGCGAACAGGGTTTCTGAGATTCAAACACTTTCGACGGGACCATGGAACCACGTACTTTCTGGGGACAACCCAGCTGATTTATTGTCGCGGGGAGTCAAGCCTTCCGCTTTGGACAAGCTATCTTTTTGGTGGAACGGTCCATCATGGCTCGCACAGCCATCAACGGAATGGCCAATCACTGGGTATATCCCAGCAGAAGTTCCTGAAGAAAGGGCCATTTCTTGTATTGTAATAAGGGAAATCGCATCCCAAGTACCGGGGTTCCTATTAAAATTCTCAAACTACACACGTTTGCTCCGTGTGATTGCGTACTGCTTAAAATTCTATCACACAGTAAAACATAGAGTGAGTCTTCGTAACAATCGCACCACTCGCCCGTGGAGCACTCAATTGACGGTGCAGGATCTTGATCTTGCAGAGGTAGTCATCCTCCGATTAGTACAAGGTAATGCATTTACGCAAGAACTGTCTGACTTGCGTAAAAACCAAACAGTGACATCCAATAGCCCGCTGCGGTCATTAAACCCATTTATTGACGACAAGGGGCTCATTAGGGTGGGCGGTAGGCTTGCCAATGCGGAGCTAAAATACTACCAACAACACCAAGTGATTCTACCGAAGAATCACAATGTTACGCGAATGATTATTCGTCGTGCACATGAACGCGTTTTACATGCCGGTTGCGAAACGGTATTATCAATGGTTCGAACGCGGTATTGGCCATTGACGGGACGCAATCTGACCAAGGGGATAATCCGAACCTGCGTTAAATGTAATAGAGCTGCGCCAAAGGGTACCAGCTACCTGATGGGGCAGTTGCCTGCACCGAGAATACGAATAAGACCGCCGTTCTTTTCTACCGGTGTCGATTACGCGGGTCCGTTCTACCTGAAAGAAAGGGTCCGTAGCAAGACGACGACTAAAGCCTACCTTTGCGTGTTTATTTGCTTAGCCACAAAGGCCGTCCATTTAGAAGTAGCTTCAGATTTATCGACGGATGCCTTTTTAAATGCGTTGAAACGGTTTGTTGCGCGAAGAGGCCGGTGTCGCGAAATATATTCAGACAACGGCACCAATTTTGTAGGAGCACGCAATGAAATGCAGAGAATCAAAGAGTTCTTTGCAGACCAAAAACGAAGGGATACCCTCTCTGAATTTACGGTCACTGAGGGTATGCAGTGGCATTTTATCCCACCATACTCTCCACATTTCGGGGGATTGTGGGAGAGCTGCGTGAAGTCCGCGAAACGGCTTTTGACTCGAGTCGTTGGGGAAACTCGGCTAACATTTGAAGAACTGGCCACTGTTCTGGCGCAGATAGAGGCGTGTTTGAATTCTCGGCCACTATGTCCTGTATCAACCGATCCCACAGATCTGAATCCCCTCACTCCTGGTCACTTCCTCACCGGCAGCCCACTCATGGACCTTCCATATCCTGACGTCACTGACGTCAAACCTACTCGTTTAAGTCGGTTTCAGCTACTCCAAGCAATGTCGCAGCACTTTTGGAAACGGTGGCAGTTGGAATACCTCCATCAGCTGCAACAGCGACATAAATGGAAAATCGCTGTACCAGAAGGATTCGGAGTGGGCACGATGGTCGTCATCAAAGACGCTAGTCTCCCTCCTCTAAGATGGAAACTAGGAAGAATCACGGCTCTACACCCAGGCACTGACCAGATCACCAGAGTCGTTTCCATCCGGACAGCCGATGGAGTCATAAAGCGACCTGTGGCAAAAATTTGCATTTTGCCTACGGAGGATGAAAGTTCATCCCCAAAGGATCAGCCTGGATCGAGTGTTAATCGTGACACAAAAAACAATGAATCCGCGGCAGCCGAGCCTGCATGTGTATAAACTTTCTCAATGTTAAGTGTAGTAGAATATTTAGATTTACGTTGCAAGATCATCAACCATTGTACCATTTGTAAATAGTAGCGTAGGATGCCTTGCAATCGAATTAGATATAGATATGTGTTAAACTAGTACACTACCACTGTTGTTTGTTCCATGTTTTTGGTATTTATTGATATTTCTTTTGAACGACAGCCGTTCAAGGTGGGCGGCATGTTCGGTAAACAAAAGCTCGCTCATTCCGCTGGCCAACTCGAGTTGTTTCCGGTCCTTTATGTTGCCAGATGCGGGATCGGTACTACGTTGCAAACGTCTTCGAGTCTCTCGCATCTGGCAAATGTCAATGTAAAAGAATAGCATTTTTGGAAAACGAAAGAAACGCGACACTCGAGTTGACCAGCGAAGGGCTATATTGTTCCGCGGGTGGTACGGTCGTCGAGGCCAAATGTAGGCACCGACGACAAAGGCCACCGCCGACACGCGGAACAATATAGCCATAAAAGCAGACGTAGACCAGACGCAACCCCTTGTTGCGTGGATAATCCGGAGTTCCGTTTCTTCCTCGATAAATTAACGCGGCCGTCGACTTGGGGAGGAAACCTCGGCCACCCTCGCCAGCGTGGCCTGGGACTTTCCTCCACCACCGAGGTGAAGGAGGAGCTTGCTGCCAAACTGGGGCAGGAAAATGGGTCCTCCTCTCCCAAGTCGATGGCCAATCAATCGACTCACGATTCCACAGATGAATTTGCAAAACACCCCCCAAGTGTACCTCTTGGAGGGGATCTAAGCTGAGGAGGAAACGGACTCCGGACACATTGGGCATTCTAGTTTCAGTCGTCAACCGACAAACCAGGTTCATTCTAGTTTCAGTCGTCAACCGACAAACCAGGTTCATTCTAGTTTCAGTCGTCAACCGACAAACCAGGTCAATTCTCGGTTCAGTCGTTAAGCGACTAAGTCTAACAAGTCTAACTAACAAGTCTGTAACAGTACAGCAGTTTTACTTGAGTTGAACGCATTTTGATAAAGTAAGCGCGGGGGAAACAGTTCCTCCCACAGTTCAACGCGCTTGAAAACATTCATACAGTCCACTTTGTTATTATTAAAAATAAACCATTTGAAACCTCTCCAACACGACGACATCGCATCACTCCAATCCGACCTACAACAATTCGGGCGCGAACACTTATGTTACCTTATGTTCGATTATTCATTCCTTATGATTACTTATGTTACCTTATGTTCAAATTATTCATTTATTTGTTGTTATGTATGATATGTTATGCACAATTGTTATGATTGAGGGCAATCATCCGTCAGGATGGCCGAACTGTGGTGGATCGGCTAGTCACGGTCCTGGTGTGGTGGATCTGCTAGTTACGATCCTGGGTAGTCGCGGCGCCACGCGTCGGCGAGTAGGAGAGGGAGAGTGCAAAAAGAAGATCGGCACGAGTGTATCGCCACGAGGCGAACCAGTTGTGATGTTCCTAAATATCTGTATATACTGAATAAACTATTAACCTCACCACGCCTTGGTTACTCGGACACTACAATAGGCGTAGCAATTCCGTATTTTCGAGGGAGATAGTACTATTATTCGTGCATAACTTTTCATGAATGAAAACGTAAATACGGAAACTGTGCTGTATTGTTAATAAAAGTCAATTATTTTTCCTTACATATACGGGGTGTTCGGCTACTCCTGGGAAAAATTTTAATACGGGATTTTGGAGGCCAAATTAAGACGAAAATCAAGAATACCAATTTGTTGATGGAGGCTTCGTTAAAAAGTTATTAACATTTAAAATTCTGCCCGCACTGAATTTTTTCCTCGAAAATGCGCAAGATTTCGGGGGTATGTCTATTCACCAAAAATGATTGTAATTGATGCCCGCAATCGAAAATAATTTTTCCAGAACGATTTGAAACTTTTGAATTTAATTGTTAATAACTTTTTAACGAAGCTACAATCGAGAAATTAATATTCTTGATTTTCGTGTTATTTTGGCCTCTAGAATCCCCCATTAAAATTTTTCCCAGGGGTGGTCGTACACCCTGTATATAACGAAATTAAATGTTCTTAATAGACTAAACTTAGAGTCTTATTACAACGATTTCAAATTATCCGCAAATTGTTTTCCAATGTATTGCAAAGATGTAGAATTTAAAATTTGAAAAGGGAAGAGAGTCTTGAAGTGGAAACATGTGGGCTGTCTTGAGAGGATGATAGGCAACAAGGAGTGCTTAAGTCTTAAAGGTCGCGTCTCTATTGAATTTCGAAAAAGTGACCGTAGGCTTGGAAAGTTTAGAACGCTATAATCCGAGCCTACGCCCATGGTTTAAAATCCACCGCAACGCAGACGTCATCTCATCTCACTTTGTCTCCAAGCGTCTTTGTCAGGCGACACGATTAGTGTGTGTGACCGCGTCGACTAATAGCGCGCGACGATCTAGAATGCGTGTGCATGAGGTGTGGCTTAGCGACAGCGACCAATCATACCCGCATACTTTTGCCTCGTCTTCTTCTCATCGGTCTACGGTACATGCATCACACCTTGTTGCGCCTACGTCGCGGTACCGATGACGTAACAAGACCAGTCTACCGCGACGTCGCATGAAAACGTTTATACTGTCATTGCAGCCTAATACAGTATTGTCTCTATAGAAGCGACGCTCTCGGGGCTCAACGCTCGGCTATATCGTGGACGAGAAACGATTCTTGATACTTTGTTGACGCCTACTGGAGGCGGCGAGTATAGAAAAGAACAGCGAGCATATGACAAAGAGGGACTGAGCGGCCGAGCATCGCCGAATTTGCTATCGCTTCCTTCGCTTCGGGTCGGCTGTAACGAAACACAGGCGATGTTTATGCGAGCCTATACGAAATCGGTGTTCTAATTCTGACTTCTACCTCTCTTGGTAGAGGTCGCAGAATGAAATACTGATTCTGTATAGGCTCGCGTAAACATCGCCTGTGTTTCGATACAGCCGACGTGGAGTCACTTGAGCGATGCATGCCTTTGATTTCTTATTGCGTTAGTAAATAGGACCTAAATTGTATATCGTATTTGGTGTCATTTTAATCAGAAAAGTGTCACGAATATGTTGATGAAGTTTGAAAAAAGGAAGAACAAAAATAAAGATGAATTTCGTTGTTGATTTAATATTGTATATGTACTAGTTAAATCGTGTCATAACTTCAGTACATATATGTATGTATCGATCGTTTACTGCAATAGTGATATAACCCGAAAAGATATACATAACTTGCGAATTTAAACTGTTTAACCAACTTATTTTACTCTGAGTTGTCTCACGATTTCGGCAAATAAATGATAGGTCAATTAAATTACAATTCCTTTTTTCAGATGAGGATACACTTTAAAGAAAGGTCAAATGTATATTATAATTTATGAAAAACAATAATAAAAATTATGTTGTACTTGATCTTAGTTAAATCAGAAAACTGTCACAGACATGTTAAAAGTTTCAAAACAAGAAAAGGAAAAATAAAAAATTTGTATTATTGCACTAGTGTTGCCTTAGTAATTTGAGCCCGTATCGTATGACAATGTTCGACGACCGACTGTCAAACGCGCCGCTATCTTGGGGAACCGCCCATAGGAAGGCATACTCGCCGATACAGCGAGTGCTTAGTTCTAACGGTACGCAGTGGGGATAAGTAGAGGGGATATGATATTTGATTTCCGAGCTTATATAGAGAAAATACTGTAGTACGAATTTACTATAGAGCTTTTCTCTGGAGAGAAAAATCTCTCTAGAGAAAAGCTCTGTAGTAAATCGGTACCTTAATTTTCGTCATATTACGTAGCGGGAAAATTCTCAAAGTTATTGTCATATGTTGCGTTTAATCTTAAATTACACTTTTGCTTCTTAGCAAATCTATGATATAAATTTTTGGAATACAATAGAGCTAGATGATCGTCATCTACCTCCATGGGTTGAGAGTTTTCCCTCTGCGCCTTTAACGAAGATTTCACAACGCAAATAGAGTTGACGCTGGCCGAAGAAAGTTTATTCCGTTTCTTTGTTTTTATGTCAGGTAACATGGAAAACAATCTTTCTGCATCGCCATTGGAATTTGGAAGTGATCTAATTGTATTTACTAATTTCATCAATTCAGCAAATTTAATTTTATAGTCCAAATTTCGCGTTAATAAAATTGTTTTCCAGAAACCATCGAATTTCATCTCGATAAGCGTCTGTCTACCTTTCGTTGTAAATTCCAAAGGCAATACTGACCATTCTGTTTGCAGTCCTTCTTCGTCGAAACCGCCGAATTCCTTAGCGATTAAGAGAACATTTCTGAAGGAAATGTCTCTATTTGTATCATTTAATATAAAAGTGGGCTCAAAAACATACAACTTGCTAAGAAATTCGTCATCGATTGCCAATTTCATTTGCAGCTGTAATATAAAACATTAAACAATTTTTCTTTACGGTTTCTACGATGTCGGACTTGCCTTCTGCATTCAGTTGATGCAGAAAATTAAGACACTCTGTTCCTAAATTTATACTATTAAATGGGAGTTGATTTTCGACTACAGAAAAATTCATCATTCTTACTAAATCCATGTGTTTCAAAAGCTGCGGTTTCAGAAAATTGCGTAATATATCGCATAAAAGTTCTGCCGCAGTCTTTTGAAGCAAATGAATTCTTGTCTCTTGAGTTTGAAAGAAAATGCTAAATTTATAAAAAAACTCAAGAGCGTAATTTAGAAAATAAAGATATGCTTTGGCCTCTGGATTTTGCATCGAGATTAACAGACGTTCCCCGGACTCTGATTTCTCGCTTATTGTCAATTCTTGCAAAAAAAGCAATACAGAGTCCCAATTCTCTAAAAGTGTAACTACGGATGTATAATGCGATAACCATCGCGTAGAACACAATTTTAAAATTTTTCTGTCGGTTGTTTGAAAACATTGCTGAAATTCGCGGAATATAGCCGAACGTTTGGGACTACTGTATATGAAAGTTGCTACTTTTCGTAACAACTCCTCGCATATGTCTGGAATGATATTGCACGCTTCGCGCACTACCATTGCAGACAGATGACACGGACAGCGGACAGTCAAAAATTTGTCCCTGCATTTTGTTGCAAGCTTTGTCATAAAGGACGAGTGTCGCCCTGTCATGACAGTAGCGTTGTCACATGACAACGCGACAATATTTTCGAACGGAATTTCTCTTTCTATCATGGCAATTTCAAATGTTTTAAATAAATTATCTGCGCCACAATTTCTGGCATCAAGATGTAATAATTCTACCAATTCCGTTCGAACATCCAAAGTCTCGGGTGCAACATAACGAACAAGAAACGTCATCCATTTCTCGTTGGTCGAGTCGGATGTTTCGTCAATATAAATAGAAAATTTAGTGTTTTGTAAAACACTAGAAATACGTTTTGTTTCTAAAGGATACAAAACGTTTGATATAATATTTGAACACTTTGTTCGACCGAACGACATATGTTTCAAGACATCAGGATCTTGCCCAATGTCTTTGAAAACTTCAAGAATCGTCTCTGCGGTTCGATACGGAATATTTTTTTCGGCTATTAATTTGGCAAATTTGATTTCCGCGGATTTTATCCTTTCATCCAACGACAGAGGCGATTCTTCGGATTGCGTCGTAAAATTATTATTCAAATTGTCTGCGTTATCGTTACTCTTTTTATAATTCTCAATGTGACACTGAGAATCTGCATGATTATAAATCGTCGATAATCGACATGAAAATTGTTTGTTGCAAACCGAACAGAACCATGAATAAGGGTCGGCGTCGACTTTATGCAACCATGGCTTGAAATAATCATTCTCAAGCCATTGAGGCATAAAAGTCCTTTTAGAAGTACTATTTTTTTTATGACACCCAGATTCTCCGTGTCTATACACGTTTGAGGAACCGCAAGAATAAGACTTATTGCATAAAGTACAATAAAAACGACTTCTATCATGGGGTACTGCACGTATCCATGATTTAAATCTATGATCATTTATCCATGAAGATAAAAAACCGCGCTTACACTTATTCTTCGATTTCACAACCGTTTCCATGATATAAAAGCAGAAAAGCGAAAGAACAGAAAATTACAGAATACCTACGCGAAAGCTTTTTTTCAATTTAAATGTCTCAGAATGACCTACGGCACGTACCTTTAAATTTCTCCTGATGTTCGTCCTCGTCGACCGAATTCAACTGACTCAAGAGAAACAGCAGTGGCTCGAGCACGTGGCGATAGTGTTTTGTTTATACTGCTCGCGCATCGATGGGCCGTTGAAATGCCCGGACGAAGAAAGGACGTAGATATATATAGCCCAGTTCCCATAGGTTTTTAAAAGGCAATAATTAGAAATAAAGTTCTATTGAATGAATAGCAGTATATAGACGTCAATTTAATATATTTCATTTTGCAGAAATGAATTTAGAGGGGAATCAAAAAAAAAGGAAAGAAGAATATAGACGTTCTAATATATGGCATGTGATAATGTTACAAAGAAATAACAATTTTTTACATTTCCCTCCTGATGGAAGTGACCACCATCTTCCCGTGGTTTCCATTGAACGGTAGCGTGCACGTTATTGTTTTACCTATCGTTACAATTATTTTGTTATGTAAAGTTAAGTCAAATATATAACATTTGATTGTGTGTAACAATTTGATACGGTTATTAAAAAACATAGTGGGAAAAGTCAGTAGGAATCTATTTCTGTAGCGTGCACGGTACTGGCTAAGAGTGGTTTTTCATTTTAATTAACCCTTAATTAGCCCTTTACGAGTAAGACTGCTTTGAACAACATTATTCTAAAATATTTGTGGAATACGTTTTTTATGTGGTTTAGGTAGGTATGCAAGGCATAAGATTTCGTTTAATTTTTCCTGTCTAGGAAAGATAGGAGAAAAGTATATTTGATCTTAATCCTTCTTAAGATTTATATAAATCGCTTTAAAAATTTGTTACTGTTCCGCCCGGTCAACTCGGGTTTCTCCGCTCTTTATGGTGCCAGATGCGGAACCGTGATTCAGTCGAAAAGTCTTCGAATATTCCGCATCTGGCAAATGTCATCGTAAAGTAATCGAAGTGCCTCGTCGAACGAAAATACTAGACCTGAGTTGACCAGCGAAGGGCTACATTGTTCCGCGGGTGGTCCGGTCTTCGAGGCCAACGTCGGCCGACCGGCAACGACCATTGCCAACCCGTGGAACAATATCGCCATAACACAGCTGTACAACACGTGCGGCAATTCAGCGCATCCTAATCCGGAGTCCCGTTTTTTCTTTTCCTAGACAAAATTAACGCGGCCCTCGACTTGGGGAGGACACCGCGGTCACCCTCTTCCAGGGTGACCTGGGACTCCTCCTTCACCACGGTTGGGTGTGAGGGAGGAGTTTTCCTCCCAACCGGGGCAGGACAGTGGATCCTCCTTCCCCAAGTCGATGGCCAATCAATCGAATCACAAGGTCAACGCACAAATCAGTTAACACCCTCAAAATAGTGTGTCGGAGGGGGTTTGAGCTGAGGAGGAACGGGCTCCGGAAAGATCGCGAGACTCTTGAATCAATCGTGCAATCAAACGCATCTCGTAGATTTTTCAACTTACCATCTCTATCCCGTAACACGGTTAGAGAAGTACGGATTCGCAAATTCTAAAAACCTAGAGTCGAAGCTTTACAACCTTCGACGACTCTGAGACATCGGTCGTTCGCGAAGCGTGCGAAAACAGTTACAAATTATGTATATGTATCGAAATAATTATAAAACTACAGACGTATAATCATCATTATATGGGAACTGATCACGCTTAAAATATAATGAGACCTTAAAACGAGAACATAAAACTTAAATGTTAAGTTTCATTGAAATTCATTCAACCGTTTAGACGCAATCATGTCAATAGCATAGGAACCAAAAAAAATGTTTTTTTGTAGTAGTCACAATATGATGAGGGGGTCCTAAAACGTGTATTTTCGCTAAAAAAAAATTTCGAAATATTTTTTTCGTTATTGAAATTCACTTACAATAGTCGTTTAATGCATTTATGTTAATAGCATAGGAACAAAAAAAAATATCGTTTTTTTCAATAGTCACAATATGATCAGGGGGTCCCAAAACGTGTATTTCCGCTAAAAAAAAATTTCCAAATTTTTTTTCGTTATGATACTTTATAAATTTCCTTATACCTTACATATAGGTCGGAAAGTAAAAGTCGAGACTTGGAATCATATGCCGATTATCACAAGGTTTCAGCTGTTTCTCTTTTACAAGAGCAAGAAGGAAAGGCTCACACTAGCGTTCTTTATCGATTTGCCGAAGTTGTGCGAAGTGCCGAGCTCACGTACACGTGGCTCGTGCGGTAGTGTATGCCTGCTATCCCCACCATTCCGTTAGACGCTAAGGAAGTTCGTCGTCACTGTTGTCGATTTCGATGCACTCAATTATGCCAGATCTGGCCACACTGGTACGCTCAGAGGTGCCAGAAAAGCACCATCGGGTGCAAACTCAAATGCCAGATACGCGTACGTGAGCTCGTGGAGTTTCGGAAAGTCAACAAAGGCAAACTGACGCATGCCCTGTTTCTCGATTCTCCGAAGCTGCTCGAAGTAATTTCGGACCGCCTCGTGGAAGTCGAGAGAGAAAGGCTCACATTTGCCTTCTCGCTCTTAACAACTGAAATCCGACCTCTCATCAACGGCATACGATTTGAAATCTCGAGCCTAGATTTTTGACTGCCCAGGCATATTTGCTTTTTGACCTATGTAGATGCACATAAGCAAAGTACCCATAATGAACCAAAAATTTTGTAAACTTTATTTTACGGAAATACACGTTTTAAGCCCCTCTGATCATATTTTAATTATTGAAAAAAAGAAATTTTTTTGTATTATTCCTATGTATGAGCGTACATATGTATATTATTAATACGATGAGTATAAATGGCTGAATGAATTTAAATGAAACTTTACATTTAAGTTTTATGTTCTCATTTCAAAGTCCGGTTAGACTTTGACTATAACACTGTTCTACAAATTAAATTTTTTTTTTCTGTTTTTCAATACCCACTAGGTGATTCTTGTAGAGCTTTGTACCCTAAACACGAATCTGAAAATGGAATTGCTGTATCACCCTCAGTTTTCGAAAAACACGAGTTTTTGTGAAAACGTACAATTTTGGGAAAAAGCAAGGTATTACGCGAAAATTAAAAACATCAGACAGTTCCAATTAATCTTAAAAGATAGAGGAGAGATTCCTGAATATGCTAATATCGATAATTATAATATTTTGTACTTTTGAACGGTTGTAAATGATCGCCAAAGTTTGAAAAAGTGTCGAAGTACATACTTTATACACAATACTTTTGCATATTTACGAAAAGTTGTTTACCTGACACGAAATCTATACACAGGATCTGATTCTGCAGACATTTCTGAAGAAGAAACTGTCCAACAGAAGTGTAAAAGCTGTTCTCAATTGTCACAGGTCGAGAAAATGTGTATTTGCAACGCGTGCACGACGTTTGACCGCCACGCGGCCATCGCTTGCTTATCTCGGCGCGGCAGTGCCGTAGCTACGCATAATGGATGCAGCACCGATAATATCTTAGGCTCCCAATTCCTGTATATGTTTATCATGTTTGATTTTTTAATCTGTTTGTGGATTTGTAAAAAACGTTTCTCGATCATTTCCATTTCTAAACAATTTCGATGTTCATTGTATGTATATGAATGGTTTTTTAAATATAAAGCCGTAAAAAAATAACAATATTTTATTGTTTATGAACCAATAAAGTTTTTGTTGTTATGACTAGATTGTAGATGAAAAATGAAATATATAAACTGAAGAATTACCTGCAGCGTTTCCACAAACACGTTTAGAAATGCTTGCGTCTTGCGTGGCGTTTGTGTGCAGCATCTTGAGTATCATTCTTAAGTGTCCAGCAATAATCTGCAAGCATTGTAGTAATCTTCTTCCTCTTATATCGATTTTCTATGGCGGAAATATCTTGATGGAAGCGTTCTCCATGCTCGTCACTCACATCAACAAGGTTTGCAGGGAAAAAATCCAAATGTGAATGTAGGAAATGTAATTTTAAGGACATGTTGCAGCCCAGATTTTCACAGTTTTTTAGTAATTTATTCACAATAGCAACATAGTTCTTGGACCTCTGTTTGCCTAGGAAACATTCTGTCGTCTTAATAAACGAAAGCCATACCGCTTTTTCCAAATTATTTAGTAATTTAGTAAAATTATCGTGTTTCAATAATTGTTTGATTTGAGGACCGATAAATATCCCCTCCTTTATTTTTGCATCGGATATAGAGGGAAATTTTGTTTTTAAATACGCGAAGCCGGGCCCTGATTTATCCATTGCTTTAACGAAGTTTTTCATAATTCCTAATTTTATGTGCAGTGGTTGTTCCGTCCGAAGGAACACAATACGCGAATATTTCGTTGTCAGTTTATGATAGGTCCGCGACGTAAAGCTATTTTTGAGAAAAGACATTTTATTCCATTGCCGGCAATAATTATTTAACTTTTCGTATAATCAACTTAGAATTTCACGTTCATTTCGTTCTCAATAGCTCAGCCGGTCATAAACTCGGTCTTCCGAAGGGTACGTCGAAAACGGGACTTCGACCTTCGAGCGGAAAACCCCAGAGGAAAGCCGCGACATTGTCGGATTTCGAAACATTCGCGTACAACCAGGTATCGCCCCACTCTTTCCTAGAAGAAGGCGCGCCAAGGGCGCATAGAGGGTGATGGCAATGCCTAAGGGGGCACGTTGATTGGATTTTTTGATTTCCAAAAATCACCAATCATAGTGTTTCCCCATACTTCCAACGCCGCGAGGAAGTTCGAACAACGCCGACTAATCACTTTCCATCAGCGATTCGAGGCATTAACATGTTCACTGCTATTCTAGACACACGGTTCACTTCGAGTACCTTTTTCATTCGTTTAACGTTTCGACTGTTCCCCTTCGAGTCAAGCATTCGGACCGAAGGCTTAACGTACAGCTAGTCAGCATTAACGTTCATGCTGTGTAACAACTTAGAAACATTGTTTCCAGGTTAATTCCTTGAAACAACGCGTCGCGACTAACCGTTTACCAAGATCGAAGGTATCTTCGAGACTTACCATCTCGAAGACGGGCACCACCGTGCGGGATATCGCGACGCGATCGCGAGATACGAAACCAACCTCGTATCGGAACAGTGGTGGTAAATATACTTTTTTTGGGTCGATTAAGTTGTAATGTTGTACGTTTTTTTCGCCTGGTATTAACTGCTGTCGTGGTGACCAATCTTTTTTCGTATAGTGTTGTTTCCTATCCCTACTGTCCCACTCACAAAGGAAACAGCAATGCTTCGTATAGCCCAGCTGAAGGCCCAGTAATATTGCAATTACTTTCAGGTCCCCACACACATTCCAATTGTATTTGTTATATTGGATTCTATTCAAAACTATTTTTAGGCTTTCGTGTGATTCTTTCATATTTGTGGAGTATGCAATTGGGATAGATGGATGTATGTTTCCAATATGGAGCAAAACTGCTTTTAAACTGTATTTTGATGAGTCTATGAATAGTCTCCATTCCTTTGGATCATGTTTAAACCCCAGATTATTTATTAATTCATCTACGTCAGTGCAAACACAAAGCTTTTCATGCATCTGAAACAATTGTTCAAAATTATGTTGCCGTGCTCTAAAATACGTCACTTTGGTTGCTTTGTTCAACAAATTCCATTCCTGTAGACGAGATGCTAAAAGCTCTGCTTGATTTTTTGATAAATCCAAGTCTCGCACGAGATCGTTAAGGTCGGATTGAGTTAAAAGATGCGGTTCTTTCGATGATGCTGCACACTCTATTTCATAATCTTCTGTTTCTTCAATTGTTGTTTCGATTTGATCTTCTGGAGTATTCTGGCGTGTATGAGAACTAAGTGGTGGTGGTGCCGATACAGATACTACTGGGCGGGTGGCGGAAGATACATCTGGGTATATAATTTTCTTCTTTCCTTTCTTATTAAATCCACTAATTTTGCATAAACAAAAGTAACAGTCGATAACATGATCGCTTGACTCTCTCCATACCATTGGAATTGTGAATGGCAAACTTCTGTTATTTCCTCTTGTCCAAGCTAAAAGTGCGGAGGCACAACGTTGACAACAAATATACGGTGTCCAATATTTATCTTGATCACCAAGTTTACATCCAAAGTATTGTTCATACGCATATTCTATTTTAGAAGTTATTTTGCGGCGACTCGATTTTACTACCACTTCCCCACAAACGTAGCAAAAAGAGTTTGGATCATTCTGGCATTTTCGTGACATTGTACTATGTTACACTAAAAAACACTATATTAAATTAATCGTAACACAACACTATTTTATAACTACACTGAACTAAATACTATATTATGCTACACTATATACACTAAAAATACTATACTACGATATATGCATATATAGTCAAAAAATGTTAAAAAGCATCCAAGTGCACTATAAATGACAAATATGTTCACTGAACACGATTTATCCAGTGGAAATGAAATCTTTCTGAACTCGTTAGCACGACTATTCCGAACGATTTCAAAGGCAAAACTGAGCTCTCTAAACCAAAACGAAACACTGGGGCCTAAAGCACTTGAAGACTTTTCTCTGAATGTATCAAGTATTAGGGAAAAGCGTCAAGAGATGTTTATGTTTTAAACTGTTGTCATAGGAAAGCATTCGAGTTATATTGCGAGACGGAATCTCTTAACGGTTCGGGTTTGCATACGTCGTGGTTTGCACACGTCGTGCAAACGCCCTTTTCTGTTTCGGCGATTACTGATTGTTGTGCGTTCGTCAGATCGTTGTGAGTTCTCATACAGATGCGACTGTCGCAGAACGAAATGTATTTCACCTATTCATAATAAAGTTTTATTCTATTTTTCTTTATCTATGGCTACACTTTCGATCACTGTGCATCTCCTACTGCTATCCTATTAACAATATAAACGAATACTTTGTAAAAAGAAGTGTTACTTCTTCGCCTTCACTAAACCTAAGAAGAATATGTTGCCTTTTTATCTCGAATTGTTTTTTAAAAAGAATGAATTTATTAAAGAAAAATGTGTCTAAACGATGATCAAAAGCTGTTTTCAAATATTAATCAGTTTGAAACATTAGCATCTTTGAAAAAGTGTATTGAATCTAAATCATATACAGTCACAATAATTTTATTTGCTAACATTCCGTATAAACTCAGGAATTATGACAAAATTTGAGAAAAGCAATAGATAAATTAAGGATTTGGGTTTCTTTATGCAAAAAAGAAATTTAATCCATGTGTACATATACAGGAATTGGGAGCCTAAGATATTATCGGTGCTGCATCCATTATGCGTAGCTACGGCACTGCCGCGCCGAGATAAGCAAGCGATGGCCGCGTGGCGGTCAAACGTCGTGCACGCGTTGCAAATACACATTTTCTCGACCTGTGACAATTGAGAACAGCTTTTACACTTCTGTTGGACAGTTTCTTCTTCAGAAATGTCTGCAGAATCAGATCCTGTGTATAGATTTCGTGTCAGGTAAACAACTTTTCGTAAATATGCAAAAGTATTGTGTATAAAGTATGTACTTCGACACTTTTTCAAACTTTGGCGATCATTTACAACCGTTCAAAAGTACAAAATATTATAATTATCGATATTAGCATATTCAGGAATCTCTCCTCTATCTTTTAAGATTAATTGGAACTGTCTGATGTTTTTAATTTTCGCGTAATACCTCGCTTTTGCCCAAAATTGTACGTTCTCAGAAAAACTCGTGTTTTTCGAAAACTGAGGGTGATACAGCAATTCCATTTTCAGATTCGTGTTTAGGGTACAAAGCTCTACAAAAATCACATAGTGGGTACGGAAAAACAAAATTCGTGTTGAACAGTGTAATCAGTCCATGGATAATAATGATTAGTACCTCTTGTTTCATAGTTGTTCCGATATGTAGGCATAATGTATAAAAATCTTTTAAATGTTTCATATAAATCTTAGAACGAATTAAATTTTATGTAAAAAAAATTATATAAACTTTTTCTCTATCGTCTTTAGAAAAGAAAAAATTAAATGAAATCTTATACATTACATGGTTACTTAAATCGCATTGAAAACGAATACCACAAATGTTTTAGAATAATGTGCAAAATGTGATTGCAATTTTCGCTAAGACAAATTGAAAACTCGGTTCTAACAAGAAAAAGTTGGAATGGTACCCGATTTTGGGTTAGGTTTTACTTTGAAATATTATTAAAATTATTACAGGTACTTATCTTCAGAACTAGAAATACATTCAACAACCAGCGTGGCGTGAATGATAAGGTGCTTGCCTGCAAGTTCCGAGCTTCTTCTGCTCTGCAGGTTCGAACAGTGCCAAAACAAATCTTTTTTTTTATTTTTTCAATCATATTTTAGTCGTACACTAAATGTGACATTATTTTTTTGTCTGGCCTTCGAATATTTTTTTTTTTAAAGTGAATTTAACCAATTACATTTAACGTATGTTATTTTCAATGTACGAAGTACATAAATCTGGATGGTTCTTTTCATAAAAACAGTAAAAACATAACAATTTCAAGAACCACCTACATCTAATGAACGTTCTGTTTTCACAGAAATTGCAAAATTTTGTATTTAACTCTGATGGAAAGGCCGCTTCATTTACATTGATAAAATGTGAACGATTTTCGGATAGTCGTACCTTGTAGCTCGTACTTTTTACCTTATACTTCAGGTAAAAAGGGATATAACTGGGGAAAATAGTTTTATGACATTACCTGCTAACTCATGTTACTGTTCTACAATGAAACGCTATATTTTGTACCTTTAAAAATATTCGACTATGTCTTTTTAAAATTTAAGATCCAACCCATACTTCGTATTAAACTGGCAAACGGGATCACTTTTCCTTTGTTTCTAGTTAGTTCTATTTAGTTCGTCATAACAAATTGATACGGTTATTTCAAAACAATCGAGGAAAATCATTATTAATTAATTTCTGCAATTATTAATTCTACTGTTTTGTTTATGTTATAAAAGTAAGAACTCTTCTTATTGAAAAATGCCACAGCGTGCACAATACTGGTAAAGAGTGGAATCTCATTTTAATTTATTAATTTTCAATCTTAAATTATTTTGATTTTCAAAAATCGTATTAATAATATACATATGTGCGCTCATACATGGGAATAATAAAAAAAATTTCTTTGTTTTCAATAATTAAAATATGATCAGGGGGTCTTAAAACGTGTATTTCCGTAAAATAAATTTTACAAAATTTTTTTTTCATTATGGGTACTTTGCTTATGTGCGCCTACATAGGTCGGAAAGTAAAAATGCCTGGGCAGTCGAGAATCTCGGCTCGAGAATCCAAATCGTATGCCGTTGACGGGAGGTCGGATTTCAGTTGTTTAGAGCGAGAAGGCAAATGTGAGCCTTTCTCTCTCGACTCCCACGAGGCGGTCCGAAATTACTTCGGGCAGCTTCGAAGAATCGACAAAGAGGGCATGCGTCAATTTGCCTTTGTCGACTTTCCGAAACTCCATGAGCTCACGTACGCCGGTACGCGTATCTGACATGCGTGAGTTTGCACCCGACGGTGCTTTTTTGGCATCACTGGTTACACTTATTAATGCATTAATCGCAGATTTGATTGTTATTTCAAATTTTATAATCATGGAAGAGTCTATAGACATGTTTGCATGGGCACATAAATTGGAATGCCCACCAACATTGTACAATGATTTAGGAAAAAAAATGTTAGTATACATTTCATCAATTATAAAGTTAATTTTATCACAATATATTGCATAAAAAGGATCTATAATATAATTGTGTATTTTCATTATAGACTATATTGTTGAAATTACAATCATTTATTCTAATTATTAATTGTATAATATATTTGACAGATTATGTAAAGGGCTCATTGGATTTTTGTGGGATGATTTAGCAGATGTTATATTTACTTGTCATGAAACTAAAATTATACGAAAAAATGTTTTATTACATCAGTTGAAACAAGGGACACCAGATAGAGGTATTCAATGTATACAAAATATATCACAGATGAAATCAATTAAAAATGATTTAAAAAATCAAATATCTAAATTGGAAGAGGAATGTGAGCAACTAGATTTTACAGTTAGACAAAGAGGTATGTTTGCTATAAAAAATATAAAAAAAGATATCTATTGAATAATTAATTTTATTTAGTACAAAAATTACGAGATATATCGACTGAACATTCACAAATAAAAGTAAAAAGATATTTGCTCAGAATGAAATATGATCAAACTAATACACAGCTTTGTGACTGCAACAAGATGAGATTAGTTTGTCAACATTTAATGCCAAGCACTTGTACAAATTTAGATCCTAAATTGATAACAGAAATGTTAGATATAGTAACAAGTCTTTGGACTGGAGCAAATAAAAGACAAGTACGTATTTAGGTAAGATTTGAAATATAATACTAATTGTGATGTCGATTACATTGTTTAAATTACATTTTTAGGTATGGGATACAATATCGCATAATCTTGATAATATTGAAGTACCTACACTATGGCATCACTTACATCAAAATTTGATTGAAACTGTGGATCCGCTAATAGTATCAGAAAATGCAGAATCCTTGGATACAGATGAAAAAAATATAAATGTTGGTATTGTCAATATACATGGACAACATATTTCTATGGTTTCAAAACGGTTATTGTATCTTGCAAATGCAAATAATTATCAGCAAGGAGTTCTTGAATTTATACAAAATATTGAGGTAATTATATTTAAACATTAAACATAATTTTAAATTAAAATCAATTGCTATTTTAGACGGCTTCTAATAATTTCATGGATACAAGCGAATGGTTAGTATTATCATTGGAAGTTTGTAAATTAGAAACAGAACAAAGATGTTTACAAGAAGAACTTGACAAAATTCGAAAAGATTTGAATGAAAACAATACACTTACTTTCGACCTAAGTGAACTAACTTCAGAAATACAAGATATTAATGATCAAATTGTATGTTAACATTTTTCAACAATGATAGTTTACTTTAATATGATCACGTTTTACATTAATTGTAAATGAATATAGGTGGAGTATCTGCAAAATATACAGTTGTCATTAAACCTTTTGAAGTTTTCCACGGTACATCTTATGGAAACGAAAAAAAAGATATGTTTAGAATTACAAAACATAATAGCATTGAGGAATGGTGGATATGAGTACACATGGTTGAACGATGATTTAAGTACTGAATTAAATACATTCTATAATACCTTGAATCTGAATGCATTAAGAAAAATCTTGTTAAAAGGAAATATTGGAGTTTATAGGTTTGCTTGTTTTCATATTATAAAAACTTATTATGGCAGTTATTGAATTTTAAATAAAAGTTATTAATTAATTTATAAATTGTATAATTTTTTTAGGTATACGAAAAGTTGTTTTAATGAAGCTTCACTGCCAATTAATAACTCTCAGGCTTCGAATATTAAGTGTTATTTTCCAATGATTCAAATACCAATTTACTCTTTAATAGAATGTTACAAAAATTTAATTTTACAATTTGTTTATAAAAAATTTGAATCATTAAAAGTTGAAGAAAATTCAGATATATTTCAAATGCCTATATTAATGAACGACGAAAATAAGTCTCTTATAGTTAAATTGTTCAATTTATCAAAAGCTGTCAGCATACGGACAAAAACAGAAATTGATGAGTTTAACGAAATATTAAACGCTTGGTAAGTAATTAAATGTTTTTTATAAATGAAGAACAAATATTTATTCTTGTATTTACAGGATGCGTCAAACAGTTCAAAAAGTAATGGAAATTATTGAGAAAACTGTAGATGATGCGTCTTTTCCCGATTGGAGTGACCGTTACAATTTATTATTATATATGTTACAAAATCCAACACAGCGTTAAATGTATTATTATATTTTATTTTATGTACCAAGCATTTTCATAATCTAGCAGTTTTTAAATAAGCAGAACTGTTTGTTTAATTTAATTAAAACAAAGTGTTTCAATATAAATTTCATTTAACAGCAAATATTATAACAAATAAACCTTGTCAGTATGTAATAATATTTTTATCAATTTTATTCAGTATATTATTATAAATTGATTGAAGTTCTAAAAAGTATGAATAAAAACTTTATCCTTTAAATTATTTAATTATTCAAAGATTAACGTATTTTTATTATCATTGTTACGTCGGGATTCCGTCGGCATTGGTGAAAAGGATTTCCCTAGACTTACTCGGTTAATTTCCACGTAGCGCTGTCGTCGTGGATCGCCCTCGGGAATGTTGAGAGGTCAGGACGTTGGGGTGGCATCTCTATTGGGATGAGTCGCCACGGTGGCGGCGTTGCGGGTCGGCAACGGAAGTCTCGATTTCGATTGGCGGAGCCTGAACGTCGCATAATTGCGTGTTTGCGGGTACCGGCCGATTCAAAAGGAACGCGCGACGGCGAATTTCTTGACGACAACCGGAACGACGGGTTCTCTTAGGCATTTCAATTTTGCAAGTACGGCGATTCGCTACTATTTTCCCAGGTAGGCTTCGACGCTCAGTAGTTCGGTAGAATAGTAGGATATTCCGTGGTCTTTGAATATTCTTTCAAGTGTTGTGGACGGGCTTCGACGTTCGATAACCCACTGGATAAGAGAGTACTAAAAGATTCCATTTAATTCATATACATACAATATCCCTTCAAACGCAGGAGGAGATCAGAAGGAGGAGACGCTCCTTTTTATTCACTCTCAATCAGAGGAGAGGGAGACCTTCTCCTGCGCTCCGGTCTCCCTGCAATACCAGGTATGCCCGGTAGACTCACCGGCAGAGACTTCGCGCCCAGGAGACGTTCTCATGCTCCTCCGGTCACCTACGCCGGATGTAGATAACATTCTTTGATTTGTTTATCGCGCTCGGTTAATAGCTCGCTTCAAAGGTATAAAATCTATATTCCTTAATCCTACGCGTGCTTAACCGTTTGAATCCCAGGGGATATTGAAAAAACACTGTCGAAGAATCCCAAACAGCGCAATCGCGCTTTCTCTAAATGAGTACGAGAAGACCCAAGCAGCGCGATAGCGCTTCTTTTATTTTATGTCGACAAATCCCAAGCGGCGCGATAGCGCTTCGTTTATTTTATGTTTTGCACTGTACGTTTATAAATATTTCAAGTTTTGTTCAATAAAAATTATTGAGAAGATAACAATGAAATACAAAATATTTTATTTTGTAATGTATTATTGCACTATTATTACAGTATTGTACCTATTGTGAAATGTATTATTTACTTTAAAAGAAGGAGCTGTGTGATGTACTTGTGTGAGTAAATTTGAGCATCCGACTTCGACAGTCAGTAATGCACTCTTAGTTGTCCACAACGATTGAAATGTGCTGGGTTTTCTCGACATAAAATCTGAACAGCGCGATCGCGCAGCTTGGGACTCAAACGGTTAAAGTCTATTACATTAATTAACTAACTTTTACTAACCGTAGTGATTAACGATGGATAATTGACAATTGATTAACACATTAAATATAATAATTAACGTCCGAACATCAAAATTACCGATGGACACAACCGTCAATCCTCGAACGAACTTGAATATAATATTTGATAATGTTTAAGAGCGGTTTCCACAATCTAGTTATTTATTATCTGGTAACTAACTATACATAATATAGGAACGAGGGTCCAGAGTGGGGAAACGTACGCTACGCGGACGTTACAATCATTAACAAATTTTTTAAACTTTGTTTCAATTATAAATTTTGTAATAAGGTATAAAAATTAATAGTTTTACAATCTTATTTCATCTTCTTAGGAAATTGTGATAGGAAGCATTGGTAGAGGATTTCAGAATGTGTTGGCTAGCATGACCAATATGATTAAAGATTTTTAGTTACAACAATCATTTATGGAATGAAGTTCGGCGCAGTGTGGCCAGATCTGGCATAATTGAGTGCATCGAAATCGACAACAGTGACGACGAACTTCTTAGCGTCTAACGGAATGGTGGGGATAGCAGGCATACACTACCGCACGAGTCACGTGTACGTGAGCTCGGCACTTCGCACAACTTCGGCAAATCGATAAAGAACGCTAGTGTGAGCCTTTCCTTCTTGCTCTTGTAAAAGAGAAACAGCTGAAATACGACCTCGCGATAATCGGCATACGATTCCAAGTCTCGACTGCCCCAGCATTTTTACTTTCCGACCTATGTAAGGTATAAGGAAATTTATAAAGTATCATAATGAAAAAAAATTTCGAAATTTTTTTTTAGCGGAAATACGCGTTTTGGGACCCCCTGATCATATTGTGACTATTGAAAAAAACGATATTTTTTTTGTTCCTATGCTATTAACATGATTGCGTCTAAACGGCTGAATGAATTTCAATGAAACTTAACATTTAAGTTTTATGTTCTCGTTTTAAGGTCTCATTATATTTTAAGCGTGATCAGTTCCCATATAATGATGATTATACGTCTGTAGTTTTATAATTATTTCGATACATATACATCATTTGTAACAAATTTTTAAAGCGATTTATATAAATCTTAAGAAGGATTAAGATCAAATATACTTTTCTCCTATCTTTCCTAGACAGGAAAAATTAAACGAAATCTTATGCCTTGCATACCTACCTAAACCACATAAAAAACGTATTCCACAAATATTTTAGAATAATGTTGTTCAAAGCAGTCTTACTCGTAAAGGGTTAATTAAGGGTTAATTAAAATGAAAAACCACTCTTAGCCAGTACCGTGCACGCTACAGAAATAGATTACTACTGACTTTTCCCACTATGTTTTTTAATAACCGTATCAAATTGTTACACACAATCAAATGTTATATATTTGACTTAACTTTACATAACAAAATAATTGTAACGATAGGTAAAACAATAACGTGCACGCTACCGTTCAATGGAAACCACGGGAAGGTGGTGGTCACTTCCATCAGGAGGGAAATGTACAAAATTGTTATTTCTTTGTAACATTATCACATGCCATATATTAGAACGTCTATATTCTTCTTTCCTTTTTTTTTGATTCCCCTCTAAATTCATTTCTGCAAAATGAAATATATTTTGTATCCTTTAGAAACAAAACGTATTTCTAGTGTTTTATAAAACACTAAATTTTCTATTTATATTGACGAAACATCCGACTCGACCAACGAGAAATGGATGACGTTTCTTGTTCGTTATGTTGCACCCGAGACTTTGGATGTTCGAACGGAATTGGTAGAATTATTACATCTTGATGCCAGAAATTGTGGCGCAGATAATTTATTTAAAACATTTGAAATTGCCATGATAGAAAGAGAAATTCCGTTCGAAAATATTGTCGCGTTGTCATGTGACAACGCTGCTGTTATGACAGGGCGACACTCGTCCTTTATGACAAAGCTTGCAACAAAATGCAGGGACAAATTTTTGACTGTCCGCTGTCCGTGTCATCTGTCTGCAATGGTAGTGCGCGAAGCGTGCAATACCATTCCAGACATATGCGAGGAGTTGTTACGAAAAGTAGCAACTTTCATATACAGTAGTCCCAAACGTTCGGCTATATTCCACGAATTTCAGCAATGTTTTCAAACAACCGACAGAAAAATTTTAAAATTGTGTTCTACACGATGGTTATCGCATTATACATCCGTAGTTACACTTTTAGAGAATTGGGACTCTGTATTGCTTTTTTTGCAAGAATTGACAATAAGCGAGAAATCAGAGTCCGGGGAACGTCTGTTAATCTCGATGCAAAATCCAGAGGCCAAAGCATATCTTTATTTTCTAAATTACACTCTTGAGTTTTTTTATAAATTTAGCATTTTCTTTCAAACTCAAGAGACAAGAATTCATTTGCTTCAAAAGACTGCGGCAGAACTTTTATGCGATATATTACGCAATTTTCTGAAACCGCAGCTTTTGAAACACATGGATTTAGTAAGAATGATGAATTTTTCTGTAGTCGAAAATCAACTCCCATTTAATAGTATAAATTTAGGAACAGAGTGTCTTAATTTTCTGCATCAACTGAATGCAGAAGGCAAGTCCGACATCGTAGGAACCGTAAAGAAAAATTGTTTAATGTTTTATATTACAGCTGCAAATGAAATTGGCAATCGATGACGAATTTCTTAGCAAGTTGTATGTTTTTGAGCCCACTTTTATATTAAATGATACAAATAGAGACATTTCCTTCAGAAATGTTCTCTTAATTGCTAAGAAATTCGGCGGTTTCGACGAAGAAGGACTGCAAACAGAATGGTCAGTATTGCCTTTGGAATTTACAACGAAAGGTAGACAGACGCTTATCGAGATGAAATTCGATGGTTTCTGGAAAACAATTTTATTAACGCGAAATTTGGACTATAAAATTAAATTTGCTGAATTGATGAAATTAGTAAATACAATTAGATCACTTCCAAATTCCAATGGCGATGCAGAAAGATTGTTTTCCATGTTACCTGACATAAAAACAAAGAAACGGAATAAACTTTCTTCGGCCAGCGTCAACTCTATTTGCGTTGTGAAATCTTCGTTAAAGGCGCAGAGGGAAAACTCTCAACCCATGGAGGTAGATGACGATCATCTAGCTCTATTGTATTCCAAAAATTTATATCATAGATTTGCTAAGAAGCAAAAGTGTAATTTAAGATTAAACGCAACATATGACAATAACTTTGAGAATTTTCCCGCTACGTTATATGACGAAAATTAAGGTACCGATTTACTACAGAGCTTTTCTCTAGAGAGATCTTTCTCTCCAGAGAAAAGCTCTATAGTAAATTCGTACTATTAGGCTGCAATGACAGTATAAACGTTTTCATGCGACGTAGGCGCAACAAGGTGTGATGCATGTAGTATGTGCCATAACGTCACGCGAAAGCGCTTACACTGCAACCGCAGTCTCGTTAGTGATGTCCAAAATATTTTTTTTTGGACATCGCTAATATGTAAATAGTCGTTCAATTTGTCTCGCGTTGTTACTTTTTTTACGTATTTCGCTTGCTGTAAATACTATTCTGCTTGCTCTAACTATCATTTTTTTCTTCATTTATTTGCTTATATTTTGCCGTATATTTTTAGTTAGTGAAATTGCTTGCTGTAGATAGTGTGGCTATGACGTAGAATGTCGCGCCTTGTTACACTTACGTCACGGTACCGTAAGAGCAACAATGCACGACATAAAGTGCCAGCTTAATCGCAAACGTCCTATCCCGACATCCCATCCTTTGGAAATGTAAACAATTATATCATTTTTCCATTTTTATGGCTCGTGTGTATATTAATAAAAATTAATACATTCACGAGTTAGTTTTTCATTATATTGTAATTTCATTACATTAATAAAAACATTTTAATATACGACATATGATAATGTTACAAAGAAATAACAATTTTTTACTGAACCTTGAAGTTCAGCCGTTTAGATGCAATCATGTCAATAGCATAGGAACAAAAAAAAAATATGTTTTTTTGTAGTAGTCACAATATGATGAGGGGGTCCTAAAACGTGTATTTCCGCTAAAAAAAAATTTCGAAATTTTTTTTCATTATGATACTTTATAAATTTCCTTATACCTTACATAGGTCGGAAAGTAAAAATGCTGGGACAGTCGAGGCTTGGAATCGTATGCCACTTATCGCGAGGTCGTATTTCAGTTGTTTTGTCTTTTACAAGAGCAAGAAGGAAAGGCTCACACTAACGTTCTTTATCGATTTCCCGAAGTTGTGCGCAAGCGCCGAGCTCACGTACACGTGGCTCGTGCGGTAGTATATGCCTGCTATCCCCACCACTCCATTAGACGCTAAGGAAGTTCGTCGTCACTGTTGTCGATTTCGATGCACTCAATTATGCCAGATCTGGCCACACTGGTTCGGCGTATTACTAGCAGCGATATTGTTTATGATTTTGGAGTGATAGTTAATAGCGTGTTGAGAAGTGATTTTTAGCAACAAAAAGTAAACACAATTACTCTACGTAGTGTAACTGTAATTGTGTATTTTAAATATTTATAATAAAAAAAGTTTATTTTATTGCATAATAAAATGCTGTCGACTGTTTTGAAGTCTGTATTTGGTTATGATGATTTCAAAAGTGATATTCAAAATCGAGCAACTACCGCTGTTTATAAAGGTTGAATATTGGTTTAATTAGATAACAAATTGCATATCCCCTTATTTGCTTATGATTATATATGAATTTTTATTAATTTTTCTGTTTATATACAAATTAATTTTTGACATTATATACATTTAGGTAAAAATGATGTATTTATATGTATGCCAACTGGTGGTGGCAAATCACTTTGTTTTCAATTGCCAGCAGTAATGAAAGAACATAAAGTTACAATTGTTTTCTCACCACTATTAGCTCTGATGAAGGTACAAAATGTAATTTAACACGTTCGCTGCCAACAACGAGTTATCTCGTAGGTCGAAGTTTGTGTTTAGACGCCAGTTACGAGTTAATTCGTAGAACGTTTTTGTTTTACCTACGCCACATACGATCAAACTCGTATTATTTTCATGTTCTTTGAAGGTATCTGGCTTTGGGGATTAGAAAAAAACACAATTTGGCGCTATTCAAGAGATTTATTATAATTAATATAAGTATAATATAAGTAATTATAAAGTAAATAACATAGGAACTGTAAAAATAATCAAGCAATTAATAAAGCAATTAAAAATTATCTAAATTCAATATCTTTCCCATAAATATGTGTTTTGTATTTTTATTTTACAATTAATTAATTAAAATTTGTTGACGTGGTGGAACCGTTTTTGAAAATGTTGCTCGGCAGCGAATGTGTTAATGAAAGTACTTAAAAGTTAATAGAATAAATTACATAAATGTGGTTTATTATTACAGAATCAAATAGATTTTTTAGTTAGCAAAAACATAAATGCAAGTTCATTAAACTCACATACATCTACCAAAGAAAGGAATGCAATAATTAAGGATTTAACATCTAATTCACCAAAGGTGAAATTATTGTATGTTACTCCAGAAATGGGAGCACAACCACATTTTCAAGTAAATTATTTTGATATAATGTAGTACATTCAAATAATGTATGTGATGAATGTAGTACATTCAAATAATGTATGTGATGAATATAGTACATTCAAATAAATTAATACATTTTTCTATAGGATATAGTAATAAAATTGAAAAAAGCAAAATCATTATCTTATTTTGTTATTGATGAAGCTCATTGTTTAAGTCAATGGGGTCATGACTTTAGGCCTAGTTACAGACAGTTAGGTGCATTTAAAAAATTATGCCCCCATATTCCTATAATTGCTCTAACTGCTACTGCTGCAAAGGAGGTAATATCTTATAAACATATATGTAGTATTAAGGAATATTTAAAATTTGTTTATTATGAGGTGTATTGTTACAGGTTAAAGATGATATACTTCAGTGCTTAAATATGAAAAATGCCTTGATATTTTCAGTGCCTGTATTTCGATCTAATCTTTATTATGATATATGGTTTTTAGAAATATTGGACAAACCATTTGAACATTTAAAGAATTTTATTTTAGAAGCTCTTGGTTTCCAAGATGAGCTTATTCCAAAAGTAAGTGTTGTATACATATAGTTTTATCCACAACCTAAGAATATATACTTTTATAAAAAATGTGAAGCTTTTAATTTACACAAAATTTCATTAAGGGTATTATTTTAGGTAAAGAAAAACTGTGGCATTATTTATTGTAGAAAAAAGGAAGCAACCGAAGTAATTGCAAATAAATTGTCTAATTCTGGTATAAGGACTTTAGCATATCATGCTGGTATATGTCAATATTATTTTGATCTACCATGGTACTAATAAAATGAACAAAATAGTAAAATAAATAATTCTTTTTGAAGGTTTAAAAAATCAAGAACGTAATGAGATTCAAAATAAATGGACATCTGGTGAAGTGCCTGTTATTGCGGCTACATGTAGTTTTGGAATGGGCGTAGATAAAGGATCTGTTAGGTAAATTACTGTATTTAACTAAAATTGTACAGTTATTTCGATGGATATTTTTTGTTGCTTATTTGGAAACAAACTTTCCAATTTTATATAGATTTGTGGTCCATTGGACAGTGCCTCAAAATATAGCAGCATATTATCAAGAGTCTGGTAGAGCAGGTAGAGATGGCAAACCAGCTTTTTGTAGAATTTATTTTAGTAATGAAGAATATGGACCTATCGCATTTCTTATTAAAGAAGAAATTACGCAGAAAAATTCGGAACTTGTAAAATTAAGATGGAAAAATTTTGAAAAAACGGTTTCATACTGTCTTGAAGCAAAGTAAGGATTGTAATTTGTAGATATTTTCATTATAAATCTACGTTTGACATATTATTTCGTAATGTATATTTAAATAGGTGTAGGCATGCAGTGTTTTCTAAATACTTTGGAGATAGTCCACCACTGTGTAAAAATAGATGTGATGTATGCGAGAACAAAGATGCTGTTCAATCAAGGATATCACAATTTGAAATGTTTCAAACTAGAAGATCACATAAATCTAGTTCTAATTTAAGTGGTGTAGCACTACCGAAGTATGATAACGAGTAAGTAATATTTAATACACGAATAATGTCAATTTGTATAGATTTCATTAAAGTGTTATTATTTATACATACATACATACATATATAGTGAAGAAGAGTGTAAAGGAAGTCCAGTTTCAAGAGAAAGACTTTTAGCTGAAAGTAGAAGGGAAACCAGAGAATTAATTGAGAAACAGTTTGCTATTCGAAGAAATAATAATAAAAGTGATGAGGTATGTACATAAAAATTAAATTCATGAATACCATTCTTATACCATTCTTTCTGTCACCATATATTACTTCAGATAAAAAAACAAAATCTTAAAGATGCAAAGCAATCTAATATATGTGCAGCTGAAAGTACAGATACAAAAATCAAGGGCTTAACTGTCCAAATGCGAGAACATTTTTATACTCAGTTAAAATTAGCATTAAGAGATAATTATGAAAATATGTTTTTGGAGTTAAAAGGGCAGCTTCAAGAGAACGATATACATAATATAGCATATGAGCTTGAATATAAAGCATTATGTCATTCCAAAGTTGCAAATAAGTATAAATTTGATATGTCTAAATTGGTACGTAATTTATTATATTTTTGCAATTTCATTAGCGTTTAAATAAATATTTAGTAACTTATGAAATATATAAAAATTTTAATTGAAGTTTTACTTTGTTAATGAATGAAGATTTCTTCCGTGAAGAAGTGTATTAGCACTAATACAGTTCACGAATACTTACGTGATTATACCGCAAGTAATCAACAGAGAGTAAAATCAGTCTATTCGGATGATAACACTACTGTTTCTAAACATAAACAAAAAGAAAGTGATAGCTTAATTGCACAAAATAAAAGTGTATTGAATAAGTTTTGTGATAAAAACATTTGCGATCCTCCCCAAAAATCAAATATCACAGACAAGAATATTTTCTTTCCTACATTTAAGACTGCTTTAGAACTTAGGAATGATGAGAAAATAATAAAAAGTTCATCTAACAGTAATATGAAATATTCATCATTTGATATAAGCATTTTGAACGATGAGAATACAAAAGTTAATAAAAGTATTCATTGTAGTGATAGGATAGATATTGAAAAAAGTAATGTTATAAGGGATGGTAATGGTAAGATCGTTAAATCTCTTGAATTAAATGGTTTCATGTGCGCTCGAAAACTTCATGAAAAAAATAAAATGATATCCGAAAGTTTAGATGAGAAATTACAAAAATCTTCACAGAGAGTTGTAAAAACAGATTCTAAAATTAAAAAAACACTTCGTGCGACTAAAACAGTTTACGAGCAAATTTTGAATGAATCAATTTGTGATGAATCAACTTCAATGAATGATAAAAGTAATGATAATACAAATCTAATGAAGAATTTGGCACAATCAAGAAGCCAAAATAAAAGAGGACGTACAGACTCATTTGGAAATAATGTAATTGATACTGAATCAAGTAAAAGGGTGAAAGTGGACAAGGATAAATTACCTATAGAAAATAGTAAAGAAATTACTGATCGCGACAATAAAGTTAATACGCACGAAATAATTATCGATCAGACAAAACGTAAAACTATAGATAACAAAAATGAAAAAAATATATCAAGTGTAAAAAATAGAAACAAAGAAAAAATGTCAAAAGATGAGCATATTGCAACTGAACATTCAGAAATAAAAAAGCTTTCGAAAGAGGCACATCATAAAATAAATCATTCAAAACAACACTCAAGTGAAAAGGATAAGAAGGTAATGGTACCGGCAGATAAAGCTACACAATTTAAGACTGCAGAAATTTTAAAATCGTACTTAATGAAGTACTATCCATCCAAACGTATACCTGATAGGATGACGTTTTCAAAAATTTGTAGAGAAATGCACTATACTCTACTAGCTCAAAAAATATTCGGTAAAGTATATCTTAATAAAGTTATACCTATTATCTAATTGAAACAATGTACAGTAATAATTGTTTTCAGATAAAGAAGGAATACAGAAATTTGTTAAGAAATACATGATACAAAACTAATATTTATCAGAAATATTTAGCGAAGTCGGTTGTCACTTATAATAATTAAGATTCATTTGTATATATATCTACATAACTATGCAATCATAAATTGTTTTCATTATCTATTTTATTTATTTCATATACAATATTTTCTACACACGAAAAATTAGGTCTATTTAATTAAATTTTTTGTATTATATTTCGTGAATTTAATAATGTATTAAAACTGTAGTTTACTCCGTAATTATTAGATGTTCAAAATGAATAACCCCTGATTTAAAAAAAAAATAATATGTTGTGTATACCAATTTTATTGAATTCTTTATTTTTTTCATTAAAGAAACGTAGGATGAGGAAGAGTTAAGTTTCTGAAGATAAAAAAGTGTTAAGGTAATAAATTTGTATTACAAATATTATTTATTGAGCAATTTTTGTAAATACTTGCATCATTAACATTTCACTGGCAAGAATTACAGTATTTATTACAGTGAAAAAGATAGCAGTCATTACATATGAGTACATATGTGATATTAAATAATTCTATTCTTATAAAATATATTGAACATACAACTAAAGGAAACAGAAATTATTATGTGTAGTAATACATTAAACAGCGTTTTCCCAACCTATTATAGTTAAATTAAACGTTAAGAAAATATGACTCATAGGAATACGTTTATATTCATACTATAAAATACTGTTTCCTTAGTTGATACACTATTTCCACGGGTGAGGCAAGATTGATATTTAAGACAAGTTTATATTTATTGACCTACTTAGAAATAAAAAATGATACAAGAACTTATCATTTTAAATATGATGATTCAATATATCTCATAAAAATTCCCCTTTGTTATATTTTTTTATTTTTTAAGTTCAATATTAATGTATGCAATTTGAGCACTAAAGGCTACAAGCATTGAAGTGCTTTTTTTATGAAACGGTACAATTTATTAAATTGTTTTGTTGAATCATTGTATATCTGGTGCATTAGGACAATTGCTCATTAAAAGAGCATGCGACTTTAATCTTTACTATTATTCGTACTTTCTTTTAATTATACATATAATTAATGTTAATAAGACAAATTGCATTACATTTCTTTTATTATTTTTTAAATTTCGTAATTACGTAATTTGAAATTACAGTAGATACGAATAATTCGAAATAAATATATTTTTAAGAAAGTTGTTCATATTATTAAGTATTACTAGAATGAATGCTATTATAAGATAAAGTTAATTATTTAATTGGTTAATAACAAATTGAAAAAAAATGATTCATCTCGCTTTTGTTGATAAAAAACAATATTGACGAAATGTATGAAATAATGTTTTACGAAAAGTTTATAACATACTTCTTATTAATAATACTTTGAAGGACATTTTGATAACTTATTACTAAAATGCATTATATTCCAAATGAATGAATGATTGAATGAAATACATAGTCACAACTAAAATAGTTTTTTTCTCTTTCTGTTATTCTAAATATATCGAAATATAATTTGATCGAAGTTTGTCATTTCTTATTCGTTTTTAAAGGTTTTTTATATAATAGATACAAAAAGCATTTAAATTATCGAAATGAAGAAAATATTTTGTTATCTACTTACGGGACTTGGCTGATAATGCTTTAAAATTACAAACGGTGCAATTCCAAACTGACAAGTTTTGAAAAATAATTTCTTACTTTTTCTTAAATATTTAGTTCAATTGTGGCTTCGTAAACATTACTTAATCACTATGACCAGTCTATAATAATATCAGTCTTAATATATTTAATCCTTTATATAAAATTGTAACATACATTCGTGTTTATCTTTTATATTTTTTTCTAATAAGTAGGTACACTACTTTCGTAATAAATTTCATGAATTTTAATTACTATCAATAAAAAAGAATGGAAGTTTTAATAAATTTTAGGCAGCAATGAAGGTAAAGGGTACTTTCAAACAATAATTTTTACATATTTGAAATTAGACTTATCCTTTTCGTATTTTACACTAATCCATCTATAGATAGAGAACATGTTACGAATTTGCACCGTTTGTACTGACAGATAATTTCAGTTTATAAGAAAATATAAAAAATGTGTCACTACTCACTTTGAATGGTGATATTTACGCTATTTGTTATTGTATTGAAGCTACATAGATAATAAGACATTTTATGACTGTTATATTAGACACAATTGATACTTTTAGTATATTCTTCATTGTGTAATCAAAATATAATTTCTACACAGTCTGAATTTTACAAAACTACCGTAAGATTAAAAAATATCGATATATATGTATAAATCTAATATATAAGCTCTTGTCAAATGTAAGATTACTTTTCGATTTATCGAAAACACTTCGATCTCTCGTTTGAAACTATTATAATTTCCTGAATGTTCGAAGTCGTTCGATGTGTTCTTTTGATTACGAGCATAAAACAATTTTCCGTCGGAAATAGCTTTTCCCTACAATTTGTATACTATCGATCACACGATGACTTCCTTAAAATTTGATAATTCCATTGTTATGTCAGACATTACGTTTGAATCGTTCGAGTTAAGTAGTGAACTATAGTAAGTGTCCATTTCATTAGTCTTACACGAAAGACGTCTATTGTTTAAAAATTGTAGTTTCTGGTTCCTCATTTCTGATTCCATCCATTGTTGGGATGACGTCGAACCTTTTGGCTGGTGCAAAAGGATCTTGTGAATACCGATAAATATAACTCCGATGCCAACAATCATTAAACTGTAAATGAGTGTGTCTTGCATAACTGGTAATACATTTAAATAGAACCAGAAACGATAATACATCGACGTTGGTAATTCATACATCCCCTAAAAATAATATTTAATAAATTATATTTTTTTCATAATAATTCTAAGAAAAATTATGATGTTTAATGGATTGCATTTTTTATGTAACTGTTTTATCATAACTTAATAATGTACAATAGAGGGCCAAGTATTAGGGGGACCAGAAAGTAATATCGTTTTTTTTACATTAAATTTAAACAGATAAATTTTTAACAAGTTTTTATTTTTAATCAATGATGTAATCACCCTCTTTATCGACAACCTTTTGCCATCTAGTGTGCAAATTTTCAATGCCGGATCGATAAAAATCAATTGATTTTTGAGCAAAATATCTGGAGATGGCATTTTGGACATCATCCAAATTTTCAAATTTGTTGCCACTTAGAAAATGTTGTAGTGATCTAAATAGATGAAAATCCGATGACGCAATATCAGACGAATATGGTGGATAAAGTAATACCTTCCACCTCAATTCATTAATTTTTTTCAGCGTTTGTCTTGCACTGTGGGGTCTTGCATTATCATGTTACAGAATAACGTCTTTTCTGTTGACAACCACTGGGCACTTTTCAATTAAAGATTGGTTTACACGACCCAATTGTTCACAATAAAGGTCTGTGTTCAGAGTTTGTCCAGGTTTCAGCATTTCAAAATGAATGACCCCGCGAATACTCCATCAAACACATAAAAGCGCCTTTTTGGGGTGTAAACCTGGCTTAGCTGTACTTCTCGGCGATTCATTCGGGGAGAGCCACTGCCTTTTGCATTTTGGGTTATCATATAGGACCCGTTTTTCATTTCCAGTGATCAAACGATCAAAAACGCTTCTGTATTGTGCTGCTGAAGCAATAAGTTGCATGTGGTGGACCGGTTAGCTTTGTTTTCTTCGGGCAGATTATGCGGGGCCTAAACACCTGCTCTGCTTACTTTACCAATTTGCTGAAAATGTTCTTGGATGGTCGACCAAGGTTGGTTAAGGGTCTTTGACATTTCCTCGATTATCTGACACGGATTTGCTTCCACTTCCGCCTCTTACATGTCATTGTCTAATGTTGTCGGTTTTCCTGCCCGATACGAGTCGGAAAGATCCAAATTCTCGGATTTGAACTTGGAAAACCACCTTTGGCATTTACGAATGTCTAATGCACTAGGATAAACATCGCAAATATTTTTGGTAGCAACTGTTGCGTTACTATCCTTGCGAAACTTAAAAAGCGTACAATGCCGGATATGTATCTCTTTTGGTATTTGGCTTGCCATTTCACCATAAATAACAAACAAAATTTAAGATTTAATTATTTATCAGTAAACTACTTTCCAGTCCCCCTAATAGTAGAGTACTTTGTGATGTGTGTCAACGCTGTAAATTCATTTAGTTGTAGTGTCAGTCGATGAACAGAACGTGGGAAACAAAATGCTTTTATTTTATTTACCGTAACATCTATATTAAATACTAAACTTGGTATGATACTAAACGTATAAGTATTTCAATATGACTCGATATATTACAATACTTACTATTTCGAACCACAAGAGCGGCAAAACAAGGTTTTCAAATTTCTCCACTCTGGCCATGTGACCAATATTTTGCAACGCCATGTTGATTTGAAAACGGAATGCGAGATTCACCGGAAGACCCGATTTCGGTTGAACATAAGCGTAGGACTCGTGAAGATCTGCTCTCGGATTCAAACCCTCTACTGCTTCCAAGATTGACGGATCGGTTTTATAAAAATGTGGATATGATAAAGCTATCGGAAAGCCTGGAAAAATCAGAAAGATAAGTGATAAACATACGTAATCGAAATTTTATTTTCATCATTTTTACTATTCTTCACTATTCTCGACGTTACTAATTATCGCGACGATATTAACACCGTCGCGTCGTAATTTTTTTCAATTTAGTTTCGCGCACATAACTGCATATTATTGCCGATATGAATGCATTATTCATAGTTCGCTGATAATAAAAGCTATTATAGTATACGCATGTCTTAACTGTCATCTATATCGAATTTATTCGAAGCATTTTTTCCGTCTACACAGAATAATTGACTCGTACATAATTTCCATTGATGTGAGTTCTATTTCAATGCCGAGTATCATATGAACGACGTAAAGAGGAACAATGCACGTGCATTATCAACGTTTCTTTTTCGTTTCAGTATAGCGATGGTTTGCAGTGGACATATTGTATTTCAGTTTTTTGTGTTTTTGATAAAAAACAAGTTTATAGATTCAATGTTACTATTAAATTGAATGGTTAATTTTGTCATTATATTATTATCTTATACTTTATATATTTATATAAAGCAAATATAAATTAGATTCTCTAAAATTATAATAATATAAATTCTTAGAAGATGGACCTGTAATTGTTAGTCAAATACAAACGGGAACATACTATTTTGAATAATGCTATTTAGCAAACAGTAAAATGAGTTACAACTGAAAATATTCTCAATGAAATCAATATTATATTTATTAAAATTGTAATATAAATAAAAAAGAAAATTTATCAAGAATAATCTAATGTAATAATATGATGCAACAATAATAAATTTAACCATTTTTATCACATTTTAATCCTTCTATAAAGAAAAAAACATAAAAGTTTAAATGCAAATTACTAGTTGCAATATTCCATGAATATTAACTATTGAATTTTGTTGGGATACTTGGGGATGTGGTCGATAAATAATACTACACGTCCTTATTACACTAATATATATTATAAACAATAAACCAACTTTAACACTAAGAATACTACGTTTAACTCCCCACGTGTTCCTTCCTGCATGGCATTCTCCGACACACACTTTTTACAGATGGCGCACGGATCGAGAGTATACAATTACACGCACTCTAACACGCCTTCTTAAATTTATAATCTCGATCTATTAAAGTAATCTCAGCGCTGTCCTACTTCTCACAAATTTTGTTTTATCTAAGCTTTTTGTCAACATATCTGCCAAATTCAATTTTGTATCGATTTTTATAATATTAATTATACCTTTTTCATAATTCTCATTTATGTAATGATACTGAACTTCAATATGCTTGGATGTTTTCGTAAAATTTTCAAACTTTGCTATCGCTATTGCACCTGAATTATCTTCGTACATTTTTACTGCCTTATCGAATTTTACATTAAAGGATTCATTTAACAAATTTCTTATAAATAATATCTCTGACACTGCTTCTGACATAGCAGTATATTCCGCAAAGGTTGAACATTTAGTTACTGTATTCTGTTTATGTGTTCTCCAATAGACTAATTTCCCATACACTCTAATTATAAACCCTGTCGTAGATTTTCGGTCTACGTTATCACCTGCGTAATCTGAGTCTACCATACAATCTAACGTCTCATTCGTTAAGTTGTCATAATAAGTTAATTTTAAATCTTTGGTCTTGTACAAGTACTTCAGAATTCTCATTGCATATTTGTAATGTGTTGCACTATAACAAGTCTGGTACCTACTTAGATAATTTACACTATAAGCTATATTTGGTCGCGTGCCTGTACTGATGTACAATAATTCACCTATCAAATTTCTGTATCTTATGTTTTCATCTACTTCACTAGCTTGCGTTAATTTCAAGTTTGTTTCCATCAGAGTATCATATACCTTGGCATTTTCTAAATTGTATTTTGCAACTAATGATTCAATGTATTTTGATTGGCTTAATGTCATCTTACGTCTATCATCACTATAATCTATATCTATACCTATATAACTTCCTATTTTTCCTAAGTCTTTCATTGAAAATCTTTCCATCAGGCTTGCTTTTGTTTCCTTTATGTTGTTTTTATTGTTGCAACCTATTAACAAATCATCTACGAAAACTAATATATATATTGGATCCTTGTTTATATTATTTATATATAGGCAATAATCATAATTACTTCTTACAAAGTTCATCTTCTCTACAAACTTATGAAAACAATCATACCATGCTCTGGGACTTTCTCTTAACCCATAAAGTGCCTTTTGTAATTTGCAAACTTTATTTTCACCAGTTTCATAGCCTTTAGGCTCACATATATATACTTCAGACTTTACTTGACCATTTAAAAACGCCGTCTTAACATCCATTTGCTCTATAAATAAATTATTTTTGCAACAATATGATAAGAAAATTTTCAAAGTTTGCATTTTTCCCACTGGTGAATATACGTTGTCAATATATTCTTTTTGTTGATACCCTTTCACAACTAATCTCGCTTTATATGTATTGTCACTTTTCTTTGTATAAATCCATCTAACACCAAGAATCCTTTTATCCTTTGGTCTTTCAACAGTTTTCCACGTGTCGTTTTTTCCTAAGCTAGCTATTTCTGCGTCCATCGCCTTTTGCCATCTCTTTGATTCATTACTATCTATCGCCTCTTCGAATGTGTTTGGTACATTTGCATTCATGTAGTTTATATATATAAAATGGGTTACTGGATTCCCATATCTATCAATAGTACCTTTATCCCTAGTTGATCGTCTTCTTACTGTTAACTGTTCATCCTGCTCACTTTCATTTTCATTCTCATCCGTAAGATTTATATTTACTTCGTCGATTTCATTTTCTTCAACCTCACTTTTATATCCACCTTCATCACGATTTTCAGTTTCTGATTCCGTTTCATCATGTTCTTTAACCCGTCTATCCTCTTGGTTTTCTAAGCAGATTAATTTAGTATCTTCTTCAACTACTGTTACATGTCTGGCATTTATTACTTTGTTATTTATCAAGACTCTATAACCATTATTAGTATAGCCTACTAATACACCTAATTCGGCTTTGTTGTCCCACTTGCTTTTTCTTAATGCTTCTGGACTTCTAACGAATACTCGACTGCCATAAATCTTTAAATGTTTGACGTTCGGCTTTTTCCCAAAGAATATTTCATAGGGAGTTTTATTCTCCACTGTATTTGCAATAGTACGATTTTTTAAATATGCTACTGTCTTCATTACTTCAGGCCAATATTTCCTATGTATTCTAGCTTCTCTCATTAAACATCTACCAATGTCCATAGCAGACCTGTTGTATCTCTCAGCTACACCATTCAGCTCATGTACATAAGGTGGGCATGGCACTAGTTGTATTCCTTTATATTTAATAAAATTGAAAATTTCTTTGTTCATATACTCTCTACCATTATCACATTGTAACTTCTTTACCTTCTTATTAAATTGATTTTCTACCAAGTTTACATAGTCAATGAAACAGCCTGCAGTTTCTGCTTTACTTTCAATACTATAAATCCTAGCACATTTACTATAGTCATCTATGAATGTCAAAAAATATTTCTCACCACCGTACCCGATTGTGTTATGCGGGCCATTTAAATCTGTGTGTATCAACTCTAAAATTTCCGTTGTTTTTGTTCTCGCATTTTGAAACGGTTCATTTGTCATCTTACTTTGAATGCAATTTGCACATTTCATTTCTGTGTTTTCAATTTTATCTGGCAAACCTACCAACAATTTATCTCTTACCAATTTACTTAAATAGTGAAAATTTACGTGACCTAATGCTCTATGCCATTTTTCTTTTTCGGTTAATTTTGTTACATTCGTATAAATTTTATTTTCGTTTGTTGTGATAAAACTTTTCATCCGATATAGATTATCCGTTTTATACGCTACGGCTAGTAGTTCTCTATTTTGATCAAAAATTTTCGCATGGTTATCTTTTGCTAATATTGTACAATTGTTCTTAGTGATTCTTGAGAAACTTAATATGTTCTGTTTAATACCTTTTACATAATAGACATTTTTGATAACAATTTCTTTTTCATTATTATACACTTTAAAATACGTTTTAACATTTCCAAGTTTTGTAGCTTTCAAAATTTTCCCATCGGGTAATTCTACTTCTACAGGATTTTTCAACATTACAAACTCATCAAACACATTACAGTCTTTCACAATGTGATCAGAACAACCACTATCTAACAACCAATTAATCTCACCTGACTTCTCACTATTGTCATTGCACTTTTTTACTTCTTGGTTGAATAATTGAGTCGCCCAAACCTGTGCTCCACTTGAATCGTTGTTCCTCTGCTTTCTTAGATAGTCACCTCTTCCTTGACTCATCTGGATTCTTCCTTGACTCATCTGGATGACTCATTCTTGTTTGGCTCTTTGTGCCAACAATCTCTTTGCAAATGTCCAGGTTTTCCGCATTTGAAGCATTGTCCCCTTGTTCTTGTTGTGAAGGTACTTACATTAGTTCTTCTGTCATTTTGATTCCTATTCATGTTCTTTTCCTTGATTTTCGACCTCACATAATCAACTGTTCGTTGGCTTTCAGGTATCACATCAATGAAGTCACCAATATAACTATAGTTTGATGGCAAAGCTTTCAACAGATACCTCAGCTTTTCTGCTTCGTCTATCATTCCTCCTGCTGATTTGAATTCGTTCACTGCCTTTTCAAATTCTATGAAAAACTCTTCCACCGTTTCATAATTCTTCAACTTAACTTCCTCCATTTTACCTCTACATAATATTTGTAATGCTGTAGATTGAGTTGCATACATTTTATTGAATTTGTTCATCATTTCCAGGGTTGTTTCACAGTCGCCCACATACTCTAATTGTTTATCTGATATTGTGCTTATTAAAATTGTTCTGGCTTTCAACTCCTTTCTTTGCCATTGTGTTTCATCTTCTTTATCTGTTTTTAATCTGACTGTGGGATCTTTGCATTCTTTATATTCTAGCAACGTCATTAATCTGATTTTCCAACTTGAGAAATTTGCTTCGTCAAAAATGGGCATTGCAATATCTTTAATTTTTGCGTGTGTAGCCATCTCGATTTCGTTCAATCTCCTTTTCTTGTCGATTACACTTTTCAAAATTATAACTTTTCTGAGTTCTTTCCAAAAACAACTTTTTATTCTTGTCTTTAATCCTTTCTTTTCCCCTCAAAACAACCTCTTTAATTTATAATTCGTGTCCATTCTCTAAATATTCCTCTTCACCCATATAAACGTGTGCTTAACCTATAACTGCCACGTGCTTCGCTTGCCAACTTTAACATCTCGTCTTTCACAAAATTTCAAGGTTAACCACGTTTAACTATTCATCCAGGTTTTTCTGATGCACATTCGGTTTTATTTTCAACTTTTTTCTTTCAAACACGTGTTTCCTTGTAATAATAACCTCTTTTCCCTATCAACGTTTTCCCCATAAACCACGTTCTCCTACTATGTTGGGATACTTGGGGATGTGGTCGATAAATAATACTACACGTCCTTATTACACTAATATATATTATAAACAATAAACCAACTTTAACACTAAGAATACTACGTTTAACTCCCCACGTGTTCCTTCCTGCATGGCATTCTTCGACACACACTTTTTACAGATGGCGCACGGATCGAGAGTATACAATTACACGCACTCTAACAAATTTAATTATATTATTTTGATTGTCTTACCATAATAACAGTCGGTGACGTCAATCAAGCCAGGTTGCAGGCAATATCCTTCGCGGCAGAAACACTTATTCTCCGGATTAAAAGCGCCATTGTCCAATACATTATCAACGAATTTGTACTTATACGTGTGTAATCCTTTTATCACAGTTTCTTCAGTTTGTTTCTATAACAAGGTATTAATATCAGTTTCTCTAAAGTTACAATATTACCGTCAATACTGGACAAAATGTAATCTGATTATACAGGGTGTTCGGCCACCCCTGGGAACAATTTTAATGGGAGATTCTAGAGGCCAAAATAAGACAAAAATCAAGAATACCGATTTGTTAAAAAGTTATTAATGTTTAAAGTTCCACCTGTAGAAGGGCAATCAGCGAACAGCTGCGTACGCGCGATAGTGGGTCTCGCTCAGAAAACTGTAAAGCTGTCGATACGTCAGTAAGTAGAGGCTCTCATGCTGAGTGAGAACCACTTTTTAACGAAGCCTCAAACAACATAGTGGTATTCTTGATTTTCGTCTTATTTTAACCTCTAGAATCTCCGATTAAAATTTTTCCCAGGGGTGGCCGAACACCCTGTATTTGTTACGAGTTGTTCTATTAGGTTAGCTACGAGGTTTGCAACATATAAATGTAATAGAAAACAATTCTTTTATGCTACGAAATACTTTCATTTTGTGAAAATATCTAGCTTTTGCTGGGTTGGTATGAATGATGAGTTGGTATGAATGATGAGTGGGTATGATTGGTGAGAAGAAACAAAAGGTGTGCGCGATCGGGAAAAAAGAGGAGAAGCGTTTTTGTAAGCGAGGTGCGATGTACAAATTACAATAAAGAAATCCAACAAAGGTTATGGGCCCAGTACCCACGTGGCGTCAGAAAAGGAAAAGTAAGATTATATCGTTATCGTAAAAATACACGAAAGCAAAAATGTTACAAACAACTACTAAATATTTGCCACTGTTCGATGGAGAACATTTCTCAAACTGGAAATTTAGGGTGCTGGCAATATTGGAAGAAAGAGGGGTAAGAAAAGTCGTGGAAGATCCTGATCCCACAGGTGCCACTTACACTAAAGATGATAGTGTAGCTAAAGCCATCATAATACAGTGCATAACTGATAAGCACTTAGAATATGTGAAAGACAAAGAACATGCAAGTGATATGATAAACGCATTACAGAATGTCTTTGAAAGGAAAAGTGTATTCACTAAAATATACATAAAAAAGAAGTTATTATCATTAAAGCTAAAAGAAAATGAAAAATTGGAACAACATTTCGTTAAATTCGACTCATTGATAAGAGATCTCGAATCAGCCTCAGGAAGAAAAATTGAGGAAGATGACAAAGTGTGTCATTTGCTAATAACGGTACCAGCCAGTTACGACAATGTAGTCACTGCTATTGAAACGATGACGACAAGTGTTACTTTGGATTTCGTGAAGACTAGACTGCTAGAATATGAACTGAAAAGGGAAGATGTATCTGCAACAGTCGTGGAAAAAGAAACAAGTTTCCTGGTATGTTTCGGGTGTGGAAAAAAGGGTCACAAAAGCTATGAGTGTCCCAACAAACACAGAGAAAACAAGTATGAAAGCAGAGGAGGAAAAACGCGTTTCAGTCAAAGAGGCAAACCAAGTCACGCAAAGATGGTTTCACATAATGATGATATAACGTTTCTAGCAATGAATGAAAATAATATATGTTTGGAAACAAAGTGCGAAGAAAAAACAGTGACATTTGTCATCGACTCGGGTGCCACTGAGCATCTAGTAAATGATGAATTAGAGAAAAGTATGAAATCCGTGGAAATGATTTCTCAAGAAATCTTAATAAGAACAGCAAATGATGATATATTAAAAGCAAAGAAAAAAGGAAAACTGTTGCTATTATATAAAGGAAAAAGAATATGCTTAGAAGCTCTTATCGTAAAAAATTTAAGTCACAATCTGCTGTCAGTGAACCAATTGACAAAACGAGGCTTCACCATCACCTTCGATGAAGACATAACAAAAATAAAAGGTAAGAACGTGAGTTTGGTTACAAAGAAGGAAGGGAAAATATACACAATGACGTTCAAAATAAGAAATGAGAGGAACGTAGCATATGGAGCGGAGAACGATTCATCATTATGGCATAGAAGAATGGGTCACCTGAATAGAAAAGGAATGAAGATAATGGAATTACCAGTGGATGAGAATGATTGTGAAACATGCACAGAGGGTAAGTTCACAAGAGTGCCATTTATGAGTTGTCAATATCCTCGATCACGCAGGACTGGTGAATTGCTCCACACTGACCTTTGTGGACCAATAAATCCACCAACCATCAATGGTGAGAGATACTTTCAGACAATTATCGACGATTATACTCACTTCACAACAGTGTACTTGTTAAAATGCAAAGATGAAGCAGTTAATAATATAAAAAACTATGTACAAAGAATCAAAGCACAATTTGGAAACAAAGTGTACAAAATACGCTGTGATAATGGAAAAGAGTTCCTAAATGTAGAATTAAAAAATTTCTGTAATCTTAAAGGAATAAGGATACAAAGTACCATCCCTTACACACCACAACAGAATGGGGTAAGCGAGAGGATGAACAGAACGTTACTGGACAAAGCCAGAGCAATGATGTCAGGAAATGATCTACCGAGGAATCTATGGGGAGAAGCAACAAGGACAGCTGCATTTCTGTTGAACAGATCTCCTACAAGTGCTCTCAAAGAAGACATACCAGCCAAAAGATGGTATGGTCATGTGAATTTAGGAAAAATAAGAGTATTCGGATGCAAAACATGGTCATACATATTACCAAAAACAGGAAAATTTGAAAACAGAGCAGTAGAAGGAAGAATGGTAGGATATTGCGATAATGGATATAGAGTGTGGGTCCCATCGACGGACAAGATTATCTCAGTGAGAGACGTAAAGTTTGATGAAAGGAAAAATCAACTGAAAAAAGAAACAATAAGAATAGATGAAGAAATACAGCAAGAAGAAAAGAAAAATGAACAACTGGGAGAAGAGAATAAACCAGATGAAGAAAAAGAAAACATTACTGAAGAAGAAGAGAATGAAGAAGAGAAGAATGAAGAATTACCACAGAATACAAACAGAACAAGAAGAGCTAGGAAAGCACCTAGTCACTTAAAAGACTATCAGGTGTATATGAGTTACTGTTTATTGGCCAACGCCGATCCCAAAACTTACAATGAAGCAGTACAACAAGAAGAATGGAAAATAGCAATAGACAAAGAGCTAGAAGCTCACAAAAAGCTGGGAACTTGGGAAAAAACAATGCTGCCCAAAGGAGTTCAAGCTATCGATACAAAGTGGATATTCAGAACCAAAGAACAAGGTATCAAAAAGGCAAGGTTGGTCGCTAAAGGATACCAACTACATGAAGAGGAGTCTATGTACGCACCGGTAGCTAGACTCTCGACAGTGAGGATGCTGTTTTCGATCGCTCTACAAAATGGCTGGAAAATAAATCAAATGGATATACCAACAGCATTTCTAAATGGACGACTTCAATCGGAGGTATATATCAAACCACCTCAAGGTTTAAACGAAGAGAAAGGAACGGTGCTCAAACTTAAAAGAGCATTGTACGGTCTCAAAGAAGCACCAAAATGCTGGAACAAGACGTTTAATGACTTTGCCATTAAACACGGATTCAACAGATCCAAAAGTGACTTCTGTCTGTACACAAAAGGCAGAACAATAATGTTGGTATATGTAGACGACATATTGATAACGGGAACAGCAATCAATCAGATAATACAGCCATTGAAATTAGAATTTCACACAAAAGATTTGGGAGAAATCAAAAATTTTCTCGGAATGCAAATATTTAGAGATGAAAATACAATCAAGATCTCTCAAGAAACTCTAATCAACAAAATGTTGACAAACTTCGGAATGGAGCAATGCAAGGAGGCCTCAACTCCTATGGAAGCAAACTTTCGAGCAGAAGGGAACGAATGCGCAGAAAATGTACCTTACCGAGAGTTAATAGGAGGTCTAATGTACATTTCAATGGGTTCAAGGCCTGATATTACATTTGCAGTGTCATATCTGAGCAGGTTTCTTGACAAACCGAGTCAAACTACATGGAATGCTGCAAAGAGAATACTCAGATATCTGAAAGGAACGAAGAATAAATGCTTAAGGTATGTAAAAACTAACTCATACAGTCTAGTTGCCTTTTCAGACTCCGACTGGGGAGGAGATATAATAGACAGAAAAAGTACAACAGGAGGGGCAATTTTCTTCAATAACCATTTGATACATTGGATATCAAGAAAGCAGCAAAGCGTTGCCCTGTCATCGACAGAAGCCGAATATGTTGCTGCTGCTCTAATCTCTGCCGAGCTAATATCATTAAAAGGAATTGCTGTAGAGATGTGCAAAAAGGAAATAGATGCAACACTGCTTGTCGACAATCAAGGAGCGATCAATATTGCAAGGAACTACGAAAACAGCAAGCGGAGCAAGCACATAGATATTAAGTATCATTATATCAAGGATTTAGTTAATAGGGGTTTCATAATTTTAGATTATATAGAGACAAACAAAAACACTGCGGACATATTAACAAAATCACTGGTGTCAAAGCTGTTTATAAAACATAGAGACAACTTGCAAATGCTTGATTAGCAATTCTCATCGTTGCGATTTGAATTGAGGAAGGGTGTGAAAATATCTAGCTTTTGCTGGGTTGGTATGAATGATGAGTTGGTATGAATGATGAGTGGGTATGATTGGTGAGAAGAAACAAAAGGTGTGCGCGATCGGGAAAAAAAGAGGAGAAGCGTTTTTGTAAGCGAGGTGCGATGTACAAATTACAATAAAGAAATCCAACACATTTGATAATGAATTTTCATTTATAATAATCTGCACAAATTTTTTGGCCAACCAATATAAAAAAATGACACTGTGATCACACGGTAATTATCGTATAATTACTATGTAATCATAGTCATAAATCATTAAACCGTACAATTACCATATAATTACAATGCAATTACTTTGTAGAAGAAATTGTGGTGTAAAAAATATTTCCAACGATTTGAATTCTTCTAACAAATCGAATGTTTTGTCGCGTTACTCGAATTCCGATGTTTGCGCTCGGTGCACTGAAATGTTTCGAGTACGCTAGTAACCCTCAGCAAGTATCAAAGACCAACGTACCATGTAAGCACTGCGACAGAGACTTTTCCTGAAGAAAAGTATAGTGTCATTTGGTTCGATGTAACTTGGGAACTTGACTCCGTCGCTTGCACCATTCACGTTCGCGCACTTTCCTGTCCATTGCGGCAGATTTACGTTGCCGTTGTACTTTTCAATTAGGCCTGTTCGACGGACATCGGTTTCTCCAGTGTAAACGGTTTCGTAATCACCTTCAAAATCGTACATCTGCGAGCAAAAAGACGAATAATTTCAAGGTTACAGCTTACAAGAATAACGTCTAAGATCATTTGCGTTAACTCGATACTATTTCGGATAATATATCGATTTAATATGAAGATATTATATTTATTAAAGTAAAAATTACATTAAAATTGACACTCACTCTATCGATGAGACCCAACTTGTCGAACTTGATCCAACTTGGCATCATCTTATTGCCAAGGGTGACGAGGGAGGATTCGTAGCCAAACATAAATTCTCGAGCGGTCATTTTAACTAAAGGTTGGGTGTCCGTATGAAGGATCAGCATATTTAAACCGAATCTAGTCAGGTACGCGGAATCCTTCATTACGTTTGTGATACTCTGAAACAGAATACAAAGATCGTTCGTTCAAAGTTTAGGATTTTTTACATTCTACAAAATTAACTCAGTGAATAAATGTTCAAGAACACAATATAATTGCTAGGTTAAACTTAATATTTAAAAATGTTTTGTCTATACGTTTCAAGCGTAGAAATTATTCTTTTTTTTAGAAGTGTGTTGTTGTTCCTAATGTTCAAAATCTGGCGAATATTATACAAAAATCTGTAATGTAATACTTTATGCTAATCATTAGTTACGTTGTTCTATCTTCGAATCGTCATACTACTAAGCTTCTTCATTATATTGTACCAAGTACTGTGGTCCGCTGACTTGAAGTCCCGCGAGACGGCACAGGGGCAAGGGGAGTCGGACCGCCCATTTATCTGTCTCGCTCCCTTGCTCTCAGGCAGTCCACATGTGTGTGTAACTGCCGCGACGAATAGCGAGCTAGAGACCAATGTGTGCGTGGGAATACGTGTGTCCCTTCTACTTCTCCCGCATTCTTTCCGCGGGACTTCAAGTGAGCGGAGCACAGTATGTACTACACTTAATTGGCATTTACTTGTTATCGCGAAGTATCGAAGGGGACTATTTGTTTCAAGACCATTAGTCATGTTCGTATCTTCTTGTGGGCAATTTTATTATTTCATCTTCATATTATACAGCATCTAGATAAAGATTCTATCGTTTCTCTAATAAATGTAAACAGATCGGTTCTTGAACTTCCGACATTTTTATTGTCTGGGAAAGTTCATTGACGCTGCTGTAATTGGTTGTGCATTTACCGGCTAAATGTACGACGAGAGGACTCATACGCTTTAAATCAACATTCCCGTCAACCGCATACATATGCATGTGTAATGTTTCGATACACGCGTTACATAAAGATGCACTTCACAAATTATGCCTGGTTATACCTACCATGAACAACCATTGAATCGTTTTGAGAAACATACATTCGATCATACATTTGCCCATGATTCTTTCGATTGAACGTAGCAGGCATTAAATTGTTGTCAGACGTTTAGAAGTTCCCGAAGAAATGTTATTTTGGGAGGGTTAAATATGTAAAAGTATACATATTTTTATTAATATTCCATTCGATTGTAACCTAAATAATTACATTCACATTAATTATTTATTTATACTATAAGTGTATACTCAAACACGTTTCTGGATCCACTGCAAAATTTCTGAATTGCTTTTATAATCAAAAAGAAGTTTAACTTTCATTTTCATCGCCATATTAGCTTCAATATATTATACCTTTTTATTATACCGAAAACTTCTATTTTTTGTTTTCGTCCTTTTAAAAGTTTGGAAGTCATGTAAATAATAAAGAAAAAAGGCTGGGGGCACACGAACGTTAAAACGACGTGCGTTGCGACGGACGTTACAACGTGCGGTGTAGAAATACATTGTCGTATACTAGAACGCACGTTTTCCATCATACAGGGTGTTCGGCCATCCATGGGTAAAATTTTAACGGGAGATTCTAGAGTCCAAAATAAGAGGAAAATCAAAAATACTAATTTGTTGATGGAGGCTTCGTTAAAAAGTCATTAACGTTTAAAGTTACACTGTACTGAATTTTTTTCTACAAAGTGGGTAGGATTTTGGAGGTAGATCTATTTACCAAAAATTATTGTAATTGACCCCCGCAACCGAAAATAATTTTCCCAGAACGATTTGAATTTTTTTAATTTTATCGAAAAATTTCACACATTCTTGAATTTTTTCTCGAAAGTGGGTAGGATTTCGGGGTATGTCTATTCACCAAAAATGCTTGTAATTGACCCTTGTAACTAAATTCATTTTTTTTAGTATGATTTGAAATTTTTTAATTTCGTCTATTTCAGTACCTACTCGAATTTTCTTCTCGAAAGTGGGTAGGATTTCAGGAGTATGTGTATTCACCGAAAATGATTGTAATTGAGCCCCGCAACCAAAAATAATTTTTTCAGAATAATTTGAAATTTTTTAATTCAATTTTTTAATAATGAAGCCTCAGTCAAGAAATTGATATTCTTGATTTTCGTCTTATTTTGGCCTCTAAAATCTCGCATTAAAATTTTTCCCAGGGGTGGTCGAACACCTTGTATACCGAGAAATGCAGCAGGTCGTACGAGCATCGAACATCGATCGTAACGTCAGTTGTTTATTAGGTGGCTATCGTGATACATAGACAATTCTATATTCAGCCTTATTTCTTTATATTTCATACCTTACGCAAAAATGGATCCGGTAATACGGTTCATATAGAATTGTTAATCAATGAAGTCCAAAAAAGAGAGTTATTATGGAACATCTCTAACGAGGACTACAAAGACAGAAATAAAAAATCTGCAGCGTGGAATTAAATATGTCTGTCTTTATTACAAAATTTTCTGCCGTTTCTTGGCCAACTGAAGCAAAAGTAGCAACGCGTGTGTGACTAGAGTTGTAACGGTCGTTAAAATTTACGCCCATCGCAACGCACGTCGTTTTAACGCTCGTGTGCCCCCGGCCTAAGAAGAAATAAGCATGGAGAAAAATACGAGTGCGGAGAAACTCGGAACCTTATATCAATCTTTTGAGTAGTCAATTGTATGAATTATGTGCTTTGAAGACGCAATCTTTGGAACTGGAAATGGCAGATTTTATGAGACAAAGAATTACACGTTTAAGTGATAAAAAAGAAAGAAGATACGTGGGGGTCAATATTGACCAATTACAAGAGTAAGAGAATCGTATTGCGTGCGAATACGATCGAGTTTTAAACATGACCGATGCATCAACAGTTAATCAAGGTCTTGATAACAACATGTGGCGATTATACCATTGTCGAATTTTTTGAATCCTCTCCATTTTTCCCCTGCCGATGAAAAATCTTTGTCAGTCGATGGAATTATCAGGAATTCCTATGTATAATCGCTACACAGGAAAATTACGACCAGCATTTTGATAAGCTAATTACGAGATCGTCAGAGCAGAACAGAAACACGAATACTCAATGCGAAGAAACACGATCTTCTTGCGATGTTAGAGCACACATGCTTCTATAATACATTCAACTCTCATTTAACCGTAAATATTGTAATGCAGAGCACCCATACGCGCACAGATCGACAGTAACGAGTTTAAAGTTGTACAATTTATTGTATATACGTTGCCTGTAGTTTATGCGCAACAATTGAGAAACTCTATGACACGACGTCTGCAGATTTGCATTTCGAGCTCCTTTTTACTAACGCATGTATTTGCATATTAATGGGGTACAAAAATGGTTATAACTCAGTCAGTAAGCCAAATAAAACAGATGCTTATACAGGGTGTTTCAGTATTCGTGATACAACAGAGGATTTTCGAAGAAAACTTTGAAAAGAATCGAGCTTAAAAGTGTATCGAGTAGGCGAGTAATATGATTTGGCTGATGCGTATGTACATTACTCACGCTTTCCACTTCTATTGACGTTTAAATCGAACTACATACATATGTATATTTTACGGATACTCGATACATTTTTTACACAAACTTATACAGAGCTTGCATCAGTTTACGAGTCCTTTTCTTCCTATTCCCGTATTCTTGTGTTGAGATATCATTTCTTTCTCACCACTATGGTGCCAGCTTATACATACATTTGTTTCTTCTTTTACATTGATTCCTCCGTTGATCTTCTTTATAGCTCTTTTTGTATATCCAAAATTAGTACTATAAGAAAAGTTGGCCTAAGTGTATAATATTTCTTTTATTCTTCCAATTTGTATACTGCTAACCTTCATTTTTCTTAAAGTCCCCCATATCACTTTCATGCCGACCTTGTCAGATGCCACTTTCAAATCAATAAAGTAGTAGTATAGTTTACTATTATTTTTTGTCATTTGTTTTTCCTCAAGGTATTCGAGAATGTAAATATTATTCATCGTCCCTCTTTCCTTCGTAAGAAAGTCCGACCTGTGTTTCGGAGAGGATTAAACACTAATAATAATAAATACAATCTCAATCAGTCTTTTTATATATGATTTTGAAAATTGTACCGTAAATACATTGTATTGGGTTTCTTTAATGCAAATTGTGATCTTTAGACACGTTCTATTTCTGTACTTAAAATTGTTTGATTAGTTTATCATACTTTTCTTTAATATTTTCGAAGAATATTCTTGCAATATTTTGCAATTCACTTATTTTGTCACACTTTTCATTGTAGAATCTCAACAGCAGGTAATTAACTACTCTGTATAATTTGGTCAAATTGTCACCGTAATTGTATAATTATACAATCTGGATCTAGGTATGAATAAATCATCTAATCGTTTAATACCTTGCATACGCGCAACAACGGAAATTGACAATTAAGTGACTGAAAAAGATGCTCGTTCGACATCCTGCCTCCCAATAAATATTTCTATTCTTCGAATACAGGTACATTGAACACGAATGTAAGCAGTGGAGTTGGTTATCTCATTATTTTTGTACAAATCTATCAATCAGAAACCCATCAGGCTAGATTAATACTGACGGCGAGTAAAAATTGGGTTAGAATTATTAACCCTTATCGTTCGATGTTTGATGACTGTGCACACACGCGAGTTTTCAATTAGACATTGAATTTTCTCCTTCATGGTCGTTATTTCCTAACGGCAGAAGTGCAATGTAGCATTGCAATAAAGTGCTACTTTTTACTAGGTCGCCGTAGTGACGAAACGAAAGAATTTAGTCGAGACGTGTCATTATTTCATTTAAGAGTTATGGAATCTTCCCATAAAGTTTTTCAATCACGTAGTCCTAGCGATTTCTAGAGGTCTAAGCACATTGCTTTGAACTTTGCGCTAATCGAGAACAATATTTTGCAATTAAAGAGAAGATAATACGTAACGCTGTTGGAGGTCTAATTTTACCATTTTTCGAAACTCTTTCAGGAGTTTATAAAACGTAATAGATAATAGACACTTGGAAGAATATTATATTTTTGCAAAGAATTAATATTAATACTAAAATCATCAAACATTTAAAGACACAGGAATCTTAATGTGAATAATTCAAATATCGGGAAAATATCAAAAGGCATAGACGAATACGAATCAATTCACAGACTAATAATTAATAATATACTTGAAGTAAAATACGTTAGGGTATGACAAATGTCTTAGTTTGTAAGGACTGAATGTTTTTGTGTTATTGCATTTCCGTTACATTTAAAATACAGAACAAGAATTCTAACAGCATAAAGTAATTTGACCCAGTAGTTTAGGTAGTACTAAACGTGATAAGGTTTAAAGTAATTTAGGTTCGAGCACAGTGCGACGAAGGATTCGATCCTGGTTATTAGAATTTTTTCTATCACGAAACGTTCGATCGAATCCTCGGAACTCGTGATGCTTTCTCGGTGCATGCATGATGAACTCGTTAAGAATGCCTTCGTGCGTCGAATGGAAATTTATTGTACGCGTGGAGGAAATCACGTTTTTTTTCGAATGTAGTGTGACACCACGAGTATCCTTAGTTATTTCCAGGGAAACAAAGATGTGTCATGCGGAGCATGCGCCGTCAACCCTCTACATACTGTGTTTCAAGGAAATTTTGTTAACAAACAAGGCCGTTGCAAACCTGCATGTTGTTCTTTAAAGAAAATGATACCGTACGGTTTGATTTATTGCGACAGGGTATTGTTACTAGATGATTTTATGTTGTCTTAAGGTTTCAATACTACTGGAGTACTCGATCGCTATTGAGAATCAATTTTCTTCGCGAGAACAGCCTGTGCGAAATTAAAAGGTATTGCATACACATCTAACTAACACCTTTGCCATTAAAGAATCGAAAATGTGTTGTAAATAAATGACAATTCATAAGGTGAATTAGGTCTCAAGATAATACTCTAATTCCAATCTGTTAAAAAAAATTTATGTAATATATCAATGTCTTCTGAAATAAAGTCGAGTGTCTTTCTTCAGATGGGATTAGCAATTTATCTGTCTGTTATTTTCGTGCTAAATCCGTGAACAAAAAAAAGATAATTTAAATCCACGCTTCCACTACTGTGACCTTTTATGTCAATCTTCAGTTTCATTTTAAAAAAATAGTCGTGATTCCGTTTCAGAAAATATCGCTGATCTTAGTTGCTTTAACCATAACAGGATTTTTGAAGAAGATCGTCATTTCGTCTTCTTTTCTCAGTTTTACCGATGAAAGGTAATAATTAGACACTCTGTTTCTAATAGTTTGTATGACTTTCTGTTTAGCTAAACCGTTAGTTAATCGGTTGCATCAAGTGTGAAACGTACGCAACACGTTTCCGTGTATGTAACGATGACCGATAAAACGCATCGCACACGTGAGTAACTTCTTCTTTCAGCAACGATGAAAGATTGCAAAATCAGTGGACGTACAGCGCACGTGATTGCCAGTTGCAAAACCAAATCCGAAGATATTAAATTTCGTTCCAATCTGCCTTTTATTCGACGATTAACAGAATTTCGTGTATCGTTCGTTCAGAATGCTTCGATGCGGAAGTTTTTCGATATTTTAGTCGTTCAGATTCATATTCGTTTCAAGGAATCTTAAAACAATCAAGAGAGACACTCACTCGATTTAATCGTCATGAATATTAAATTTTAATTTAAATGAATAATAAAATATAAAGTAGCACCGCGACTTCGCCTGTTAGAAATCGATCCAGTTATTTAGTCGTTCCTGTAAAATCGTGTTTTCGATCTTCGTTACCACCGCGGAATGTTGTGCCCTATGCGTACGCGGAATTGGATTGTAATTTTGTATTTTCGATTTTTTTTCTCTTGTCGCGTGGATTTGAAACCGGCTTCGCGAACCTTGAGCTCCCCGATTAATAACAGATTCAACTCCTACGTTGAAGATCTGATTAAGACGACGACCGTTGCTCGCTTAACCGCGTATACTGTACATACAGACGCGTTCAAAAGTGCCGAGCCACAACAACACTATGATAACTTTTAGATTCGAAATTGGTGTTAATACATCAAAGAGATATAGATAGATATTTATTGAAAATATTTAGCCATCTTGTATGCTCTGTTCGATCCCCACCTTTAACGTTCCTCTAGCCACCGCTGTTCAGTTTTAGGTGGCACGTTTAAATATAAAAGTAGGTCCAACTTCAGTAAATAAATGTAATCGCTTTAGTTAATAATAAACGATGACCGAAAATGCATATCTGCAGAGGAGTAGCTAATCCACTACGGCCAAATGTACTTGCCTTCCATCCGAGCATGATTTTTTCACCTGTGCATAGTATAACAGATAGATCGTTATCATTTATTATCTAAGCATTCATGTCTTAAGCGTGTCCACAATTAGCAGTGAAATATTAGATTACTTGCACTAACAACAGAATGAAAGTTTAATTTTAAAAGAAGCCTATATCAGTTTTTGTTTTAACTGTAAAACCTTGTCACCTTTTTGCCAAAATTTATCCAGACAAACGAAGACTAGATAGGAATATTTTTACAGTATTAAGTATCTATAAATATTTACATGTTTCTCTTAGAATGATGTTTCGTGCTGCTTCATACAGTAGTAAGAAGTTTAAGATTATCTATTATTTTTCAGAATTTAATACGTTCCGCGGTTAAGCGGTTTCTCTCTTGCAGTATAAAAGTACTAACAGGACACTGACCATGAACTCCATTATATGTATATCTTAATATAGAATATCATATTCTTCGAAATAATCGTCCATAATTAAACATTGCATTTGTCTATTTTATGTTGCTCAATACAATATATAAATATTTATTTAATGCAGTACAATTTAAACATTAACATTTTAAACGATTTTCTTATTTTTAGTTTACATTTTTCCGGCGAAACCGGACTTATGCAAGGTTCGGCCAATAACTAGTAAATTAAGGGAAAAACCGGCTTGTTCGGATGAAAACCGGCCTTAAAAACTGAAATCCTTAAAAATATTCAATTATACATATACATATACATATAACCTCCAGAAGGGTAGAGACTTGACGCTAATAATTACTAGTAACGAGAATTCTCGTTTTCATTAGATTTATATTGGCGAGCGGAAACAAAATTAGTCGTTTTCGAACAAAGCATGATTTCTTAATTATTTTTCAAATGAGAAATTATTTTTTTTGCTTTCGTACATTATCAATCCTGTTAGAGTTACTTATATTCAAATAAAAAAAATTTCATTTAAAACATATTTTAATTTTAAAAAATAATTGCAATTTTATTGCACGCATTTAAAATAGTTGTATGCACATGATTAAAATTTTTCGGTCTCAGAAAATTTGAGCAAAAATATCAGCGGCCGACAATGCATTAATAGATAATCAATGAGAACAACATATGACAATTTATTTATAAGGTTCAATAGATCCAACAGTTAAATTTTGTTCGTTGGAAAATATTTATTTTTATTTTTATTCAATGATTAATGGAGGACTCGTTCTTCGATATTTATATCTATTGTAAACAAGAATTTTACTCGTATACATATGTATATTAGTATTTAACTACTACTTAATTACTACTAATTTATGTCATGTCTAGTCTTTGTTTGTGATTGTCGTCCCTATGACATTTATTAATTCTTTTCTTATTCTTTTCTACACGAACGCATTCAGACTCATTAAGACATGGATGGATATGCATTTACACGCAGAATATACAGAGATCTTCATAAATTTACTATAAAATAATTCTTTCATATATAACTATAAAAGTTGAATTTTAAACTTCACTGGCGTAAATAACACCAAATGAAGGTAAAAAAGCTACGTTACATGTTTTTGTTACCCGAAATATACATTTATTTAAGTAGCGAAGGATTTAATAGTTGTGGCATTTAAATGATTTGATGTGGATATGTGATTTATACAAGAGCCGTAATTATTTAACTAAAGAGCACAAAATTATTAATCACTATTACGGACTGATACATTAATATCAAGCTCATTTAGTATTTTAAAACGTGGTTTCGAGCAAAAAGAGATTAAAATTTATAAAACTATTTCTTTTTTCTGTCTGTTTCATGTTGCATCAACATCTTTATATTTTGAGAAATATGTTTATTTCTTTAGAAAAATTTTTGTTGCTCTTGCGTGTGTTAAAATCGTATTTTTCTCTTGTGGTTCAGTTTTTTTACAGTCGTATAGGATATGATCTGTCGTTAGCGGTGTAGGTTGATTTTAGCATAAATTACAGTTTGGTGGTTCAGATTTCTTGATGAAATATTCATGTAAAATTTTAGTGTGTCACGATCTTAGTCGAAACAATATTATTTTCTCTTTTCTGTTCATGTTTTGGTGCAGCATTATTTGATACAATTGTTGGACTATGCTATGTATTTTAGTTCTTTTTGGTACTTTTTAGTTCTTTTAAAATTTAAAAATTCATGTTATAAATCTTAATCAGTTCATTCCGGAACTATGTTCTTTTTTACCTTGGTACCGGGAAGTTCATTCTCCTGTCTTTTGGCTAGTCTAGCTTCTTTTATAGCACTTTGCGCTCAGACTTCCGCGATTGAAATACGTGCCTCGGCGATGCTTCGAGCAATGTCAGCAACATTGGAACCAATAACTATACTCATCACGTCCATGATCCGCAGTGGACTGCTGAAACCTTCATTGTAAATGCAGGCAGCAATGTACGCGACGATATGAACAGGTTTTGTCTCACTTTATAAAATCTTCATTCAAATAAGCGTGTTGCGACTCTTGTTATTATTGTGATGATATTCATTTAAGCAATGCTCGAGAATATCGTCATTACTTAAATTTTAATGTACGGAACGAACAGCTTCTCCCATACGAGAATCTTTGAAAGTTCATGACGGTACTCTGTTTCATATTGTTTCTATTTGCACCAACTAGAGACTCTTTGACTCTTTATTACTTGAACATTTATGCAAATACGTTGCACATATTAATCTTTTCGTATCAGTCATGTGTGTACAATTCTACCTAATTGCTAGTTTATAGAAGACGCTAACTAAAGTTCGTCGATCAATTTGATTATAAGGTTACCCATTTTTTCAGCCGTAGACCTTTGTTATCCTTTTTTATTTGTCAAAGTTTTGAACCCATGCGTTTTCTGCACGTGACCAATGAATTCTAGCGAAGTCTCTTATAATACGGCGCGTATTGCCTACTAAACAGCGTATATGCCGTGTTTCCGTGTTAATGCTTACCATGCACGCTTGGTATTAAGAAAATATATCGTCTGTCGAAGTACAGTATTGACATAGGACCGATTGTTTATAATTTTTAAAACTTTAGTATATCGATTTATGGTAAAACAATTTTTTTGATTCTTTCCTTCACAAAAGTGGTACAACTCCTTGTATAATTTGACTTGTTTCTGTATGAGTTCTGTATTTAAAAATTTGTACAAAAAATAATCTAATTTAATCTAACCTTTCCTAGAATTTTAGATACTTAATGAAGTTATAAATTTGGCCCTTTTGGACTATCCTTTCTGTAAGAAATTCCTTATACTATAATTCGATGTTTAAACATTACGACGGAAAAACGTTGACTAAATATTCTTGCACGCTACTGTATTCTAAGAAAAAATAAGAGCAATGCATGTAACGAATTGCGTGTTGGGTCAGATGGTTTAGTCTTCGTAAGGCTTGTCCTGATCAAGAGTTACTCGACACTGTCCACATTCTATTTACCAATGGTACCACATTCCCTGTAACACATTCACTGCATGGTACGGATCATACATGCCTTGTATCGTATTTCGTTCCGTACGAGACATACTTCGCTAACTTTCGTTATATGTATGTTAAGAGGATGTCTTCGTAAATTTTCCACTATTTCTATCAGACTTAACCGAGCGTTACTGAAAAGTTCACGTTCCTATTTGCCCCAAATCGTTAAATATGAAAGTCTAGTACTGTGAGTGTAACTAAAAGATTTGTAAAAGTGAGTCTAGAGTCTGTATCTTTCGTCGAACTAGAGTCTAATTTGTAAAATAAGGTTGAAATTCTCAAAGAATATAATTTTGGTACATTTCCAGGCTTCTAATTATTTGGTAATATACATAGATTCAAAATTAAAATATAGTTTGTACGTATATAAGCATATGATGACCACTCTATACCATAGAGATGAGCATTACTCTACTAAATCTGTTTAACTAATTAATATTACGCGATACAATCAAAAATTTAGTCGTCAGAATTAATCACAATTGACGTTGGTTGATTCCTGGACATAATCGCTTACAACGTGTGAATTACTTGTTAATTGCTTATGATGATTGATGATTGAGTTAATCGTTAATCACTCACGGGGATTGAGAATTGAATTAATTGTGTTTACTTGAGATTTCATAATCAGTTACTTTGCAATCGACAATAATTACAATTGTAATTGCCGAATTACAGAATGTAATTTGTGATTGTTAATTATTAGTGAGATTTTATTTTACACAACAACCTTTCATGGATTTTTTATAAACTTAATTTATTCTAATACAAATTAATTCGTATAAACTTTTATTCGAAAAGTATTATTTAAATATGAATTTTAACCATTGTTCACGAATAATGTACAATTTAGTCAAATACGAATAAAATTCTTCACTTATATCGTTACGCAAATGATTATTCGAATAATACCGAATTCTGCCATTGTTATGAGATACTTTTATCAGTGATATTTATTTAATAATAAGGACCTAATCTATATAAAGGTGATATAAATTAAATGGATGGTGATGTAATTAGAAAAAGTAAAATTATAAAAGTATGTATTCAGTAACATTTCGTTGGTTATAGATGTATTGTTAAATGCAAATATTTTGTGTATAATTTTATCAGTGCTACTAAAAAATATTTTTTCGAATTAAATACTTGCTATAAATAATTGCTTTCCATAAGCGAATCTTATACAGGGTGTTCGGACACCCATGGGAAAAAATTTTAATGGCAGATTCTAGAGGCCAAAATAAGACGAAAATCAAGAATATCAATTTCTTGACTGAGGCTTCGTTAAAAAGTTATTAAAAAATTAAATTAGAAAATTTCAAATCGTTCTAAAAAAATTATTTTCGGATGCAGGGGTCGATTACAATAATTTCTGGTCATTACACATACCCTCGAAATCCTACGCATTTTCGAGAAAAAAATTCCTTACTGAAAATCTAATCTGAGGCCAGAAATGATACCCTGAAATTTCATCCGATCTTTAAAATGTCATAACTTTTGAACGGATTGGAGGATTTTAAAGTTTCAAAATGCAAACAGCGCGTATTTTGGTGCAGAATATGTAGAAATTCCAAAAATATCCGAAAAGTTGTTCCTTAACCCCGTAAAGTGAGAAAACCCCCCCAAAAACTGGTCCAATTTTCAAACGGCCATAACTCCTACAATAGTAAAGGTATCTCATTGAAATTTTTTTCTGAAGCAGAGTTCATAGGTACATACGAAAACGTATTAGATAACTTTTCTGTAGAGCGTCAAACAAATTGATTAAAAACGAAAAACAAATTTTTAAGAAATATCGACAGGCAGGTGCCTAAATTTTTTGACGAAAAAGAAAATTTCAAATAGTTCTAAAAAAATTATTTTCTGTTGCAGAGATGAATTACAATCATTTTTGGTGAATAAACATAGTCCCGAAATCCTGCGTATTTTCGAGAAAAAATTCAGTACGGGCGTAACTTTAAACGTTAATAACTTTTTAAAGAAGCCCCCATCAATAAATTCGTATTCTTGATTTTCATCCTATGTTGGCATGTAGAATCTCCCATTAAAATTTTTCCCAGGAGTGGGCGAACACCATGTATACGTGTTTTAAGGCAAGAGGCCTGCTATATTTTAATATTCTGATGATGATCAGGTTGTGGTTGAAAAAATTGAATTTATTTCTTAAATGTCTTCCATATATTTAAAGACGATTAAAATTCACGGTTAAATAACGGAATGGTATTGATTTACATACAGAATGAAATGTATCGCAATAAATATGCGCGTAATATCTTTCTTAATACCGGAAAGCATAGAAGATAAGACTCAAGTGAATGTACGATTACATGCATCTTTCATTCATCGCGGAACTCGTTTGATCTTTATTGTATCATTTCGGGAAAAGAAAGTTTCATGTTCGTTTCTCCGGTTAAGATATCGTAGGTTCTCGACAATGGAAAAACGGAAAAATCTGTTCAACGAGGAATCAACATCAATAAATTATTGACCTCGTTGGTAGGCGTCGTTCAATCCTGAGAAACAAGATATCGATATGCCATTTAGTATTATTCGAGTCGCATCGAATGCAGCATGTAATGTTTTTTCAACAAAATCTTTGTGGAAAGTTTCGATTTCGATCACGTATTTCGTTCACCGAATTTCATAATAATTTCGCGTTTCGCTTGCAGCGTTTATCTTTGCACTCGATAATCGGACTGTTGCATTGAATTACATAAATCATCATCTCGTTCAAACGTGCCACTTGTAATTTTAAAGAGTAAGCATATTCAGTAACATAGATTTATCATAAAAAAAAATGAAAGAATCTGTTTTTTCTATGCACAGGTTTACATACATACTTTTCACTAGTATCAAGCTCTGCGGATTATTAATTTTATCAAGAGAACTCTTTTTTCAGTAACATATTATAGTCTAACAAAACTACAGTAGTTCGATTGCTTTATTAGTCATCGGTTAATATAATAAGGTATTCAATTAAAAACAGTCACTTCTTTTAAATGGTTTTGCTTAACTCAAATATGTTACTGAGATAAATAAAATAGTTGATGTAAATCAGGGAAAGTATAATGTAATAAAGTGAACTTGTAGCTTTTGAACGTAAAGTAATAAGCTTGACGTTAATGGGATGATAAACAGCGGCTACTTCAACAGCTAGGTCATAGTTGTCAAATAAATACGCGTTAATAAATGTTTCTGTTAAAATAGTTAGAAATTATTGTAACTTATTCGATATAATGGCTTGTTACTATCCATTGTTAGTCTTATATAAATTGATATTACTCATTTTGTACACAAATCTTTTTCATGATTAATAAGAGACCGATTGCATTGTTTGACGGCACGATATAATCCTTTATTCATAGACATATGTTTTTAATTATTTAAAATTCTATTGAAAACAAACTAGTAATTAATTCTCATTTTTATCAGCACACGATAATAAAAGAAAAGATTCGTCTCTATAAGTTCAGTATATTGAAAAAGAGTTATGACCGAGGAATCAATAAAAGTATATTTATCGTAGCGATTAACATTTGTAAAAGTGTACGTGCCGCAGTTTCATATTCTGCATTACTGACACGGCAAGTTTCAATCTTATTTCACTCTTTTCTGTAAAGGAAGTAACATTCAGCGAGAAATCTTTCCATTAAAAACTCTCAATTATGCATCGTTGTAAAAAAAGTATTCTTGTTGAAGTTAATTCACTCACTAGCAATGCGATGTTTGGTAGTATCATTATGTCTTCTTCGGTTCCGTTGCTCATTTCCGGTACATAGATCAGAGGATGAAGATCGAGCGCCGTTACAGTCCCGTTGCTATTAAATTTAACGTCTCCGTGTTCTAATAATTCCCTGAAATCAATGCATTAACTTCATTGAATTTTCTGTACAATGTATCACTCACGAATTAATTCATACACAAAAATCGATTTTCAGTGAGAAAGTACCGTTTGTGTCTAGGTTTATTTGTTATAGAAAAAATAATAGATTTCCTTTTTTTAAATTGCATTTAGTGAAATATATTCAAACAGATGAAAATTATTTTGATTAATAAATTTTCTAAAAAGAAATAGTTTTAAATTCTCTTCATAAAATCCGACATTTCATATGCATCAACCTAATACATTAATACAAATTATGGAAAGCTAGATGAATTATTTGGCGTTTCCAGGGTAAATGAACTACAATCTACATTCAACACACTTATACTAAAATCCTACTGATTACCTCATTCTAAATTTTGTTGAGCGTCAAGGCATATTTTCTCCTAGTTTGACAAGTTTTTTTTGATAATTTAGACTTAATTTTAGACATTTCAAATGAACTGTACGTTGCGGCAGGTCTTTGCGACGATGTATGTTTTAACGGTATTGTGCGACGTGCCAATATAGAAAAGGAATTTACATTTTTAACAAAGCGAGTTATTTCGATATAGCTATAATGGATTGACCCGGGGTATGCATTTTCAGCTAGAGCGGTTGCGAATATTTTGTATGTTTCTCTGACAGATTAATTAGCCCGTGTATTTTTAATTTCGGGTAGAACGTGTGCGAGTAATTTATGTTCACTATTCCCGACCTCTGATGAGATAATACGACAAAACATATTCTATAACATTCCAGGGATTCTGAGGAATTTAGTAATGAAAATTCCATTCAAATCGGTGTAGTGATTTTTAAAATCATCAAGTACAAACACTCATAATTTATTATTTACTAAAACAATCAATGTCTCCGAGTAGAAAGGGCTAATATTAGAAATATAAAACTCATTTTTACAAACCAGAAGGTATTTATAATCTTTGCAGGAATATAGTATTTTTGAAAGAATTGGGACAATATTATTTCAACGTTTCATAATGGTATTTGATGTAATCGATCGTAACCAACATAAATTATTATTTGACTCACCTGTAGACGTAGGGGCCGAGTTCTTGAAACCTCAGCTTACTTTCTTTGCCGGATAGGTACTCCTCGTGATTCGTCACGTTGAAAATATAGACCTTCAAGTAAAGAGACACGTCGGGTTTTCGCCACATCTCAAAAATCTCGCCGCCTTCGCCAAAGATTATTTTCAGTTTGAAGAGTAGCTCATACGGTTGAAATACGTACAATACGCATCCGGTGGCAAGGCTGAGCGAACCCAAAGTCATCAGTATGAAAATACCTGCATCGAAATAAGACATGATTGAATGTGGTATGCGCTAACTAACGGACGGTCGTAAAATGTCTCCTTATATCGCGTCATTTAACACATCCAGCGAACAAAAAGCAGTAATAAAAGTATGAAAAAAAAAATGCATGATTAGTCAATAAGAAACTTTATTGGTTAGTTTACACAATAATTTGTAAGCTGCAAACCGCAATGAGAAGTCTCTCGTTTCACTGGCAAGGCGTGACGCGATAAATGTTTCATCGATTTTCTTGATTGAACATTACTGCAAATTGAGTCACTATTTAATAGACATTTAGAGAAATATTTTTGTTACTAATACTCATCGGCCATTTAATATTTACTTATTTCCAAAGATTTATCTAAATGTGTACACATTTTATATTACGAATTGAAGTTTTCTGTAAAGAATAAATATTATCTTTTATATAAAATCCGACATTAATTGAAATACTTTTGCTGTAACATTTTCGTCACGAAAAAATTTTTCTTTTTAATAGGTATCACTAATTATAGAAAAAAACTCTTAAACAGACGTAGTATTTAAAGAAATTGATTATTTTGTTGTTAAAAAGTAATTTTAAAGTTCACGTACGTATGTGTGCATATACAGGGTGTTGGGCCACCCCTGGGAAAAATTTTAATGGGAGATTCTAGAGGCTAAAATAAGATGAAAATCAAGGATACTAATTTATTGATGGGGGCTTCGTTAAAAACTTATTAACGTTTAAAGTTCCACCCGTTCTGAATTTTTTTCTTGAAAATGCGCAGGATTTAGGGGTATGTCTATTCACCAAAAATGATTGTAATTGACCCCTGCAACTGAAAATAATTCTTTTTAAAACGATTAGAACATTTTTTTTCGCCGAAAAGTTTTACATCTGCTCGAATTTTTTTCTCGAAAGTGGGTAGGATTTCGGGGGTATGCCTATTAATAAAAAATGGTTGTAATTGACTCCTGCAAACGAAAATAATTTTTCGGTGAATGATTTGAAATTTTTTAATCTAATTTTTTAATAACTTTAAAATGTCATAACTTCTGAACGGATTGGAGGATTTTAAAGTTTCAAAATGCAAACAACGCGTATTTTGGTGCAGAATATGTAGAAATTCCAAAAATATCCGAAAAGTTGTTCCTTAACCCCGCAAAGTGAGAAAACCCCCAACCCTAAAAACTGACCCAATTTTCAAACGGTCATAACTCCTACAATAGTAAAGGTATCTCATTGAAATTTTTTTCTGGAGCAGGGTCCATGGGTATAGACGAAAACGTATTAGACAACTTTTCTGTAGAGCGTGAAACAAATTGATTAAAAATGAAAAACAAATTTTTAAGAAATATCGACAGGTAGGTGTCTAAATTTTTTGACGAAAAAGAAAATTTCAAATAGTTCCAGAAAAATTATTTTCGGTTGCAGAGATCAATTACAATAATTTTTGGTGAATAGACAAATCCGAAATCCTACGCAGTTTCGAGAAAAAAATTCAGTATTGGCGGAACTTTAAACGTTAATAACTTCTCAACGAAGCCTCAATCAACAAATTGATATTCTTGATTTTCGTCATATTTTGGCCTCTAGAATCTTCCATTAAAATTTTTCCCAGGGGTGGCCGAACACCCTGTATATGTATGTATATTAGAATGTACAGCAAGCCCAAAGCGTTTAAGTCGATGAAGCTGGAGATTTTATATCGTCCATTGGTCGACGATTATGTATGTGAGATTTCAGTGGGATGAAATTTCTCTCCGTATCGTGGTATTTCCGTGACATCGCAGAATTTGAATCATTGCGATATTGTAATTTTTCAGGCAGTGGATTTGTATCTCAAAAGTTATTCATCGAGTTTGTCACTTCCGACATCGTTCAAAATGTTAATGTGCGAACGATTCGTTGAATTTACTTGACATTCTTCGTCCCTTTCATATACCTGTGCCGATTAATAAATTTTAAGAGGACACAGACGAGACTCGAGAAAGATTGCCACGTTACGCTTGTTTCAATAATGCCTGATATGCTTAATGGAAATACGTGCCCACGCGATCATCTATCTTTTCCAAGTTGCACGCTCATTTCGGTGCGATTCGTGGATACAACCAGCAGTTAATCGTGCAATTTGGAAAAGTTTCACGTAGATGCATCCTCGCCGAGCGTTATGCTAATAGCTTTTTTCAGATTGAAATAATGCGCGTTCCACATTTAGCCTTGGTCTTCCTTCGAAATTTGCCAGACCTAACCCAACCTAATCTACATGATTCACTAAGTTTGTTTACTCTGTGATCGTTTAATCTCGTTATTCAACGATTACGCGTTGAAAGAGGACAGACAGAAACGGTATGAGACACTATTCTGACGTGGTCTTCGACGTGGGATAATTAACGAGATACCTATTAAATTTGCTCATTCGTGAAGCATCGTTTTCGCCGCGGGGACATTGAAATCCTTGATGGAATGAATTTATCGCGTCGACATGTAGCATATGACATACCTTATTTATCGTCTCGAAGAAAAAAAAGTACGAAAAGCCTTGGATCGTCTTTGAGATTAAAAACGAAGGATTTTTCCGTTACATTCTACATAATTATCTATTTTTGTTCAGTTACACGCATACTGTATTTCGATCGTATTGTTTTATTTATCCGAAGGAAGTCATTTTTGTTGCTTTGTTGTAGGAATACGCTTGGCTTTCTTCTTATGGATAAGTTTCTTAACCGTTGATTCAAAGTTTTGTCGATGATCTAGATTCGATAAACTTCTTTTAAATGTATTTCTTACATTTTCTTGGTTAATTAGTTTTATTCGAGAATGTTGTACAAGTTTTGGTCATACGAAAGACAATAAATGAGTAAACTTTGAATAATCATTTTGATCTAAAAATATTGCATAGAAGAATGCTCAAGAATGTTTGTAATACGATTCTTTATTTGGACAACCCTCTCTTTTAACTTTTCCAATTCTACAATAGAGGGGCAGCAATTTTTGTGTTTACTTTAATCATAGAAATCAGAATTATTAAGTGAGTAATCGTCACTGAGATTTATCAGTAATCACAAACCACATTTTGTAATCAGTTGTTTCCTTTCTCTAGAATTCGAGTTAATAACACGTGTGACATTTTTATCGTTGCGTGACATCTACGAAAATAGAAATGGTCGAATATTAAACACGATGCTAATTGTTGGTTTCCTGAATCTCGAGTATTTAAATCCTCGCTAATTATTTTCAATTTTCGGCGAATTTTCATTTTGAAGCTGTCCGCAAGGTGAGTTTTATTTGACACGTGCTATGCGATTGTAGTCACTGTCAATAATATGTAACGCTACACACTCCCATTGATTCATCGAGACACACGATGAACATATAACCGATTGCTTTGGTAAACGTTAAGTAATCTTATCGTAAATGATGAAGAATACCAATGCGTCACGGAAATACAACTCGCAAACATCGATTCTCATAGATTTGCAGGACGAAGCTGTTGATGATTTATTAAACGGTTCGAAATAAGATTCACGAGAAAACATCATCAATTTATTGCCTCTTGTTGTATATCAGAATCGTTTTAATCGATAAACATGATTGCATAATGTTGAACAAATTGCACGTGTTTATCGAGGCGGAACACTGAATACAAGTTAATGAGATTCGAATAATAGAAAAGAAATCTTGTTGAACAAAGAAATTCGACGAAACGCGTCTGCTATGTGTCAATAATTTTATATTAGGAATGTTAATTGCTTCCATTATTATTTTCAAGGAATATTGTTTTGGAATTGTTGGTACGAAGTTTGTCCTGCACGACCCACGTTTCGTTTCCAACGCATTCGTTACGAATTTTTCACGTTGATGTTCGCCAAGTTTCTCTCAAACGAATAACTGCAGAAGTCCTAAAGAAGGATTAAGGATTGACAAATACATAGTTGTTTGTACGTTTCGTAGAAGGAGTCATTTTGCTCTTGACTATTGCAAGATTGCTGGCAGTGCGGCACGATGTGGTAATAATTTTCCGACAGTAATCGGGACGCGACTGCAAATGCACCATCCAATAGAAAGTGTATATTTGCCCTCTGTCGTTATATTTTATATCCATGGAATCGCAGGTTTTTTTTATGAATGTTCAACTCGTGAAATACCAGCTTCTATTCGTGGAAAAGAATGTTACAAAACAGACGGCGGGAAAACAACACGTTTCGTTGGTCTTTCATAACCGTCGAACCCAGCCTTTGCAAATCCATCCACGGATTAATAACTTTACGAATTTTAAATTTCAACCCGAAAACCCTGTATATAATATAAAATAAATGTCAAAAATAATTAGTAGTAAATTCTGAACGCCATACAGCCAATTCGAAACTTTTACATGTTTGCATACCTACAAATGCTTTGATACCATTGATTTTTTCTGTAAGTGATAGTATTACTCGAAATTTTCAATAGTTTTTACTATATATTGATGAATTTCTTATATTTCTAGTACACTTGACATGCAAAAATAAATGAGAAATATAAAATAACATTTTTGTGTATGACTTTCTATTACAGTGAAAAACAACTTTGAAGATTTGTCGAATGTGCGTGCATTTGACTAATTTTTAACACAACAATAACATGGTAGCATGTTGGACATAAAATCTAACAGAATCCTTTAAGAGGTAAGTATTTTATCCTTATTTACAAAAATATACCAATAAAGACACAATCTATTCTAAAATCCATCATATAGGAACGAACATAACAACTTTGATAATCTGTGGGATACGAGTACATTTGAGTAATTGAATATCTCGAACTCGATACAAATATGTGTAGTTTTAGAATGGATATAAATGGTGCCCATCCTCTATTTTAATGTCTTTCTAAAGTTTTGATAGACTGTTTGCGTTGTTGCATTTATAAACATTTAATTTCTTTATATAGTTTATAGTTCATTTATAATAATTATTATTGTCGTATATTAAAATATAGAACTTTACAATTTTAAAATGAACAATTTGCATGACTCAAAATGTGATGTCTTCAACGCCAGAATTGTTAATAATTCATTTTGACTAGTTTATTACGTCTCAAATAAATGTTATTATTATTTTCTCTACACTAAATATCTCGAGGAATATTATAATTCTGAAGAAACGAGTAACATTTTCCAAAGGAAGAATTCTTGAGAAACACTAGCAGCAAATGATTATTCGAAGCCATTGATTTGAATGGTTTGATGAATCCAAACTCAGATCCGTCACTAGTCGATTAGCAACAAAAAGAGTGAAAACATATTTACGTTGAAAACATTTAATTCGCTTGTTAACGTACGTGCCTTCGGTTCGTATTTCACTTAATGCGTGACGCTACGCATGCAACCGCGTGCAATTTATCGTTGAGTTGTCGAGGGTTGACGACTGCCGTACCACACTGCCACAATGTGCGACACGCAGATTACCTCGGCCACGAATAGTGGCATTGTTCGCGTTCCGTTCGGTGGCGTATGGATTTTTTTAATACGCGGTCTCGGGCCTCGTGAAATTGCACAACGTAAATAAATCTAGCAGAGTCACGTGCACGTTGTTTGCACAACCCCGGATGCGAAGCGGCCTTTTAAGAAGGCGAGGGCGACCATTTGCGGAATGTCAGTTTAAATCCCAACGACTACTCGACCAAGTAATAACGAGACACGAAACTCATGCTTATGATTTTCTTCCTCAGTTTGTACTCGCATTCGCAATATTTTGATCGCACCGCGTGATTGTATTCATTCTTATCCCTTTCTCTCTTACACCTGCTTACAATTGAAGGACTGTTCGACAATAATTTTATTGAGCTTTTGCAAGTTGACAGTAATCAGGTTCTTAATGACATCTGTGAAATGGTAGACGCAGTTACTCGATAGTTTTAAAAATACAAATTTTTTCAATAAGAGCGATAGAACTTGCACTGCCGCCGTATTTGTTATTTACTTGTTCGAGTCGCATGACATGTGTATTCGATAGTACTTTATAAGTAGACTGCAGATCTTTATGCAAATTCAAATATTTATTAATAGAATTGATGATATGGGGACTTTGTATAAGGTTATTTTAACCCCTAAATATAATAATTCGTATCTTACTTGAAGTATTTCTTATATTTTTGCATCTTAAGTGCATTCTATAGTTTTTTAAGAACTAAAATTTCCCATAGATGCATAAACATCCACAATCTATTTCTAAAAAATGAACTCCAGACGTGATTCGTAAGTCAAACATTTCTATTCCTACTCCCTGGGGCCAGTGAAGCGTAAAATACGAAATTTAAAACGCGATACTAGATCAACAGAACTCACAATTCGTCGTTTAGTGGAAAAATTCAAAACCATTGGTTCAGTTGTTATTTAATGTATTCCAAAACGTCAACAATCCAAGAAGAAAACGCAATCTATACTAAAGGGAACGTGTTGCAGAGAATTTAAATTTATCGTTTAATGATAACATTATTTCAAGAAAGCAATTGTCAACTAGTCACCAAGATCTTACTAAGTCTCTTGTTTATTCCAACAAACTGTGGACAATCTCAAAGCAAACATCATTCGCATTATTAATGAGATACACCCTGAATAATGTGCCAGATTCATCGAAAATTGGCTTTATTGTACAGGGTGTTCGAATGCCCCAGGGAAAAATTGTAATGTTAGATTCTAGAGGCCAAAATAAGACGAAAATTAAGAATATTAATTTGTTGATTGAGGCTTCCTTAAAAAGTTATAGAAACATTTCCGGCCACACAATATATTTTCGGTAAATAATTTTTTTCTCTTAGTGCGTAAAATTTCGAGAGTATGTGTATTCAACAAAAATGATTATAATTGACCGCCGCAACCGAAAATAACTTTTACAGAATGATTTTAAATTGTTTAATTTAATTTTTTAATAACTTTTTAATGAAGTCTTAGTCAAGAAATTAATATTCTTGATTTTCGTCTTATTTTGATTTCTAGAATCTCCCATTAAAATTTTTACCAGGTGCGGCCGAACACCCTGTATTAGGTACACCGCACATCAAAATAAAACGAGTTCCAGATTATGTAGTTTCGATTTTGTTTCAATTCAAAATTTTATCGATTTTATTTGGCAAATCTTTATTTTATGTGATAGAATGTAGAATCTGCTTATTAAAATTATATTCGTACAGATTTGTTTAGATAATAAATACATTTGTTTTTTGTCAAAAAGAAAAAAAGTCGAATAGAAATAGGAATAAAAGAAAGAGAACTAGATGGTGAAACAAACATTCTATTGATATGTAATAATTTTTGAATTAATTTTAAAGAGTAGAACATAATTAGAGCTAAGAATTAGAACTTGCAGTTGTTATAAATTTTATTGACAGTATAATATAAATAATCTATGAATATTAATAGTATTTCGATGATTAAGTTAAATATAAGTAAATAAATTTCAGCAACTCTATCTGCTAATGTCTCACGTATTTCTCTGTGTGTACAGTATACCGAATTGGAAGATATTGACAATGAGTTGATGCATGCATAGTGAATCGCTTCATAAGTATACATACATAAAAGTATATAACAATATAACAAGTATAAAAGCTCGTGCAACAGGTAGTATGCATTTATTACTAATGAAGCAACATTTGTCGACTGGAGCCTGTCAGACATTCATGCAAAAGTTAAATATCAGTAGTTTGCACGGTAAAATTTCGAAAATTTGTAAATGTAAGAAAACAAATATAAAAAATGATCATTCTAACAAGAAATCTAAGAGATACTTTTATGCGCAACAAACCCAAAAATTAAAGAAAATAGGATAACTGTCAGGCGTTTATCTTAATACGTAATCACGTCTTGTTATTGTTTTGAAATTTTCGCGTAATAATGGTTTACGAAAGCCATTCTTTCACAGTGGGCTTTCCTTTTCGCGTTGCAACATAAACATGTATCTATTGAAACATTTCTTAATTCGCTTAATGCTCTCCGCTGTGCACGTTTCATCCAAGCCGCCGACAAACGTGTTAAAGTTCAATTTGTGCGCAATCGAACGGTAGATCCACGTTTGGTTGCATGGTTTGATGCAAGACAGGCGCATTTGAATTTAAGACTCCAATCCTTTACATGGAAAAAAAATAAAAATTTCCCACGGTATTGTGTTAAATTAACATACCAATGGGCGTATCAAATGCCAGGCAACGCAAGATCAAATTACCAAGTTTCATTTTGCCATTTTTGACCATTATACACTTCTTGCACAAGTAAGAGGCAAACAAACGTGCCGTCGATAAAACGTATTTCGCTTTGGATAAATTTCGGAGATAAAAAGACTCGAATCGAGCTTGCTTACGTAAAGTATGAAGGAATGTAAATATTTCTTTATAGACATTGATTTTTATCGTTGGAAACACTGGTCCGTCTAACCTAACGGGTTCTATTTGGTAGGATGTACTAAAATTCATTAGTTGGTACGGTTACGAGCAGTCGAAAGTAACAAATAACTGTTATTGGTGACATGTAAATACGAATCCTCATAAAAAATAACATAGAGAGAATTATTTTAGTTTGTTGATTTCATCGACCACGCGTGTTTGAATTTTACTTCCTAATAACGATAATAAATATTTTATCCTGTTGTTCCAAATAATTAGGGGGATTGTAAATGTAAGATATGAAAGATATCGTGGAATATCTCTAATGCATTTTTCAACTTTTGCACTTTTCATTCTCCATTTTGTGAAGCTACTGAAAATTATTTTTTGTTGTATATGTACATAATAGTGATATTGGGTACATTTTAGCTTCGTGAAGAGAAACTGGTTCGCCGCGATAAAAAGAAGCAAAACCGAGGTTGTATAGTGTTCCCTCTTTAAATGTGCATTACTCGAGACCACATTTAACGCAAGGGGATAACGTTGTTTATGTTTTACTGGTCCGTCCGAGAGTAGAAAGAGATAGAGAGGGATATCAAACGAAGGACGAAAAGGATTTGCGACTCATTAACAGTATCTGAGATATTCTTTCGCAATTGTATGTATTTTGCATAGAATACACAGGCATGTTACTCGAAATAATTGAAAGATCTCATGTCTGAAGGAAGAATCAAATGTTAAAAACAAAAAAATACTTCATTATCAAGCTATTACTACATGTATCATCGTTTTATTATTATTTTCAACGCTACTATTATTTGAAGTTTAATTTAAAAACATTGGTCGTCATTATTTGGACTGAATTGCAATAATTACTATGTCATTAAAAAGATCTAAAAATATTAATACAGAAGAGTATACTCTTATTATTATCTACCATCTCTTTGATACTGTTTAACTATGATTTTCATTCTTTAATATTAAAAATAAGACGGTTGTTTATACGTTTCCAATTATGAAGTCTTTCGGACATTTGTACTAATAGTTCGCTGTTTAATTTTGTGTCGAATGACTCATCACAAATATTGTCGCAAAAATATATGTTAATACATTCTGCTAGTGTATCAAGCCATCGATTAAAGATGTACCTGTTACGAATAGGCAACAAACGTTTCGAATTCGGTACGTAGACCTGTTATGTGTTCCTGTTTTCATAGGATACGTATTCCATCGATGTTTCGTACATTTTGGATTGTGTTATTGTCACTGTAGCGTACATTTCGCGCATAATTATTTAACACTTTTTGCGTTTAAAAAACTATCTTTATTCCCATTTAATAAAGTTCATGGTTATAATCTCTATTTATTATTGCATCATGTATTTATAGTCCATTACATTTAAATTATGCCATTACCTATCTCAATTCATTCTTGTTGGTCTATGAAAAATCAGTGTTTAATGTCTACCAATTACTTTAATCAAATCACTTTTGTTTATAGTAATCGGATTGTTAATTTCTTCTAAATATATTTCCTATTGAATAATTTTGTTATTATAATGTCTTACAGGGTAATGAAAATTTAATACCAGAACTTTGATGTCTTCCATTCAAGAGTAAATATTTTTTGCAAAAATTGTTTAATTATGAGTCCTATTATGAGTTTTTCTTAATTACTATTATTAAAATACCATTTTTCGGTCTTGTGCAAAGAAGGAAGCTTTTCATATTCGCGGATTTTATGATGATCTTACCATTCACCGACGCGTGTGTCCAGGAAGGATGATCATTATTAGCATGAAGTACGCGTATCGCTTATTTATTGCTGCATTGAATACTTCACCTAGAGACGTGTACTCTCCTTACTTTTTTCTTTGTTGTCACAGAAAAGGTATCTTAATTGTTCTGTTGACCGTAGACATAATATTTAATACAAATAAAAGCCTTCGAAACCTAATCGAAAATGGACATATCTATTGTTATCGATAATAATAGCATTGTATTGAAGTGAGATTCACTCGACACTATTTTAATTGATCTATTTATCAATTCTAACAGAAACAGAATTCTATAACAATGAATAAATCAGTTCCATTTGTGCATGGAAAGATTCAGATATTTAATTCAGCCTTTTTATCGGGTGATTATTGAAAAAAATTGTTACGAAACAAAGTTCTTACGTTATAGACATTATACAGGGTGTTCACAATTACAAGCATTTTTGGTGAATAGACATATCCCCAAAATCCTACACAGATTCGAGAAAAAAATTCGAGTAGATGTTGAAATTTTTCGGTGAAATTAAAAAATTTTAAATCGTTCTGGAAAACATATTTTCAGTTGCAGGGGTCAATTACAAGCATTTTTGGTAAAAAGACATACCCCCGAAATCCTGCGCATTTTCAAGAAAAAAATTCAGTATGGGCGGAACTTTAAACGTTAATAACTTCTTAACGAAGCCTCCATCAACAAATTGGTATTCTTCATTTTTGTCTTATTTTGGCCTCTAGAATCTCCCATTAAAATTTTTCCCAGGGGTGGCCGAACACCCTGTATAATCACAGTATGCTAAATCTTTTTGTGCAACTTTTGTCTATAAGTTTAGATAGTTTTGTTTAACACTTTTAATGTAATAACTCACTGTTAATTTTAAAGAAAAAGCCGAAGGAAGCCGTTTTACCAATGCAGTAATTTTTTCTAACAGTTTTATATCGTTCTTTTTACTAAAATTCAATTCAATTTTCCTCGGTCATGTAACACAAATGAGGCTTTGTTTCAAGTCCAATGCTTATGACTCAGTGATTGAAAGCTTTCCTGTATTTCACAATCTTTGCAAGATAAATATTTACTTGTATCGAAGTCTAATTACGTAAATATACACCGAGATGTACTACCAATGAAATCGTCGTAAATTTAGTTCATTGTATGATGGAAATAGGTCGCGGTTTTCTTGTGCATTTGCAGCATTAAACGTATGTAATCTATTTACGAAATTATCGATGTTTTATGGGAGACATCATTGACATTTGACATACGAATTCTTCAGAAGACCTTACTGATATCGACAATTAATTTATTGATAAATTAGGCGTTGTCTTAGTTTTTCTAGATAATTTTATTCTCTTTATACTGGTTCTATGCAAGTGTAGTTTTAACGTAAGTAATGTGTATTTTTCTCCCGTTTGAGAAATTTTTACTTGCAGTTATTCCACAAAAAAAGCAGACAAGACGATGTTACGTTATTATTTTTCAATCTCAGTATCTTTTTTCCACAACAATTTTTTGGAATAGAAAGTATAGAAATTCTGTTTATACGTTGACTCGATGTCATTATATTTGAGTATAGAAATGAAATTAGAATTTTCATTAAGTATACAAGTCGCGTCTTATCGATTGATTTTCGTGCCATTTCTATTCCTTGGTAGAGTCTTTTCAATTTCCGAAACAGCTCCGTTTTTTCGTTGGCAACACGTACTTGAAGCTTTTTCAAGGAAATGTGTCAAACTTGATACAAAAGTGAGAAAAGAGTAATTTCAAAAACTTGTGTACATTTACATAATGTAAGCAGAAAGGTGAAACAATGAACGTGTGAATCGCGGTTCTGTTTTTGCGAAATTTGTATATACATATGTTATGTTGTGATAATCGTGAATGAAGTGTGACATTTAGTTCTGTACATTATAAGCATATGCTTATGAAATTAAAAACTATTAATAATTAGATACGCAAGTTCGAAACTCAATCAACTTTTGCAGTAAAATATTCTCCTATTTATAATAACCAAAACTAGTTAAAAGGAGATATTATTGAGTGCCACGAGTTAGACTTGTTATTGAATTTCATATATGAATTGGACAATTTGATGTAATTATATAAATTCCTTAACACTTTCTTGGAATCTCTTATAAAAATATTTTATAAAATCCAAAAATACTGAAGAATACCACATAAAGTTTATATGCATACAACTTCTGAGAATTCTGATAATTATGTACGTTTGACAATTTATTCTTCATAAAATTTTCCAAATCAACATCCACTATTGGTTTGTGCGTAAACCTATAGGTGGATATCCGTAGTAAAATTCCAATTCAATGTTATTACCACTGGTGCCGCTGTAAAACCAGTTTATCTTCAGAAGTCTGTGTGCACATTATCATTGACGTTGATACATAACTCAGGTTTTCTTACAATTACCAAATAAACTTGCATTCCATTATATATTTGTATGAGTAACGTGTTGTCTATATTTATTATTCGCTCAAATGTTGTTCAAATAATACGTGACGGATAAAAACGAGTAGAGTAATGTTGTTCTTGTCGGTGTAACGATTGAATTATATTTATTTAATTGGATAAATTTTTAAAGAATTCTCCCTAATAATGATTCAAATAATTTATCTACGATTTTAAAGTGAATAGTACATTTGTAATCTTATTTTCAAGTCTGATCCCTGAAGAATTCAACCGAAATAGTCTAATGACATTGGACGTACATATGTACATGTCCATTCGTGGTTATCTCAGAAAGTATCAAAATAGAATGATATAAATCTACTGGAAAATATATGTAAATTATACAATGAGGAAGTACCGAAAAATAAAATATAAACAGACATTATTTACATTAGCAAAAAAATGTATTGTAAATAAAGATTATGTGGAAGCTTCTAAAGTTTTTTTTGTCTTTTAACTAATTTGTACATAATATTAAGTGCCATGTATAATTATTAATTGTATATATTTTATGTTTATACTCCAGTACAGTTTTTCACTCTGTACCTAATGTTCAGTTATATTTTATGTTTCGATTCATCTAAACAAAAAAAATTTGTTATAATTTACATAAATTTTTCTTTTTAATGTAAATTATCTTATTTTTATGATTACAAAACTAATAATGAACAATTGGTTAAAAATGTTTACAGAAAGAAAATGACATGCATATTATGACAATATCAGATGTCATTGAATTTAATAGTAAATCGTAGAAATGAAAATATTTCATGCTAAATTGCCAATTTGGTATTAACTTTGATGTGAATTAATATTGAAAATTGTAGCTTGGTCTTCAAGATGCATATTGCTATATGTTAAACTTATTGTCAAGAATAAATTAATTCATTAAAAGTCTTTTTATGGTATAGTGCAAGAATAAATTAATTCTTTAAAAGTCTTTTTATGGTATGGTGCAAAAGTCAGTGTTCAAAATCTTTTTAAAAACTTGTATTAAAAGTAATATTGATTCAATCGTTTTGCTATGCTTATTTTAACTCCATTTTGATGTCATTTCTCTAACAATTTAAAATAGATTATAATTGTTTATATAAAATGACAATAATCACTGTTTCACATATTTGGTAGTAGAATCACATAGAAATTAAAGTACGAAATAAATAATTTTATAAAAAGAATGCGTCTCGCATAATCTATGTGGTTAGTTAGATGCGTGGTGGCGAGCATGTTAAGCACGTATTCATAAATCATACTGATACGATTTAAGAAATAGTGGTATGATTTAGGAATCAAAATAACTTTCGACAAAATATTAATTTAATTTTTATAGTAAACATAATACGTATTCTTAAATTACATCGATCATAGTTGATATTGGTTGAGGCTTCCAAATGTAAACCGAGTTCTTCGAAACAAGTTTTGGCGTTTTAATCATATTTGATTATTCAAAACGCTTATACCACACACGTAACAAAATATTGTCTGTTAATTTTCTGTTTACACTTTTCATTACTCGGTCACTTCATACAGTTGGCATTAGATTGTACTTATATTCGGTAATAATAAAGAAATCGAAGAGATATGTACGACTTAGGCGACCGGTATCTTACCGGAGTAAACAACTCTTCTTTATATTTATACACGGCGCAATTGATGTTAATAATTACTCACTTTTTGACCATTTCGGCCTCCCGTTCGAATGCACCGGTAAAGTTGCATTGAAGAAGCGATTCACGACGATCGAAGACTTTCTCCCGAGACTCGTCTTTCGACTGATCGACACCTCCTCCAACTCGCTGATATCGTTTGGATTCTGATTCACATTGACGGACGAGAACCGTCGTCCGGTCAGTTGACTCCATATCATCATGAAATCCTTCATGGCTGCACGTCACTGGGACAGTTTATCGAAAACCAAGTTAATCAAAACCGAAGACGAGAAATTCACTTCTCTGTCGATGTACTACGGAAACGATACGGGTCCCGAGGACTCTTTTTCACACAGAACTCGCGCGAAACGTTACGGATTTGTCGATGTTTTATTTATTATCGGAAGAAAACTTGAGCACGCCGGGATCGATCTTTTAACAACCGATCTAAAAATCCGAGCAATTTCCGTTGTAGAACTACTTTCGGAAATTCCAGTTCGACGCGATGATATTTGTGAATTCTCGAGTTCGTCCAGAGTCTTTTTCTCTAGCGAAATACAACTCCCAGAACTATGCTCACCCGATGATACACTCGAGGCTAAAACCTGGATTCGATTTACGTACACCGGATGATCTCGCTTCGAATGCTACATGAAACGGCAGGTAAATTGTTAGTTGGATCGTTTCCCGGGCACGCGGAGCAAACTTTCTTCTCGGTGCGTACGCCGTGCGCTTCTGTGCAAAAGTGATGAAAACGTGCATTTGTAGAAGTTCAAAAAATGTGTTAGAGTCATTGCAATCCCCCACTTGAGTTTCGACTGGCTGAACGCAGCGTGGAGCACGTGGACTACTGACCAATCGGTGACCGGAATCGGTGCCCCACCACGGATGAGAGAAGACTGTTCCTAGGTGGAAGATCACAAGATTACCTGGTCTCGCGACAATTGCGGTACGTCAATCGTTTGAGGCGTTCAAAGGTCAATGGAATATTGATGAAATATTGGATCCGAGGGATTCCTACCCCTCGTACCGTTCACTGTTTTGTCCATATACTATTTTCATAAGCTTTGCCGATATCGATTAATTTCTTATCGATTTTATAGCCACGTCTACGTTTTATCATTTGATCTGTGGCAATTTCGTATTAAGTTCCTACTCGAAGAATATCTTAGCAATTTTTCGTCACTGATTTCTTGTGTTCCTTATACTCGTTTCATAGATATCTTTCCGGAGTTTTTGTTACATTTTTTTATCGTACCTTTTTATGAATTTTCGTATCAATTATTTTACTCTGTAATTATAGTCCGGATACTATTTTTCCACTCTACACCAATAGAAGGAAATTGAAAATAATAATAGGAAATTATGGTCTCGTACGAATGTTTGTATTCTCAATTGGTAGAGTCGAAATCATACTATATTTTTAAAGGGTTATTTTATCGTGAATCTTCCAAAACAATTTTTTTAAAGAATTTGATTTAAAATACTTCCTTAAAGCGTTGAATCTTATCGATTGTATTTGAATTTATCATTTACCGGTATTTTGTTTAATTGATTTTACAGTTCACAGTTTAAACGATAACTTTGCATTACCGTGATCGTAGTGAAATATTTCTCCTCAAGATGATACTTATCTCACGCTACGCATTCCACCTAGCCGCTTGAAGATTAAAATATTGTAGATGAGTGACGCGTTGCGGGGATTTTCTATGGTGGATAACACGTAAAAAATGTGCAAATGGGAAAAGTATTTCCCCGGCATCTGGAATCTCCTTCAATTTTTAATATCCCATCGTACCAACCACAACCACAACAACTTTGACTCACTTTTACGAATTTTATCTTTAATAATTGAGCTTCAGTCACTAGAGAATTCAATGTGCCGATTAATTAAAATCTTTTAACTGATTATTTAAACTTTTACCCGAAACGAATGACGTGTAAAAAATCTTCTCGAATCATTAGAATTAGAATTAGTCGACAACTGTATACATCAGTTTCGCGATTTACAATTTTGCAATAAACGTAATCTGGCACACAAGTAAATTTCTTTAGTAAATTTCGTTCATTCCCGAGGTCAAGGTCAAATTGACCACGTCTTACCCGATGAAAGATGAATTTACCTTATTACGGTTATCACGCGGCAAAATACCAACAGAAATTGCGTCATCTTTCACAGAGATGCACAATTTCCAGAAAAAAATGTCATTGCAATGAACCTCTCTCTTAGATATGAACCTGGTGCACGAATTTCGTCGGGCGTGCCCTGGTATGAATTTAAATCCCTGGAATCTCTTTAAACTGAAACTTCCTCGACTTATTTTCTGCGTTAATTTCTAAATATAAAATTTGACGATGATTCGAGATCGTACGCTTTTTTGTTGATCCATTCACAGACAGGGAAGGGAATCGGAAAATTTCCCAGATCGGTGATTAGTGCGTTGCCACGCATTGGACATCATGTCATGGTAAATACCTTTGTATCTAGTAAACAACTATGGAGGACGTTTCTGCATACTCACGTCATATAGTTGTACAATCTTTTACTGAATAATATCATTCGAACCACTGTCTTGTTCTGATCCACTTAAAGTACGCACGCACCATATTCAAGACATTCATCAACTTGTCAGAGTACAGAAGAACGCTCATATGGTAAATTGTAATTTTGTCTTGTGACTTTCCGTTGTTTTACTTATTTTGACATAATCTGTTGAGGGTACATTTTATCAACATTTTGTCAAATTTGTCGACTGGATTCCCACGATTTCAATTCTTGAATTTGTTTACGATCGTTCGAATAATATTTCGCAACTAATTACAAACATTATTATGACATGTTATTTATAAAAGCTGATATTTAGAGAATACTAGAAATGTTGTTTGATTGATCAGTATTGATCAACTTCTCAGTTGCTTTGAATCTACTTGGACATAGCATTCATTTTGTCATTAGTTTATTTATAGGAAGAACAGTATAACGTTTGCGCTGTTCCAATATTTTTTTGTTTATAAGTCATTATTGTTTACTACCAATAGTGTATTGCATATTCTGTTTTACAGGTTGACGAAATATTTCAACACAAGAAATTGGTATTGGAAAAAATTAGTTTTCAACCGATTTCAGAAATAAACATCCAGTAAATTTAAAAAATCGTTCGTTTAAGAACCATATCATAACAAACAACGTAAAATATTACGGGAAATCTCTTCTAATAGTTCATTCAATTAACTGCTCAAGAAATTAACATGAGATTGACTTGTTAATCTCCCACCAAGAAAAACTGGTTCGATCAGATTATCACCTATATGTTTACACTAAATTGTTATTGGTGATTCGATCGAAAAATAGCATATGGACTTTCTTCAATCTCATAATGAATGTTGTGAAATTTGACATTTGACATTTGTAATAACGGAGTATAAGAGTTAACTGTCAAAGAAAAATCATTTTCGTTGCTATTATTCGAGTGTTGGTGTCACAATTTTATTAAATACGATTCAGAATTCTCGTTTGGAGATTAACAGTCCTAATACTGATTGATCTAGTCTTTTAACATCCGTTTTTTAAACAAGCCCGTGCTAAGAGACGTTAGTTCTTTTGTCTAACAGACATCTATTCAGGAAACAATTCGCATACAGGCGTTTCGCTTCAACTGAATTACATTCAGAAAATCCATGCGTCAATTGCATGTTTTCCATTTCCTGGTTCGAATGTTTATTCATTATTTCTTCTAACGCACAATAATTTAATTAATTATCGTGTATTCTTTTCGAACGAATCATCTAGATTGATTCGTAGGAAGTGATAGCTAACAAGGTCGAGAGATAGAAATGAATTATCGAGCGTTGTATATAAACAGTTTTATATAATCAATTGTAGTAACCGAGTTAACGATTAGTAATTAGCAGAGCATAAAAATGGTTATAACTTAGGGATAAGACTAAACAGGATGCATGTTTATATGAACTTTGCCCATTGTTTTTATGTCCGCCACTCAAGTTACTATTACACGATATGATCAATTTGTACAATAAAAAAATGGCTGATCATAAAGAACAATACAGTGTCTAAAGATGAAATTTTATTATAAAATAGTGTCAAGTTGATTCATACTATTTTAATTTACATTAAGTTCTATTCCAACGACTGTTTCAATCAATTATTAACCCAGTTGTCATAATATTTTTTTTTAAAGAAGGTCATCCTAGATGTAAGATTATTTTATAATAAAACTTCATCTCTATATATCATACTATTACCATGTTACTATTACTACTACTAATTTAATCCACGATATACGATATAAGATATTGTATACAGGGTGTTTTAAAACAATGGGGAAAAAATCGAAGAGTTTATTATATAGTATTATTTTATAATCCGAGGCTTTGTTTTACAGATATAAGCAATTAAAATTTATTGATCTGATTCTTGATTCGCACTAATTATATCCTAGATTTATAAGTCTCAGTTTACAATATACCGACTTTTCAATTTCTTTGCGTATGATAAGTTTATACGTTTCAGTTTGTCCCATCGTTTTGAAACACCATGTACAGTTCCCCTACATTTAAAGAAGAATTAAAAGATTATGAGAAAATTAATCAGAAAGAATTCATCTGTTCTTGATTGAGCTTTGTTCGATGCAGCGAGCAGCATTGGATGAGAAGCTAATTATTTATAAAGGAGAAATTATTGATCTAATTCAGAATAACGACAAATAAGTATTACGAACGCTGATTTGCATACCCAACAATGTATTGTTATTTGCGCCGAGAATGTGTTACTTTATCAACTTTCACTAGAAAATAAGGAAATTGACATAAAAAATACTTTTCAGTTAAAACTTTATTTTCTCTTATGTAATTCACTTAAAAAAAAATTAGGATCGCGAATTTATACACTAGTGAAATACAGAAATGAGGCAAAAGGTGGTGAAAACTATTAGAATAGCACTATACAGATACAGTTGATTAATTATTGCTGCTCAAAAACGTAACATAATGCCAAAATATTCAAACTTATGTATTGTCTCAGCCTATGTAAATAAAACAAATTACTAGATTCTTTGAATGGAACAATTTTCAGCGCAATCATGATTTTTTAGTTTCACGATTATTATTTAAATAACTGAAATGTCTGTTATTAAGAATCACAGTTTCGACCATTGACAGTAAATGAAGAGGTATAGATATCTCCTAGTAAATTATGAACTATTACTACACGAGTGCGTAATGATTGCAAAGAGTCGTTTTCAGTTCCATAAATCGAGGATAAGTTCCATTAAAAGGAGGAATTCAAGGCCAGAATATATAATTGCAAGAGTTGCTCTGTGTATGCTTTTATTAACTAGTATTGCTTTCGTTTAGCAGATATATGGGTTTGATATATTTCTTAAATACGGCATCGTACAAGAATTTCGGTACATAGCACGTGTATACACGCACAATAACAAGGAAGTCCTGGTTCGCGAAAATAAATCGCAACCATAACCAGTTTTTGGAAGCATTTAATTCTTTATATTTCCATATGTTTTGAATAAACAATTCATGAATTGTGACGTAATGAAATTCATAACATTGCTCATGTTTCCTTCCTTTGTTACGATATTACCATCTAATTTACCATAGAAATTCAATGCGTAGAAATAATAAAATTATCATTTTACATCCACACCTAGATATCTGATTAAACAATTTAAACTAATGATCAACAATCTTCTTAATTAGAGTACGTGCAAAATTTTCATTCTCATTTATGGAACTTGGAAATATTAGTATAGTTACATTTATGATATTTGAAATCACCTTCTTGAAATCTTTTGAAATACATGTATATCCAGTTAAAAATGGCCGTTTAAAGAAAGTATTTCTGAATGAAAAGTAAAAAGGATTCGACTTCTTTCTTACTTTCACGATCAGTATTTATTGAGTTAAAACGAGGTCGGCTGATAGATGCGACGTAGTTCGCGAAAAGAAGAATACGTTTTCAGACAATTACTTGAACCAGTTTGGAGTCAAGGACCTTTTCTGTAATGCAAACTTCAAGGCCAGCAAATTCAGAAAATCCGGCACACGGTAGTCGGAAGACATCTAGTGCGTTTAACAATGTATCTTGCGAAATCAGATCTATGTGTTTATAAATTTAAAGTCATTACCCTTCTTCGGTTCATTGTCGTCGACTTTTCTCTTAGGTCTGCCTTTGTTTCACTGCGTATGTCGCTTCGCAATGGAAACACATTTCGACCACGGTCATGCAGGTAGTATAATCTTTTAATTAAATTTTATTACCGTGTATACGTTCAACGAAATTTATGCTCATTAATGACAATTAGTTCGCATTGAACGTAGTGTGTTGAAGATACATATAACTAACGCAATTGTGGTAAAAAAAAGGAAGAAAATCATTAATTTGTTTCAAAATAGTGCAGAGTTTTCTTCCTCGATGGTGAAAGTCTTTTTATAAATTAATTTATGTGTTCCATTCTTTTAAATAAAGAAAATCTCGATTACCGAATTTTAAGTCCGTTTTACAAGTCTTAAATAGACAAAGTATTTCACGAATAATATTTAAATTACTATTGCAAACAATGCGGACAACTACCAATTATTTCAGCAAGGTATTCTTATAATTGCACCCAGCATAATAAAGCTGATTAATACTAATCAATTATATAAATTATAATAACAATAACATACATGTATGACTTGAAGTATCATCTTCTTAGATTATTTTGTAATTAACACAATAACTAGAACATTGTGTAAAGTTCTATTTTACTACTGTAGGAACCCGAATTATATCAATTAATAGGGAGAAATCAAAATGAAAAATAAATAGAACACACTTTTATGAGATCGACCATATATTTTGTAAATAAAATAGTATAAATACTAATAACAGAAAGGAAACAATAATACAGTAGCATCTTGATGCAACATTTCTGCGTGACCTTGATAAAACGTTCAACCTTGATAAAACGTGCATGGTCATCCCCACTACGATTTTTTTTCTTCGAGACGAGAGACTCGTCGACTCGAGCGGTCGGTAGCCGTGGAAACACAACCCAGCTGACTGAATTTAAAAATGGTTGTCGCGCTCATATTGGCTGACAGGCATTTAAGCAGACTAAAAACTTTGGCATTTTTTATCGCGTCTCATTATGAATCGGTTGGTGGATGCTTTTCTGTTTAAAACGAGTACAAACTCAACCGCGTTTAAATTACTTCTAGTTATACGTTCATTAAAAGATTAAAGGATTTTTTAGAAAATCTTTCATCATTCTCATAATAATAGCAAAATTATAGAATTAATATAATTATAACATATTTTAATCACGATTGTAACGATTCAATGCGTAACGATTTTTTACTCTACAAATTAAGTTAAAATGTTAAAATTAGTAGTTTCTTAGATACTTTGATATTCCAAATATACTGCATTGCTTCGTTTAAAATTCGTTACACGAATAAAGATCGTTCAAGATTCCAAGATTTACCAAAATCTGTCAAGACTGAATTCAATTAATGTTCGAGGCGTTTTGAATACGACGTTACGGATTATAAGCGATTCGAAACGGTCTTGAACCCATCGCTACCTGTAATATAAGAAACGCTCACTATTTCGCTCGCTCCTGGGTGTATCTCGTTTGTTTTGAAAGGTTTTCAGGAATCAAATTCGTGCCTCCACCTCGTTAAAACATTACATGCGGTTCTGAACTTGAACATTTTATCGATAAGTTATTTACACATTATACGAGGTATTTAGCTGTCGTAAATCACGCGAGTTTTTAAATGCGTATGGAATTAAACTTTTTCTTGCTCTCCAAACTATCTATGTATAAAATCCCATTTTCTCAATGTAGATGATTTTATATTAATAATTGCCCAACTTTTCTAATAGGTACATTTTTGCTAATCTTATGGTACACTCCAATTTATTAATTATTTTATGACTTTGTACTTGACTCCACACTAATTCTATCGTTGATGATATTAATAGCTATAAACTTGTAAATTGCGACGATCAAAATTAGTTTATACCGTTATAGAAAAATATTTCCAAAAAAGGATATTGTACCAGGACATGTACGAATAGTAGAATCTTCTAATAATAGTGTTTCGATGATAGATTATTTGGTTAACAGAGATTCAGATACAGAAACTTCTACACTCTTGAATGATGCAGGACCACATTGATTCCGATAACCTTGTCGAACTGTCTGATATAAATAAAATACAAAATGTAAACGCGTTTGACTCCTAACCATTACCACTATATAGAGTGTCCCAGTAATCGCAACGCAACCGGGAAAAGAGCGATTATTCGTATAAAAATAAATGGAAAATCTTGAATAGAATTTGTTTGTACATATGACCGTTTGTTATCGAAAAAATAGTTTTAAAACTCGACATCCACGCAATTGATTAATAATCAATGATTATTTACGATCTGTTAGTTATTTTGAGTAATTTATTTAAGCACGTCTTGACTTAACGGATTTCGATATAGACTATAATATATGATTGGGATGATTTGGTAAATAACAACACTGAGATGTCGTCATACAGTTATTCTTGTTCCTAGAATTACTCTAATCATACTCCAAGGTTATTATTTTTGATAATGATAGATCACACAAACAAATTTCATTCTTTATTTCGAATTATATAGATACAATATTGTATCCTGTCCTGATTAATCTTTATAAACAAAACATATGTATTCTTTTGTTTGACATGCTTTATTACTTAATTGTACATTAGAGTTATAATTAATTAAATAATTATACATTAGATTATTTACACCTGTCAATAAAAACTGATGAACGTAGTACTAACAAGAGTTACAATAGTAGAAAACATCACTGGCAATTACGGATTGTAATTAATGATCATCGAACCGTTTAAAGTAGAAGTTGGAATTAAAACAGGCTTCAAATTAGATATAGTGTTCTTTATTTTTAAAAAAGTGAAAGGCACAAATTCATTTGTAGTATTAGAATTTGCAAAGTACAGAAACTCAATTCTAAAAATGGCGGTGGGTGTAATTGAGGGGCATTAATTTTGAGATAATTATTCGGGCATCATAAAAAATACAAGGAAGATAAAAATGTGGGATTTAAAGTTTGATTGACATTTATAGTCATTAGTGACTGGTTACTATTAGTTATGTGCTCTTAAATATTTGCCCAGGTGTGTGTATCTTTGTGTACTCATGTTGTTTTGTGTATTAAATAGTTGTTTTAAACTGTTATGTATTTGGTATTATAGGTGAAGGGTTTCCATGTCATACTAAATCAAACTATTTAAATGTTCGAATTAAATTTTATTTAAAAAATTTTCAAGTTTCAAAGTTCTCATTTGTTTTGATCGTTTCCTTTCTTTTTACGCCTGAAAGATCTAGAAGATTTTCTTAACTGCTGACTAAGCGAATATTTTGGTGTCGATAGTCAATCCCTTTCTGATAGATATAACCAATATCTACATATAGATCTAGTCGTTTAATGAATATTTAACTAGAAGGCAGGTACTTTCCGATAACTGAGCGCCTCAATTTTATTTTATTTTTTAACATAAATTTGCATAAATCAGTCATTTACATACAGATAAAGTATTCTGAAATATGGACAAATTTTAGATAATGTTTCTGCAGAATTTTTTTTCAACACAAAAATCCTGTTGTCTTAATTCCTTTTGCATTTCGTTTGTTACAATAATACGAAAAATTTAATATAATCATTATAAAAATCAATCCTGATTTTGCTATCATTTCTTTAAATTTTTGTTGTAACCTTTCAAACGATCTTACAATGCGCACATTCTTTTTATTCACGATATACATATATCACCTCTAGCCATTGAACAGCTTGTGAATATACGCGGTGTGTACTCGATCAGTTTTTATTCCTTTTTGTTGAGAGGTAATTACTTTCCCCTTGATCGGAATTTTTTCATTATTTTTACTTGTTCACCTTTGTCCAGAATGCGCTTGCTACGCACGTATTCCGATGATTTTACAAGTTTTTAGTTACACCCCTTAAAACGGCTTTATTTGTATGAAAATAGAGGTGTTAAACGCAGTATAATTCCAGTTCTGATTGATATGAGAAATATCTTGTGTTATAATACATTAAAATGGTTTTAAAAAATTGAATTCGATGCCAAATTTTGTCTAGTTATTTGAAAAACTCAAAAATAAACAAGCAACTTCGGATTAAATACATAAAGGAGTATTCGATACAATAGTATAATACACACAGTACATTAACGCGTACCATGTATTCGTAATTTGTAAATCGAGAACATAATTTATTAATCGTTTATGTAAATTAAGCACTCAAGTTTATGGATTGCCAAAGTGTCATAAACGTAGGTTTTATGACTGTTTGATGACGTCTATTAAGTTTTTGCTAGAGTTTAGAGTATAATAGTGATCATATATTCGCAAAAAATCAGGACAGAACGTTTGCATATTTTCGGGATTAGACACGAATTCATTCCTGGAATTGATCTTATTTATCTCGAGCTGAGAACCAGCGACGCATGAACCGTGCAAAGAAGACGAAAAAAACGGAATAGCGAATGTGTTTGGTATTACAGGTGCTCAGTCGTTGAACATCAAAATTCTGTAGCACGCGCTTTGGTGTGACAGCCACCAATACAAACTAAAAATTTCCACGTTTCCAATTTTATCTTCGTAAGTCGAAACACGACCTTATTCGAACTATTTTTAATAATACGTGATAGAGTTGATGAAAAATGATACGAAGAACGTGTAATTAATAACAGTCCGAGTATGATCGCGTTCTGTTTCATTTTAAACGAAAAACCATCGTTAATCTCTTCTTGGTAATTAAATCGGGATTGCTAGTTTTAAGAGTGCAATCGTTTTTTTTTTTTTTCAAAAAATCGAAACAAACTTTTATATTAATCGATAGTTTGCAGACTCTAAAATTATGGCACTATTTGATTTTTAACAACTTTGAAAAATTATGAAAGTTATAAGGGTTTAAAAAATAGAACACAGTGAATAATGCTCTATTGATTGTAAAAAGTACTGTGAATATTAAAATTGTGAATGTCGCGAGCTGTAAATGAATTTTATTGATTATAGTTGTCATTGAACTTTTTTGCATATAGCAACGATGATTTTACAGTTTTGTCCTTTCATGGAAAGAATTTATTGAAAAACACTCGTTTCAACAATGAAAAAACATCATTTATTTAAAAGAGATGATTATGGTGGCAAGAATGTGAATACATGCATATACGTTTTTTCAACGAATGTTAATATAATCAATTTTGAACCATTAATATTCATGAACGTGAACGAAAATGTATTTTTCTGTGATTAATTTGTGATACATGTTGTATCTTTTAATACTGTACAGTAACACGCATAAAAAATAGCAACGGGTTTCATAAATTAATCGTTCCGAGTCTAGAACATAAATTCGGGAAGGATAGAAAAATGAGTTGGCGTTTCAGTCAGATTTTATTGGCGGACTGGCCACTAAGGCTGACAAAATAAATAATTTTTGCGAATGATAGACAACTTTTTCTTTTATACAATATCATCTATTGATTTGACAAGGTAAAAGTTTTTGGTGGATTTCATAAAAATTCTTATTAATTTTAATATATTATTACTCAAAATACAATGCAAAATTGAAAACTTTATTTGTGATTACAACGAACGTATTTTTTCAAATTTACTTTCCCAATAGCTATCGTTCACATAGTTATTGGTGTAGCAATGCACTTTCTTATAATTGATAATTGAGCATTGAATCGTACCGTCGCGTCGCGGCGGTACTGGCCAGGTAGTCGCGTGAGTTTTCTTTTAAACTCTGAGGGGTTGTAAGGCCCTCTTAACCTTCGTGGTACGCGGGTTCCTAGCCGTCGCTCGCCAAATTAATCTTGAGCGACTGTTGAATTGCCGGATTGTTTCGAATCGAAATCCGGCTGTTCTCTTTAATGTCGAATCACGAGTTGTTGCTCACGAACCGCTTGAGCTGAGTTTTCGCGAAATGATGTCCGAACAACGAATGGTTCACGAGACGATTGAACTTTCTAAGCTGCGATTTCTTCGAAGATCGAATGACGAGTGTTCCCGAAACGATGGAACTGCAGATTTTCGACCGTTGTTTTCGAACCTTTTGCGACGAGTTAAAGATTTCGATCGTTGTTGTCTGAGATTTCAGCGACGAGTTAAAGAAGATTTGGACCGTTGTCTTCGAACTTTTAGCGACGAGTTAAAGATTTCGATCGTTGTTGTCTGAGGTTTCAGCGACGAGTGTCGAAGTGTCCGGATCCCGTTTCCTCCTCGGCTTGAACCCCCTCCGAGACGCGACTTTGGGGGTTCGTCAACCGATTCGCGTTGACTTTTTCCGTTTATCGATTGGCCATCGACTTGGGGGAGGAGGATCGATTTTCCTGCCCCGTTGGCCAGTAAACTCCTCCCTCGCGCGATCGTGGAGGAGGAAGAGTCCCATCTCACCCTGGACGAGGGTGACCGAGGTTTCCTCCCCAAGTCGAAGGCCCTGTTAATTTTGCCGAGGAAAAAACGGGACTCCGAATTACTCCTAGCTACACGTGCGTTGCAGACGTTTTATGGCTGCATTGTTCCACGAGTTGGCGACGGTCGTTGTAGAGGACCGTGCCACCCGCGGAACAATGCAGCCCTTCATCGGTCAACTCGGGCCTTGCGCTTTCGAAAAGCTAAAGCGCTTGAATGCCTTACGATGAAATTTGCCAGATGCGGAATGTTCGAAGACTTTTTCGACAAAGTCAAGGTTCCGCATCTGGCACCATAAACGAACGGAAAAACCCGAGCTGACCGGACGGAACAAGCATTACTATTGACATACTATTGTATTTAAAATTATGCAGGGTGTTCGGCCACCCCTGGGAAAAATTTTAATGAGCGATTCTAGCGGCAAAAATAAGACGAAAATCAAGAATACCAATTTGTTGATTGAGGCTTCGTTAAAAAGTTACTAACAAAATCATTAATAAAATTTGTTCCCCTTGTTACATATCATTCATGCATGGGGCTGAAACGTTTGGTGACTTGGGCGTTGGCTCGAGCATCTAGCGAGCAACCCTTTGAACGGGGTTGACTCATGCCGTATGCGCACACCCGGCCCAATTTTCATTGCCTTTTATGGTAATGCCCCGCCTTAGTACTGGGCATTTTCAACTATATAAGGGCCGCGGTTTCTTACTCGGGGAGCTCAGTTTTACCTAAACTCTTGGCACGACGTTACTGTGACACTCAGGGCAAGATCGGGCTATAATCCCCTTCAAGCAACTATCTACGGCTATCTACCTTAGCGGTTTATCAGTGAGTGTCCATTAATCGAGTAGAGCTCCCGCGAACGCGCCGCGTAAAAGCCGATAACAAATCTTTCGCCTTCGAGGCAATTTAGCAATTGTACAACTTCTTGTAAATCCATAGCTGTACTTGAGCATCGTCAAAAATATATATTCAAGTTATTATTCCTTACGTGTGTTATTCACTCAAAGCAACCCTGAACCATATTAACCGTAAGGCTAGGGGTATCTCACGAACCCGGTACACCTTTACCGCTCGAGGTGTACCATCACGACAGAGAGCAAGATCCTAAAACATCCTAAAAACCTACGTGGCTCCCAGGGTATAAAGCCCCTGGTTCGTCCACTCCTACTAGCGGCTCCCAGGGTATAGAGCCCCTGGTTCGTCCGTGAAACCATTCATTTTCCCTATAAATCTAACCCCGTGGCTCCCAGGGTATAGAGCCCCTGGTTCGTCCACGTAACCTCCACCTACGGCTCCCAGGGTATAGAGCCCCTGGTTCGTCCGGACCTCCTTTCTTTTCCTAACCATACCCAAAACCACCGGTCGAGTACTGCCCCTCGACCGAATCCAGGATCTCGCGCTCCCGCTCGTAACAAACTGGTGACAGCGGTGGGATACACCTTACGATCTTTCTGTTAATATATCAATTCAGGGTTTTGGTTATATACTAGCGGAAGCTGAAATATCAGCCTAGTTAACCATACTATTTTAGAGAGAGCTCCCGCGTTAGCAACAGACTAATATTAAAATCGACATAGGTATCGACATTAGCTTTGCTACGCGTTATTAGGACTCGATCAATTTAAGCGACGTCAGTCACAAGCAACACGCTTACATCTAACGATATTGCATAGACATTTTAGTGAGAGCTTTCGCGCTAGTAAGAAACTAAATTAAAAATCGACATAAGTATCGACATTAGTTTAGCTACGCGTTATTTACCGGTTGTATACTAGTTACTTAGTCAACCGCTAAAATGGCTCAAGCAAACGCAGCAACATCAGGCATAAGCAGAACGCTTACAGCTGATGAAATCGCGAATTTAACATATTCTATGGCTGTATTAACGCAACGAAATTGCTTACAGTCAGCCGTGATTTCGATTCCCACATTCGACGGCGAAAGCGCTTCTTTATCGGCCTTTGCGCAAAAAGTCGGGGACGGTCTCGCGTTTATTCCGCCGAATACGGAAAAAGAGTATCTCGCGTTAGTGCTCACGAAGTTAATCGGTCCGGCTAGAACCTGCACTCAAGGATACGCATTCCAAAATATTAGGGAATTGCTTAAATTCCTGAAAAAGAGATTTGCACCGGGTCGGAACTTAAAATATTTCCAAGGAGAAATAAGCCGTCTGAAGATACGCTCAGACGAATCTCTAAGAAATTACGTGAATCGCGTCTGTGACTTAGTTCACAATACGCGCATAGCGATTCGTGATCGCTACGAAGAAAATAACGAGCATCACATCCGCGACATGGAAAGGGACGTTCTGGAAGGATTCATCGAGGGATTACCGGAACGAATCTTCCTGCGTGTCCATGCTCTAAATAAAAAAATAGATACACTGGACGATGCCTATGACGCCGTCTTGGAAGTAGACAGACGGTTGAAAAATAAACATAGCTTCGTACCAGACGAAAGTCATCACTGGGAAAATACACCCAGATCCCGGGCCACCTACCCTCGGTCACCGTCACCCTCTTATCACCGACGCAGGGAACGGAGCGCATCTGGATCCGAGGACGACCACGAGGACCGGCCAAGGAGGACATCTGCGTTTACACTACGCAGGAGCCCCTCTTACAACTCTGACGCATCTCAAGAGGACACCTGCACCACAGGAAGGGTGGCTAGACGCAAGGAAAACCGAAACCACCACCTGTTTTGTTGGAATTGCGGAAAAAAGGGGCACGACGGCGAAGCCTGCAAGAGGGAAGAAAGGACAACCCGCCGACTTATGGACAACCGTTCCCGCAATTCGTCAACGGATTCTTTAAACTCCAATCGCGTTCGTCACGACGGCGATGTGACGAACGGGACAGATCAAAATCGCCAAAGAGTAGTCCGATTCAGCGACGAGACTCCGCGCAACTCTACAAGGAAGCTCCTGCAGCGCGAATCAGGGCAAAGGTACCGGAACTGAAGAACGGATCAGGGGAATTTTTGATTGACGGAGGCTCCTCTGTCAATCTTATCCACGTAGACGCATTGAAATACCCAAAATCATTTACGTCCAGGGAACGCGTGGAAATCACTGGTCTAGCGCCGGCCGCCATATACACGATAGGCACAGTAACCCTACACATTAATTCTGCCCCAGCACATTTTCATGTGTTAAACAATTTTCCATTATCTTCCGCAATTGGGCTTATAGGAAGTCCATTTTTGGCCCAAGAAGGAGCCGAAATTTCGTACTATCACAAAACCTTGGTAACACGAAATCAACCAGTCAAACCGATACCTTTTTCTAACGAAGACGAGTTCAGCACTAAATACCGTCTACCTGCTAGAACGAGGCAACAAATCACAATAAAGGTAGCCAATCGAGGCATCAAGGAAGGCTATTTACCTCGAGTAAAGACACCGAAAGAAGTTTTCGTTGGAGAAGCCGCAGTTTACACCCATGACGACATATGTTACGCGATGGCAACCAACACCAGCGAGGAAGACATCGAACTTGAACTGGAACCACAATACCTTCAACCGTACGAAATTTGGAGTTCATCTGATGAAGATCCTGTAATGTCGTACGAAACTCCACCAAGAAAGATTTTAAACCGGGAAAAGAAAATTTGGGAAAATCTAAAAACAAACCATCTCAATAGGGAGGAACAGGAACATGTGCATAACCTCATACAGGAATTTTCGGATAGATTCTACCTGCCAGGAGACAGACTGGATAAGGTACCCAATTTTCACCATTCCATTCACACCATAGACGAAATACCCATCAACACCAGACAATACCGTTACCCGCCAATTCATCAAGAGGAAATTCAACGTCAAGTAACAGCCCTTCTATCACAAGGAATTATCCAACCGTCTACTTCACCTTACAACTCACCATTATGGATTGTACCAAAGAAATCTGATGCTGACGGTAAGAAACGTTGGCGCATGGTCATCGACTTCAGGGCGCTGAACGAGAAGACTGTTAGTGACAAATACCCGCTACCACAAATAACTGAAATTCTGGATAAACTTGGAGGAGCAAAATATTTCTCAATTTTCGATCTTGCGAATGGATTCCACCAGATCGAGATGAACAAATTGGACAGACAAAAAACAGCTTTCACCACTCCACGGGGGCATTACGAATTCGGTCGAATGCCTTTTGGATTAAAAAACGCCCCACCAACATTCCAAAGGCTCATGGATCAAGTTTTGACCGGACTGCATGGAACAGAATTATTCGTCTATCTGGATGATATCGTGGTATATTCATCCTCGTTACGTGAACATGAAATCAAGATAAAAAAATTATTCAATCGACTCAGAGAACACGGTCTCACCCTGCAGACGAGTAAGTGCCAATTTTTAAGAAGAGAGGTAACTTACTTAGGACACATCGTTACAGCCAAGGGTGTAAAACCCGACCCGAGGAATCTTCAAGCAGTAAAGGAATTTCCAATACCCAAGACACAGAAGAATATACAACAGTTTTTGGGATTGACGGGATATTACCGTCGGTCCATTCAAAATTATTCGGGAAAAGCTCAACCCTTAGTACAATTACTTGGAAAAGGAGTGCGTCTCAACTGGACATCGGAACAACAAAAGAGTTTTGAACAACTACGGGACGAACTCTGTGAACAACCGATCTTGCAATATCCGGATTTTAATCAACCATTCATCATCACCACGGACGCATCGGACTTCGCAGTTGGCGCGGTTCTCAGCCAAGGGAGATAGGACAAGACCTTCCGATCGCTTACGCATCTGGGAGCTTGGGCAAGGCCGAAAGGAATTACTCAGCGACCGAAAAGGAATGTTTGGCTATGGTTTATGCAGCGCAATATTTCCGACCATACGTTTTTGGACGAAAGTTTACTCTGGTGACAGATCACAGACCGCTTGTTTGGTTACATTCTGTGAAGGACCCTACATCTCGTTTGGTCAAATGGAAACTAAAACTTCTGGAGTATGAGTACGATGTTGTACACAAATCTGGGAAAACAAATAAGAACGCAGATGCGCTATCACGCAACCCAGCACACATCTGTTTGCCACTCGCTTCAACAGAAGATAAAACATACAGGCCAACAGGACTCTTGAAAATACCAGGTGGAACAGGTATAGGACAGCGCGTGAAGTCCTTACGCAGAAAACAAGCACATCCGCTATACGTTGATTCGAACACTAGCTCTGACGAAGCCCCGTATCAAGAATCCATAATAAAAAAGAGAGGACCACCAAAAAGCATCAGGAAAAATATAACTGGGAATTCGCCGATCTCGTTACTACCTACCCTCACCCGCGAAAAGGACCTGGCAGATGAACCATTAGAAGTTTTCGACACTCCAATTGCACAATCTACTCCATTCAATTCACCGGAACAGAATAAGTCCATTTTATCATATTCCATTAATAATGAAGCAAGTCCAATAGCAGGAAATTTGATCTCTTTCGAAGACGACACCGACACAACGATCATTCAAACGAGTCACCAACCAGAAGATAAAAATCAAAACACAGTAATAGAAACAGCTGCAACTCATTTACCCGCCTCGCCATCACCACATGTAGCAAATCAAGGATTGTTTAGTTCGGAAAGAACAGACTCAAGTCTGAACCTGTGGGACATCGTACCGTCTACTTCCGAGCCTATCGGTGCCGCACAACCGTCAACAAACACTTCAACGGACCCCTTGCTCATCACTCCACCCGTAGAAGACCGCATACCCCTAATTTCGGAAGCTCACGACAGCCTTATCGGAGGACACAAGGGAATTGCCAAAACATACAGACGATTATTTCCAAAGTACACCTGGCCAGGATTAAGGAATGATATACAGGAATATATTAGGAAATGCAAAAGCTGTCAGGAGCAGAAGCTGGTTCGAATGAAAACTCGACAGCCGATGCTTATCACCGATACACCAACAGAACCCTTTGATAAAATTGCTTTGGACACTGTAGGACCACTACCTGAAACACCCAGCGGAAACCGATACATCTTAACAATGCAGGACAATTTAACGAAATATTGTTTGGCCGTCGCAATACCAAATATTCGAGCAACAACCATAGCAGATGCCTTTGCCCGGCATTTCATCGCCATTTACGGAACTCCGCGTGCCATACTGACTGACCGAGGAACCAGCTTCTTAGGGGAAAATTATGACACACATGGCAGAAATTTTCAAAATTAAACAACTCACTACATCAGGCTATCGACCACAAACTAATGGATCTTTGGAAAGGAGTCATCACGTTCTCACCGAATACCTGAAACATTATATGAATTCATACGAAGATTGGGACTTGTTAATTCCATTCGCCATGTTTTCATATAATACTTCGGTACATGAAGCTACTGATTTTACACCATTCGAGTTAATATTTGGAAAACCTGCACGGATACCAACATCATTCCCTACCGGAGAGAAGCTACAGACCTATGGATCATACATTTCAGAATTAACCACCAAATTGACCGAAATTCGTAACATAGCTGCAAATAATTTGAATAGGGCAAAGGAGCGCTCAAAACGCTATTACGACAAACGCTCAAAACCAGTGGAATTCAAAATTGGACAATATGTTTATGTCTTGAACGAACCACGTACCAGCAAATTCGACCCGCACTACATCGGACCGTTCAAAATAATAGATAAAACGAAAACGCACAATGCCGTTTTGGAAATCAACGACCGACAAAACAATAGTGAAGCATGAGGATAAACTTAAGCATGCCCACCTGTCAGAAGATAGTAGTGAATCAGACTAAAGGACCACCAGCCCACCACACACCACCCAACAGCAGCCGGAGGACTACCTGTCCTTTCCACCTTCAACATCAACAGAAACCGGAACAGTTCAGTGCTAGTGTCGCGGTGCATGGGCCATATGAGTCAGTGAACAGTGTGGACGGATGTACTCGTGTGCACGTATGTAGTATGATGTACCAAACGTTTTAGTCCCAATTATGAAAGCGCCATTATTAAATGACGTTTCATTTAAGGGGGGGGAGTGTTGTTACATATCATTCATGCATGGGGCTGAAACGTTTGGTGACTTGGGCGTTGGCTCGAGCATCTAGCGAGCAACCCTTTGAACGGGGTTGACTCATGCCGTATGCGCACACCCGGCCCAATTTTCATTGCCTTTTATGGTAATGCCCCGCCTTAGTACTGGGCATTTTCAACTATATAAGGGCCGCGGTTTCTTACTCGGGGAGCTCAGTTTTACCTAAACTCTTGGCACGACGTTACTGTGACACTCAGGGCAAGATCGGGCTATAATCCCCTTCAAGCAACTATCTACGACTATCTACCTTAGCGGTTTATCAGTGAGTGTCCATTAATCGAGTAGAGCTCCCGCGAACGCGCCGCGTTAAAAGCCGATAACGAATCTTTCGCCTTCGAGGCAATTTAGCAATTGTACAACTTCTTGTAAACCCATAGCTGTACTTGAGCATCGTCAAAAATATATATTCAAGTTATTGTTCCTTACGTGTGTTATTCACTCAAGGCAACCCTGAACCATATTAACCGTAAGGCTAGGGGTATCTCACGAACCCGGTACACCTTTACCGCTCGAGGTGTACCATCACGACAGAGAGCAAGATCCTAAAACATCCTAAAAACCTACGTGGCTCCCAGGGTATAAAGCCCCTGGTTCGTCCACTCCTACTAGCGGCTCCCAGGGTATAGAGCCCCTGGTTCGTCCGTGAAATCATTCATTTTCCCTATAAATCTAACCCCGTGGCTCCCAGGGTATAGAGCCCCTGGTTTGTCCACGTAACCTCCACCTACGGCTCCCAGGGTATAGAGCCCCTGGTTCGTCCGGACCTCCTTTCTTTTCCTAACCATACCCAAAACCACCGGTCGAGTACTGCCCCTCGACCGAATCCAGGATCTCGCGCTCCCGCTCGTAACACCCTACACAAATTTTTTCCTCACAAGAACGTAGGATTTTGGGGATATGTCTATTTACCAAAAATGCTTGTAATTGACCCCTGCAACTGAAAACACTTTTTCCAGAACGATTTGAAGTTTTTTAATTTCGCCGAAAAAATTTCTGATCGGTATGGAACTTTAAACGTTAATAAGTTTTTAAGGAAGCCTGAATCAAAAAATTGGTGTTCTTGATTTTCGTCTTATTTTGGCCTCTAGAATCTCCCATTCAAATTTTTCCCAGAGGTGGCCGAGCACCCTGTATATCTGAAATATGTAATATGAAAAGCCCAAACGTGTTAGGAAAAATAGTTAATGTGTGTGGCTTATCTATAAAATGTTGTCTTAGACACGACGCTATTATTTGTTTGAGTTATCTGTTAAAGACTAATTATGTTCTAATAAACTATTGAGTAATTGGAGACTGTTAGACAAACGATTAATAGGATCGCGTCTAAAGCTGCGTCCCCACTGGGTCGGCACAGCGTTCGGCAAAAGGCGGCAAAAGGCGGCACAAGGCGGCACAAGGCGGCACGGCCGTGCCACTGCTATGCACCGCGGCAAAGTCATTTCTTTGCCGACGCAGTGTAGACGCAATTCTCGGCTTTAGACAGAATACACCAGATAAACTGTCTTCGATGAGGTCAACTAACAGATCCGAAACGAAACGCAGCAATATTGTGTTTCGTATCAAAATAGTACTTAAAACAGAGCTTTTTATTCTCCGATTTATAAGAAAAAAAGTATCGTATGCATCGAAATGATAAGGAAGCGTCGATTTTTCACGTTGGAAACACTTTATAGTTGCAATTTAATCGCTGCTCTAGTTTATAGTTTATTTTTCCTATTACAAAATCAGATTTTTATTTGCAATAATTTTATACGGATCAATGAAATTGTATGGATTATTCAAAGAATTAAAAAACGACTTTCAAACGTCGAATTGATAGATTTTTAAAAAATAATACGACATCTAAACACGCTTTAAATACAAATGTAGTTGTGACGTCGTTTCGTTATTCGCATCAAACTGTTTTTTATGTATATCGCAATTAACATAATTGATACGGTTATCTTGAAAATCTTTATCTTAACTATCGATCGAGGTGTAAAAAATAAACGGAAACAAAAAGTATGTGACGCAAATCTGTCGGCGAATTTCAAACGACGTAGGTACTTTACCATGTTCACATGTTAGTAATTATCGTGTATTTTCTAAATAATTAGACACAAATTAAACGTTCTCACGGAAAGAAATAATTGTATGCTACTTATAAGTGTCAAATGCAATCTGACGTTTCACTTCAGTAAATGATCTAGAAGAATCATGATTATTCGTTCCGTAATGTTTTACGAAAATGTATAATTGTCGGAATAATGAAATTTGGTAATTATTTACTTTAGCGATTCCTCCCCAATTTCGATGACCTCTAAATATATTGTCAAGGTCACTGTTATGAAGATTTTTTCTCTATACAGTATTTTCTCTATATAAGCTCAGAATTCGTCCACGATATAGGCAAATATCGTATCCCCTCTACTTATCCCCACTGCGAGTGTGCCTTCCTATGGGCGATTCCCCAAGATAGCGGCGCGCTTGACGGTCGGTTGTCGAACATTGTCATACAATACGGATTCAAATTACTAAGGCAACACTAGTGCAATAATACAAATTTTTTATTTTTCTTTTTCTTGTTTTGAAACTTTTAACATGTCTGTGACAGTTTTTTGATTCAACTAAGATTAAGTACAACATAATTTTTATTATTGTTTTTCATAAATTATAATATACATTTGCCCTTTCAATTTAAAGTGTATCCTTATCTGAAAAAAGGAATTGTAATTTAATTGACCTATCATTTATTTGCTGAAATCGTGAGACAATTCAGAGTAAAATAAGTTGATTAAACAGTTCAAATTCGCAAGTTATATCTTTTTGAGTCATATTGCAGTAATGGAGCGATACATACATATATGTACTAAAGTTATGACTAACTAACTAGTAAATATACAATATTAAATCAACAACGAAATTTATCTTTATTTTGGTTCTTCCTTTTTTCAAACTTCATCAACATATTCGTGACACTTTTTTAATACGATATACAATTTAGATCCTATTTACTAACGCAATAAGCGATCAAAGGCATGCATCCTTCAGGTGACTCTACATCGGCTGTGTTGAAACACAGGCGATGTTTACGAGAGCCTATACAGAATCAGTATTTCAATTTCCGACCTCTACCACAAGAGGTGACTCGCGTAAACATCGCCTGTGTTTCGTTACAGCCTACCCGAAGCGCAGGAAGCGATAGCAAATTCGGCGATGCTCAGGCGCTTAGTCTCTCTTTGTCATATGCTCGCTGTTCTTTTCTACACTCGCCGCCTCCAGTAGGCGTCAACAAAGTATCAAGAATCGTTTCTTGTCCACGCTATAGCCGAGCGTTGAGCCCCGAGTGCGTCACTTCCACTAGAGACAATATAACCGCCGCTCGGCCTTTGTTTCCATGATTTTTCTTTAAAAAGATCGCTGCTACTACAATCAATTCTGTTTATATGTACGTGGCTGTGACAGCGTGTGTGTAGGCGTTGAATCGCCGATTGTTTATTGTTTTTATAGATCCATCGAAGCGACCGGCAATGGATGCGAATAATGAATGTGCCTAAAATTCGATTTGAGTAGCCGGTCTCCTGACGACGGCCGACATAAACAAATTTTACCCAAACCTTACTTAAACCTAACTATTCTATCTAGTAATTATTATAATGGATTAGGTTTAGGTTAGATTCTATTCATTCATCTTCTATTTCAATTTTCTTTATTAATATTATCCGATATTACCTTGACACGTTATACATTATTTTAATACAAAGCATTTTTCCAATTTCTGTTAATAATAACGATAATAATATTAATAACTGTTGAAATAATGATGCAATGTCGTCTCCCGATTGGTGTTTTATTTATTTAACATAGGACATTTCTTTCCTTTATAAAACCACCGAACATAGCCCACTGGCTTACAGAATAGAACTCCCCGTACGGCGTGCTCCCGAAACAAAAACCCATCGTCGATTTCAACCGTCCATTGTTTTATCGATTATGCCGCGCGTCGTTCGCGCGGCATCTCACACGATGACGATACACACACAAGCTAAATTTACTCTTATTTCATCACGCCTCCTTAAATTTAGCTTTCCTACAGTTCACAATTTTCGACTTAAATTTCTTATATTTTAACACAACTTTAGACTCTTTCTAAATTTTTCGAATTTAATTCGTCCTAACGACTTCGTAAAGATATCTGCTGGATTTTCTTCTGACTCTATTTTAATTACATCAATTACTCCTTTCACGTAATTCTCGTTAACAAAATGATAGTGCGTTTCTATATACTTAGAGTTTTTCGTTATGTTTCCATATCTACTTATACTTATTGCACCAGCATTATCCTCATAGATTCGGATCGGATCTTTAAATTCAATTCTAAATTCTCTCAATAAATCTCTAATTAACTTGATCTCACTCACACATACAGACAACGCTACATATTCTGCTTCTGTTGACGACTTCGTTACAATGTTTTGTTTTTTTGATTTCCAGAATATAGTATTACCATACATTCTTATAACATATCCTGTCGTAGATTTTCTATCAGTAATATCTCCTGCCCAATCGGCATCCACACAACACTCTAATACATCAGAATTTACATCTCGTTCAAATTTTAATTTTAAGTTTTTAGTGTAATATAGATATTTCACTATTCTTAATGCATACTTATAATGACTTTGGTCATAGCAATTCTGGAATCTACTTAGGTAATTCACACAATAGCAAATATCCGGTCTAGTACTCGAACTTATATACAACAATGCCCCAATTAAGTTTCTATATTTAATATCATTTGACACTGATAAAGCAGGTTCACATTTCAGATTTTGTTCCATTGGAGTAGCATACAACTTAGCTTCCTCGATTTCATATTTTCTCGCCAATGACTCTATATACTTTTCTTGGTCTAATGTCATAGAATTTTTCCCGCACTCATAGTCAATATTTATTCCTAAATAAGTTCTTATCTGGCCCATATCTTTCATTCGGAATCTTACAGCTAACTTCTTCTTAATAAATTCTATTAATTTTTTATTTCTACCACAAATTAATAAATCATCTACGAAAATTATCAAATAAATTTTCTCGTTATTATTTTCCATGTAATATAAACAGTAGTCAATTTCACTACGTTTAAATCCCAATCCTGTCAAATACTCATCTAAACATTCGTACCACGCTCGTGGACTTTCGCGCAGTCCGTACAAAGACTTAATAAGTTTACATACTCTTCCCGTATTATCATCGTACCCTTGAGGTTGTTTTACATATACTTCGGATTTAATTTTTCCATTTAGGAATGCTGCTTCTACATCCATTTGATCTATCCGTAAACCGTTCTGTACGCAATAAGTTAATAATATTTTCAACGTCTGTGTTCTCGCAACAGGTGAATAAATGTCCTCAAGTATTTCCTTTTGTTGAAACCCTCTTACCACAATTCTAGCTTTGAATTTATCCTCAGACTTCTTTGTGTAGACCCATTTTAAATCTAATACTTTTCCCTCTTTCGGTTTTCCAACTAATTTCCATGTATCGTTCTTATTTAAACATTCAATTTCTCTATTCATCGCATCTCGCCATTTCTCACTATCACTACTATTTATCACCTCATTATAGTTTTCCGGATTATCTACGCTTACGTAATTTACATAAATACAATTCGTTATCGGATTTCCATACCTGTTTACAAGACCTTTCTTCCTCTCTGACCTTCTAGGTAATGTTACATTTTTATCGCTAGCACTTGGTACATTATTCACATGCTCGTTACTTTCATTCATTTCCTCTTCATCCGAATCGTTATCTTCATTTTCCTCAACATCGTTTTTGCATCCCTGATTAATCTCATTTTCACTTAACTCATTTCCATTAATTTCCTCGTTATCTCTAAATCCAACTAAATTTACATCTTCTTCAACAATATCAACATGTTTAGCTATAATTACTTTATTATTCATTAAGACTCTATAACCTACTTCTTCGTATCCGACCAATACCCCTAACTCTGCTTTTCTATCCCACTTACTTTCCCTTTTAACTTCCGGGACTCTTACAAAAACTCTACTCCCATATAATTTCAAGTTACTAATATCGGGTCTTTCTCCCATCATAATTTCATACGGAGTCTTTTTCTCAATTGTATTTGCCAAGGTTCTATTCTTTAAATAAACAGCTGTTTTAATTACCTCCGGCCAAAATCTACCATTTATTCTCGCATCAGATAATAAACATCGCGCGGTATCCATTACCGACCTATTGTATCGTTCCGCCGTTCCGTTCAATTCGTGAACATACGGAGGACACGGCTCAATAAAAATTCCCTTTTCTTTAGCAAAATTATACATATCTTTATTTAAAAATTCTCTTCCGTTATCGCATCTTAATCGCTTAATTCTATTTCCAATTAAATTTTCTAATTGATTCACATACGTGACAAAACAATCATAAACTTCACTTTTTTCTTTAATTGGGTATACTTTTGCAGCTTTACTATAATCATCTATTAAAATTAAGAAATATTTCTCCCCCCTAAATCCAATTATCCTATGGGGTCCATTTACATCTGCATGAATAATTTCTCCTATATTCCTTGCTCTCTGTCTATTATTTTCAAACCTCGTATTAGTCATTTTACTTTGTACACACGTACCACACTTCAAATACTCGCTCTCTAAATTACTCGGTAGTCCTTTGACTAACTTATTCCGACTCAAGATGTCCAAATACTTAAAATTTAGATGTCCTAACATCCTATGATATTTTTCCTTCAACGTCATACCATTCTTTACATTTTCGGTCACATAGTTTTGTTTACTTTCAAAAACGGTATTTATCTTGTACAAATTATTCACCTTATTCGCGACTGCTATCAAATTATTCTCTCTCGTGTAAATCTTTGAGGTATTTCCTATTGAAACAATTTTGGCCTTATCTGCGATTTTTCCAAAACTCATTAAATTTCTATCCATTTCTTTTACAAAAAAAACGTCTTTTAATTCTATTTCCGTTTCATTATAATTTGTCACAAACTTAGCTATAATATCTCCTACACTAGTTGCTTTTACTGTACGACCATCTCCAACTTTCACACTTATCGGATTACTTAATTTACTAACCTTTACAAAATATTTATCTTCATTTATAATATGATCCGAACATCCGCTATCTAAGACCCATTCTAATTTATTTTCGCAATTATTCACCACGACATTGCAGCCTACTCTATTTTCTACCTCAGTTGCGAAGGTCATCCTTCCTTGGTCTGCGCTCTGACGATCTTGCCGTTGTTGACCGCCTCGTCCCCGTTGTCCTGCGCCACGACCTCCGATGTTTCCGCTGCCTCTGCCCTGGCTGTAGCCGTCTCGCTGCTGTTGGTGGTAATGGCGTGCGCCTCCTCGCGCTTGCTGCTGTCCACCTCCCCTCGAGTATCTCCAGTAATTTCCAGCGCTGCCCTGACTCATGCACTCGTACTGAAAATGCCCTGGTTTTCCGCATTTATAACACGTTCTGTCCTTTTTCATCTCACTTTTGAATACATTTGAATTCACACCTTTATTTCTTGAATTTTGATTTTCCTCTTTTTCTCTGTCTTCGCATAGTTTAATTTTATTAATTACGTAATCCACAGTTCTATCTCCTTCGGGTAATACATCGACTAAATCTCCAATATGACTTAATGAACTTGGCAGCGTTCTCAACATGTAGTTTAATTTTTCTTTTTCAGTCACTGTAGCGCCTGCATTCTTTAGTTCAATTATTAATTTTTCAAACTCACTGTAAAATTCACTTGTTTCTGTATAATCTCTTAATCTAATTTTATCTAATTTATTTCTCACACATATCTGTAGTGAGGTTGATTCACGCAGATATAGTTTATCTAATTTCTTAATTATTCCATAACTTGTTGTTTCATCATTTATAAATTCCATTTGTCTATTTGACAAGGCACTATATATATAGTTCATCGCTTTCAAATCTGTATCATTCCATGCGGCTTCATTATCCGTTCCGGATCTCTCTCGTTCAATAACTTTCTCACACTTCTTCATCCTCAAAAATATTGTAATTCTCTTCTTCCACGTGCTGTAGTCTTTTCCATCGAAAATTGGTAGCGTCATCTTGAACTCGTCCGCCATATTGACTCCTCTCTTTTGTTCGTTTTCTTCAGAAGCTTTATTCACTTTATTCAACGTTATAATTTTCTTTACGATATCCACAAATCGTTTTCCACTTTCTTCCTGTTTCACTGAGTTTTTGATCACTTCACCTGACCTCTCCTTACCTTTTATATCACTTTTCGAACCGCTGCCACGTGTTCCCATATCCTCACTTACTCAATGAACCACGGACCTGCTACCATGTTGAAATAATGATGCAATGTCGTCTCCCGATTGGTGTTTTATTTATTTAACATAGGACATTTCTTTCCTTTATAAAACCACCGAACATAGCCCACTGGCTTACAGAATAGAACTCCCCGTACGGCGTGCTCCCGAAACAAAAACCCATCGTCGATTTCAACCGTCCATTGTTTTATCGATTATGCCGCGCGTCGTTCGCGCGGCATCTCACACGATGACGATACACACACAAGCTAAATTTACTCTTATTTCATCAATAACAACAATAATAGCAATAATAATAACAACAATAATAATAATAATAATAATAATAGTAATAATAAAGAATAAAGAATAAAGTTCAATATTTTATCTCCAACTCAACCCGAGGCTAATTCAGACATACAATTTTTGCGAATATCTCGAAAACAAAGGGCGATCGGCGGTAAGATGTATAGAGGAAAAATTTTCATAACAGTGACCTTGACAACATATTTCAAGGTCATCGAAATTGGTGAGGAATCGCTAAAGTAAATAATTACCGAAATTTTTCTACTGTTTCACGAAACGAATATATTGTTATATCTTAACTATTTAAAATGTAATGTTAATAAAACTGAGGAGCTATAAATTCTTGAATAGATTTTTAGTTTCACAAGAATAAGAAATTTTAGTATGTTTTTGAAAACACGTTCCAAATCAACATCGATGACACGATAACCACTTTTTGCTTATTTTATACCGAATCCAAACATAATGAAACTATGTCTCAAAAAGAATAGAGTAAACTAAGAAAATGATATGTGATTTATTACGTTGATTGTAAGACTTTCAAGTAATTGGAGTTCTTTTTAACTTTACCTTCCATATTTTTCATATTTATAATTGTTCCGTCCGGTCAGCTCGGGTTTTTCCGCTCGTTTATGGTGCCAGATGCGGAACCTTGACTTTGTCGAAAAAGTCTTCGAACATTCCGCATCTGGCAAATTTCATTGTAAAGCATTCAAGCGCTTTCGCTTTTCGAAAGTGCAAGGCCCGAGTTGACCGACGAAGGGCTGCATTGTTCCGCGGGTGGCACGGTCTTCTACAACGACCGTCGCCAACTCATGGAACAATGCAGCCATAAAACGTCTGCAACGCACGTGTAGCTAGGCGTAATTCGGAGTCCCGTTTTTTCCTCTGCAAAATTAACGGGGCCTTCGACTTGGGGAGGAAACCGCGGTCACCCTCGTCCAGGGTGAGATGGGACTCTTTCTCCTCCACGATCGCGCGAGGGAGGAGTTTCCTGGTCAACGGGGCAGGAAAATCGATCCTCCTCCCCCAAGTCGATGGCCAATCGATAAACGGAAAAAGTCAACGCGAATCGGTTGACGAACCCCCAAAATCGCGTCTCGGAGGGGGTTCAAGCCGAGGAGGAAACGGGCTCCGGACACTTCGACACTCGTCGCTGAAATCTCAGACAACAACGATCAAAATCTTTAACTCGTCTCAAAAGGTTCGAAGACAACGGTCGAAAATCTGCAGTTCCATCGTTTCGGGAACACTCGTCATTCGATCTTCGAAGAAATCGCAGCTTAGAAAGTTCAATCGTCTCGTGAACCATTCGTTGTTCGAACATCATTTCGCGAAAACTCAGCTCAAGCGGTTCGTGAGCAACAACTCGTGATTTGACATTAAAGAAAACAGCCGGATTTCGATTCGAAACAATCCGGCAATTCAACAGTCGCTCAAGATTAATTTGGCGAGCGACGGCTAGGAACCCGCGTACCACGAAGGTTAAGAGGGCCTTACAACCCCTCAGAGTTTAAAAGAAAACTCACGCGACTACCTGGCCAGTATCGCCGCGACGGTACGATTCAATAATGAATTCCGATAATCACAAATATCAGTAAAATAAAATATGTATCATTTTATTTCACATTTTGATTCTTATTTTTCCTTTTTTAAAATTAGCAAATTTTAAATTCCAATTTACTACAATAAAGCAGAAAATAAAGTATAAAAATCGATATATTTTACCATTATTTATCAAACACGTTTAAATTCAGCAAAAGGCAACATACAGTCTAAAAATATAATAAAGTCAACAACAATATGTACCATTTGTCTCTATAGTTTTTTAAGTTTCATTAATATTTAAAAAGTCATAGGTAGATTTCAGTGTAACCGGTTGAAATATTTGCCAAGTATGTTCAATTAATATCCATTTCAGCATTTGCGTCCTTGACCTTTAATTTTTCTAAAATCCACCGTTGGAATTTATGAATATGAATGTGACTCACTTCCACTGTTAAAATGTATAATCTATAAATTATACGATCACGTTTGAAGCATCCTATAGCAGAGAATTGATAACTGGAGTTTGTTAGTCGTGTTTTAAAAAGTAGGTCACACTTGGACTAGGTTGGCATCAGAAGTAGGCCAGGTCTGGGTCAGATCATCGGTTAGATCGATTTTTTTGACTCACTTTTTATAAGTCCCTGGTGTTTCGTCTCCAGAGATATTATGTATTTTCATTTACCCTTGTAGTTTTATTACATAATATAATTCACAATGAGTCCATTAATTTCTATGTTCATACTATAGATTATTTAAATTCTCATTGTCGAGTGAAAATGTCTTAATCAGAAAGGATTAATTTGAATAACAGCTTATACGTAAACTACTAGCTTGATTTTTTTATAAAGTACCTTGAATAAATTCTTGTTGAATTGATCAGACGAAGAGTAACTTTCTTTTAGAAAAAAACTATAAAAATGTTGTATTATCCGCTTTATTAAGTGTTCGATTTCACGAGTAGAAAATTAAAAAACGAAAATCGAGTGTCGCGAATCGCTTCGGCATTTATCGTCCTTGAAATAAGTAGCCATGAACTCGGACTATCTCGATTTTTACTTGTATGCATATTCATTTTTTATACATGAAATTTTATCAACCGGTAGATAAACTTAAAGTATCTTGACAGTGATATACAGTGTGTCCCTGAAATAAATAGCTAAGATTTGAGAGTTCGTATGACTAAAAACGCTTCCTTCCGCGTTATAACTACATTTTGTTGGCAGTAAAGTTTTGCAAAAAAAGTACCTGGCAAGGACAAACATACACGTACTGTTATCAGTTTCTTCGAGTAAATCCGCCTGTACAGAATAAGTAATATTGTCGTTTATTACTAATACAAACAGTACTTGTTTTGATGAATCAAGACGGTGTGACACGGTACAACCGGAAACGAAGAACAACATTTGTCCTAAGATCAAATCTTTATGAATATCTTGATACTCTTCTAAATTTTCTAACTCGTAGAAAAAGTGGTCACGATCCATTACAGGAATTTCAAAAATTCGTACGCGCTCTTTCGTAAGTTTCAAATATTTACTACGATGTTTTTGTTCGTAATTTAGGTCCTCCTTTTTCTATTGAGTTGGTTAACAAGTAATGTCAGAATTCTCGATAAGAAACAGTCATTCTTTTAATAATACCATTCTTCCACAGCTTTCCACATTTTTTAGCAAAAAATCTTGGATTTTAGTTCTCAGTTTAAATATAAGAAAGTTAATACAATTAAATTTACATATCGAAGAAGTAACTATGTACAAGTCACAAAATAAAAATAGGAAATTGCTTGCTGACATTACCCACTGGGCAGTAGCGAAATTAGGGAAGAAAACATTATAATAGATATTAAGTTTTGCAAATTATAATGAATTTTTACTCTAAACGATGTTTCTAAATATATAGGGTATTCGGCCACCTCTGGGAAAAATTTTAATGGGAGATTCTAGATGCCAAAATGAAACGAAGATCAAGAATACCAATTTGTTGATTGAGGCTTCGTTAAGAAGTTATTAACGTTTAAAGTTACGCCCATACTGAATTTTTTTATCTAAAATGCACAGGATTTCGCCCCCGCAATCGAAAATAATTTTTCCAAAACGATTTGAAATTTTTTTTTTTGCCGAAAAATTTATCGTAGGACTCTTCTTTGTCCCATGAGGTGGATTAATCTTCCTAATCGTGATCAGATATTTCTGGAGACACACTGTGTTTCTTAAACATGAAATATTATTGTAACATATCAAATCTGGCGAAGAACTTAATATATCAAATTAACGTGCGGCGTAACCGACAAAAGCGGTCGATAATAAATAAGATTTATACACTGAAAAGATTGTTTAAAGCGCCACTTTCGCATCACAGTATATCAAACGTTGATATCACCTTGAAAGCCTCTCACCTATAAAAGTCAAGTTGAATACCACGCAAAAAAAGAGCGTTGTGGAAAATCATCGTGTGGCGCTGTCACTACATTATTTTTGTTTTTCATTTTTGCACCAGAGACAGAAAACTTGCAATTGCTTTCGCCATGAATGTAATTTGTATACCATATGCAGCCTACCGCATATAAGGTGATTCTAAACACTGGGACAAACTGTGATTTACCTTCAAGCGTACTATAATAATATACATTAAAAAATAGGGGAGGTAGAGCAATTATAACTGTATACTATACATCGTGCTGCACTACCCCTTTTTTGTGATCAAATTGGAATCACGAAGTTCTTGTTCTCAGGACTTGTCGAATTTAACCGGCACCATACAAATGGGTTTTTAATCATCTACCTGCCACTCGAGTCGATGGTCGAGCTGAAGAAACACAAACAGTGACGCAGGTGATTCCGTCGCGAGTATCGCTAATCGATGCAAGAAGCGAGTCAGTACTGTACTACATTACGTAACACTGATGAGTGTGGCTACAGGCATCAGGCAACAATATGATATATAAACAGATTTCATTCAGTTCACAATAGATTTGAGTCTCGAGTGCCATTACTTTTTAGAGTTTGTTTATTAACTGTGTTTAATCGAATCGGTTTTACGAGTATTATAATAGGCTTCACACGCAATGAAAGAGTTTATACGTTCGGTGTATTAATCGAGTGCAATAAAAATGCAGAGAATGTTGCAGATACGTATCGAATATTCTGATCGGGTACAACTGCTATCAGCATACTTTTATAAAAAAAAGGAATCCTGGAAACAAAGTGCATTTGCAGCCTTTAGTTTCAATTGATGAAACGCAGTTTCGATTAAAAATAATTGCTCGAGCATAACTATTACGGAATTTAAAACTTTGACGAAAAATGTAAAGAAGTATAATGCTAGACCATTTTAATGCCTGATAAAATACAATGATTTCATGAAATAATGAAATATCTCATAAAGTATTACGTTTTTAAAGGTCATGCTTTAGCTTATAAACGATGGTTATAGTTAGATTTTTTTTCATATGCTGGCAAATGACTGTGATCGTCGTCATATTATGTTTCGCTAGAAAGACAATAATAAACGTACTGCAATAGATAACGGTCTCAATCGTCAAAGAGAATTTTATGTTTTGAATTTTTTGTATCAGAAATGCATTTTCGCAAGAAAAGACTGCCTATCTTAATCCTTAACGAAAGGTCATAGAGGCCATAACATTTGTTACATAAAGGAACGAAAAGCCACGCATTTCATTACATCATTACTATATTTATTACTACTTATTACTATTATTTAACTGCAGTTGAGTTTCTCGCGTTGATTTATTGGTCCAGAGTAGTCTTGACATTTGAAATACAAAAAGGCGAGCATACTTATCATTTATTCGTTTTCCTTTTTGCAATTTAGTTTTTGGAAAACATTCATTACCTATTGGATTTAAACATAGAACTATTTTTCTACGTTGTGTATTAAAACTTTGTCTTAAAATTGTATCTTCATTTTTTCTAATTTCTATTTATGAATTACCTAATTATTAGCTTATGATAAAGAATAATGTAGTTTGAACAGATAGAAAAGAATATAAAAAACAAAGTAAAAGACGTAATAGAAAAGATTCATAGCTTTTTTTTAACAAAATAATTCTGTCCTATGTTAATCATTCAAAAAGAGTTGCAGTTTGTCCTATTTTTTAGAGTCGTCCTGTATAGCAAAAAATGCTTTTATGAAAATAACTTCCTACAAATTGTGCGGAATATCGGTTTTAGATAGCGACTCGATGCGAAATAAACGAAAAGAAGGAAAGGTGTTCTGCCAGTAATGTCAGTTTGCGAGAAGAAAACAACATGGAGATTTCAGAGCCAGTTTTCGAGTGAGCTGCCCTTCAACCAGTTCCTTGACATACGAACCAATTATAGACGAAGCGATTGGAAGAAGAATTCGGTTCGTTCGTGTGTCGCAAACAAAGCATGCGAGCAACAGTTGGAAATAATATTGACCGAATCAATAATCTGTCACAGATACACTTTCAAGAAATATTTACAGATAAAACAGCAGATTACTTAATTAAATCCGATCAACAATTGTGAGATATGTACACAGATATAAAGATGGGAAGAAAGCCTTTACGACAGTTCAAATTTAATTTGTTTGACAGTAATTAAAATTTATTTAGCGATTAATTAATAATGCAGCGACCGGATTGATAGATAACCTTTTCTCATTAGTGAATAGTTTCAATAAATTTAAACAAACTTTATGTAAGAAATTACATTAAACGAAGTGATAATTGAAAATGCACAAAAGTATACATATGAGGCATAGAAAATACTAATTTGTTTACTATTGTATGAATTGTGATAAATAAAAGTCAAATTCGATTACTAGTGCTAAAGAAACCTTTTATTTTTACAAGATTCTTAAGAATTTGATAAAAGAATGTATTCAAAAGAAATTATTAATTAAAACACAATTTACTTATATAGAAAATATTATCAATGCATTAACAAGACGGAACGCAGATTCTTTGCAATAAAAACGCAAAGTCACCTTAATCTCAATATGTATGTATACCTAATATCAAAGTACATATACATGTAAATCAGATTTCCAAACGAAATAAAATATTGTAACGAGTAAATAATAGCGCAGAATTTCGAATGATTTAGTCTACGTTTCATTTAAATATGAGTAGATAACGAGCTAATTTCGTATGTCTACTAGAACAGCAGCTGCGCAAAAAAGTCTGATCGTTGACACAATTATGAATTTATGAGAAGTTTCCTAGAAACGTAGTCCTATGCGAATAAACTGATCTGCTAACAATATGTACATTTTATAGTTTTCAAATGTAACGATATCACAATTAGACAAACATTCTTATTTTTAATTTTATCGAATTTACATTTAATATTCAATTATATAAATTTATTTTTATAACTGTATACAAATTAAATAATTTTATCATTATATTTAATAAAATTATTTACATTTCCATTAGAAAATAACGTTAAGAATTCGTTGGATAAATTTAAATTTATAGCGTGTGTTTCTCTGATTTTCGCAAGAACGTAGATTCTAGTAAATCTAGTTTTGGTTCGAAGATCTATGCGAATAAATTAATGTCAAAAAACATCAATTAAAATTCAATGTGGCTGTTGGGTATTTACGATAGGTTTACTTTCAAAGATTTATAAATTGTATTTACATGCCACTATAGAGTTACAACTCAACGTAAAATGTTCCTCGTACAAAATGAACTGGTTTTTCCTGTTTGGATGAAGTTCTCGTGATTAACGATGGGGCGTCTTGGGGGCTCGAAGACATGGGGGGTTTGGACAATTCTCAAGACTCTTGGAATTCGCAGAGCCTCTCTCTCCCTCATTACCCCACTCAAGACCTTTAGAATTCTCCAAAATTCCAATAGTGGTAGAATTAATTATGGAAGTCTTTTAACAGGCTTCGCTTAAATGGTTTGAATAGAATTAACCTTTCAACTATTAATATTTTATGTTTTAGCCTGTTATAAATGCAGAACATAATTACACATGGGCAATAAGTAAATTTACCAAACTAATCCTAAATAACTTTATTGAGATGAAAACGAAATTGATGACCCACTTTGTTTTTACAACGTAAAAATTGTGGTGGGAATCCTCTCTTATTTATCTTGAGAGTTTTAATCGAAATTATTATCGTTCATAGAAAATATTCAATAAAACAAATGCTGCAATAATAATTATTAGCTAAATTTCTACCTGAAATTTCAATTTGGGAAATTAGTTTTTGTACGATATTCATTTAAGTGTTAGGATTTGCGTTGGGATTAGTCTTTCTTTTATATGACGGATTTAACGTGTATCAACAGCTAGATTATTAGCAACACACAATTTTGAATTTGTTAGGGTAACTATTTACTTTAGCGATTCCTTACCAATTTCGATGATCTTGGAATATGTTGTCAAGGTCACTGTTATGAAGATTTTTTGTTTATACATGTTACCGCCGCTCGCCCTTCGTTTTCAAGATATTTGCAAAAATAATTTTATGTCTGAATTAATCTCGAGTTGAGTTGGAGATAAAATATTAAACTTAATTCTTTATTATTATTATTATTATTATTATTATTATTGTCGTTATTATTAACAGAAATTGGATAATGTCTGCCATTATATCAAAAAATGCAGGTATGCTTGTACTAAAATCATGACGACCAACAACAAATAATGTATACTGTATCTAGCTAATATCGGATAATATTAATAAAGAAAATTGAAATAGAAGATGAATGAATAGAATCTAACCTAAACCTAATCCATTATAATAATTACTAAATAGAATAGTTAGGTTTAAGTAAGGTTTGGGTAAAATTTGTTTAATTTGTTTTAGGTTTGGGTAAAATTTGTTTGTCTACTCACATCGAGTTTTTATACACATCCGATATACGCATCCATTGCCGACCGCCTCGATGTATCTATAGAAACAATAAACAATCGGGGATTCAACGCTTATACACACGCTGCTACAGTCACGTACGTATAGACAGAATTCATTGTAGTAGCAGCGATCTTTTTGAAGAAAAATCTCAGAAACTAAGGCCGAGCGGCGCTTATATGTATAGAGAAAAAATCTTCATAATAGCGACCTTGACAATATATTTCAAGGTCATCGAAATTGGCGAGGAATCGCTAAAGTAAATAATTACCATTGTTAGGGAAAACGTTGGTACCTAGAACAGAGTTGAATGGTATATCAAGTTTGATACTTAAAATTATTCACAAATAGGGGCTAGTTTTTTATTTAGTAGATATGGATGGGCCAATTCCAATGCAAAATTTTATGTTTTTTAAAAAACGAATCACTGACGTTCCTGATATAACTTCCTGCATCTGCTTGTTTGTCGCAATAAATTCGCAAAAACGAATATCGATGAAATTAATTCGCTGATGGATTGGCTCTTTCGGGAAAAAATTAAATCGTAAGTATCCAATTGTATCGTAAAATTTGCATTAGGTGTCCGCTGCAAGGTTAAAGAAGAGCATTAAGAATTCTAAAGAAGGCAGTTAAACAAAACTTTTTCTTTGGCTAGAATGTAAAAATAAAGTAAAAATAAGAAGTCTTGTGCAACAAGAACAGATATTTTATATTTCGTTGCAAAGGTCGAAAAATAATTTTACCGCGGTAAAAAATTTGCAATTAAAGTTAAATCTATCCCAAATAGCAGTCTAAAGTCAACGTGTGTCGTGGAAATAAATTATCGAAACTCCAATTTAGCATTACAATTTATTAATTTTCAAACTATATATTTTAAAAAACTATACATATAATAAGGTTTCTTGTTTTGATATAAAAAACATCAAGAATATCACAGCTTTATTCTACAACGAAATTTTGAATTTATTGTTAAATTTGTTTAATAGATCGATGAGAAAATTATTTCACGAATGACATATGTCAGTTGTAAAAAGTATAGTAACGATTTGATAAAATCTCGAACTAATTGCAAAACTAGAATATTTTATAATGTAGACTGTAAAGTTACATATTAAGCAGTTTGTCTGTCATGACTATAATATAAATAGCAATTAGCTAATTACCGAATATTTTGTGTTATACTATTTTCATATTATATCATATGATTTCAATGTTTGATATCTATAGTAGACTATATGGACTTTTACTTCCGGGAAGAAATAATTGTATCAAAATTGAACGTTATGTAATCAGTGTTAATTATGTTTCAGTATTTCCTTACGTAATAATTATTTACTTAAACTCTTTAATTTAATTCAAACCTTGTGAATTACTTTTAAGATGAAAAACTGTTTTTAAAGAATTGAAAAATTCATATACTGTTCAATATGGAAATAAAACTATTTGATTTGTTGCTATTTGTGAAACATTACGTGGCTATGTTGATTGATAGAAATATGATTACCTATAATACAAGAAGTGTCACTGTTGTATTACATTTACTGTTTCGTAAGTATCTTCTCGGACGTTTTGCGATTAACTACACGCTTGTTCGATTATATGACCACAATATTGTAACAAATGGGGTGTTCAAGTATTTGAGATAATTTCTTCTGAAGATATTACTGTGCCATTTTTACTTTATCAGTAATTGTATGTCTGGACATGGTCATTAAATGCTTTCATAATACGTATATTGTTGATAGTTTCCACAAGTTCATGGTTTTCAAATTGTAATAATGTAGTTGTATTAAAATATTGTATTCATGGAATGGCAAGGTATGTGTTAGGTGATAAATACCATCGGTGCGGTGTAGGAAATATATTAACGTTCAGCTTATAAATGGAAAATTTTGCAGTAGTACGTGATTATAGTGACAAACTAACTACAAAATAATTATATTCTTATAAAATTTGGTATGCACATTTATAATGAATGAAGGCAACTTTATTTTACAAAGTCTCAGACAAACGAACGCAACAAATGGAACATGAGACAAACAGAATAAGGGTAAACGAATCTAGGAAAAAATAAATATAAACGAGACTTGTATTCCAGGAAAGAAGTATAGAAATTCAGAATTATAAGCAATTGATTCTGATGCGCGAACAAATATCACTTCCGATCGTTGGAAGGCAATTAAGCGAGACGTACTTATACATCATTGGCACATAATGTGTTAAGGATGCTGTATATCTGTTCGAGTACCTACTCAAAATTGAAGTAAAACTCGTTTTGGTAATTATTTAGAAAATGGGCCATCTCGTTTAGAAAATAGCATATTAAGCTATTCAAGAACCAAAATAAATTGCCAGAGAATATGTACCAAATTGCAGATGAAAATTAAATGAAACCTAAAAATCACAGAGTTCTGACTCAAAGCTTCGTTACATTTTATGTATAATAGCGTTTCCTTCACGAGATTGTCGAGTTTCCGGCCATGAGTTTATTATAATGATCCTTTTAATGTTTTTTCTGCTGCATCTTAAATCTTCAGTTTACTTAATTGACTATCAAAGATTTAAAACGTCTTTTTTTTCTCTGAATACTCGAAAAAATGTTACTTAGTTGTCCACATCACGTGTGGCGGGACTTATAAATTGTAATGATTAATTCAATGATCTTGATAGGAGTTTTCCGTTGGACTATATAGCGTAGTAATGATGCCGGCAAAACCTTCAATTATTCATAATAATTACACCAGCAACGTTTCCCGGTATTTGTCTAACTGTGACGCGAATAATCCACTTTTTCTGCGTTTCGAAGCTGACAACAAATAAATGAGCTTACAATTCCGTATCGTACACCATGAAATTTAACGATCGTTATGACGAAAGAACTTCGAACCACGATATTTGCTAATTGCCATGTAATTTTATTCTTCTGAAAAAAGTATCATGGCGCATAGGAATTTATTATGGAACGTTGTGAAATCAGGTCGTTGTTTTAAGATTTAACGTGTAACGATCAGTTACAAGATTGTTACGATCATGGAAATTACTTAACGACGGTGGCTTAAATAAATTGCTTCTAATAGAAACGGCAATTATTATTGTTAATGCAATGCGATCGTTAAAATTCAATTCAATTCGTATTAATGTTTTCAGTTCAATGCAGACTAGCAATTTATTATTTCTTTAAAAATCTTAAAATCAATTATTATAAAATTATAATATCAAATATTCGGTCACTAAGTAGGTTTTCACATTTATCGAGAGACTATTAACAAGTTGACTGTCAGATCAAACCTGCAAAATTGTCTACTAGTCAAAAATTTTGTTTTTGGATAATTGAAATGTATAAAATCAAACATGAAACTGAAATTTTTGAGTCCTATCCAGATCTTTTCCTTCACTATCATAAATTGAGAATTAATTCTTTTAGATTCTTAATGAAACTGTTAAATACAGATAGTTTGAGAATATAGTTGCGAAATATGAAACAGCATTAACTATAAAAATTTCAAATCAAATTACCCTCATACTTTCAAAAACTAACTCGAAAAATAATTCGAATCAAAATAAATACAATTAAAGCTTTGTAATATCGTCAGATTGGATTCTTCGTAAGATTATTTCTGAGGAGATTCACCATTTCTAGAGAATCTTGCACATATAAGTAATGCATCAAACGTATTATTCTTAATTTCCAAGATGACAGAGTTATGTATCAAAGTGTTGAAACTTAGTTTACAACTTAATATAAATTCAGGAAATCTTCGTTGTACTCGGTATTGGGAAGAACCTTACATCGTGCACAGTGTAAGCAATTAGCACCTCGTCTGACTCGTGCTTATTCAGGTCTTTATTCAGGAGATATCGTCACTCACGTCAGTTTCGAAAGAATGATTCAAAAGTTAGCAATTTCATTCAATCCTTGATCTTGGTCTTTCTTTTTCCGCATTTCCTCATTTGCTCTTGACAATATTGAATGAATAAATATCGACACGAGTTCAATTTCGTAGGTCAGTATACCAAGTTGATCAAATAAAGAATTTTTATTTGTATTTTCTCCAGGTAAATTTTCAGTTTCCTTATCACACTGATTGCTGCACCTATTTTTCATGTTTAAAAACGTCCTTGACATATTCTCAAATTTTAATGTGAAAGCAGAAATATTCGATAGAGCTTACGTGTTCTCGTCATTTTTTAGCGTCACTAATGACCACTAACATAATAAAAAGCTTATAAATATTAGGATTTAGATGTTCTAAGTGCTTGAAAGATGCGTTGTAAGTTCGAAGCGTTGGTCATCAGTAATCATTGTGACGATCAAAGCGATAATCATCACGAAACGAGGAAACAGCAACAGGTGTCTGATGAAACGACACCGTTTACCCATTGTATTGTATTATAATATGTATTTGCATTGTATAATGCGGTATAATCCATTCCATGAATGTTCTATAAGATTTAGATCCAGTGTTGTTAGGTATGGTGTAAAAGCTTCATTCATAGGATATTAATAGAGTTCGAAATTTCTATAAATTCCTCATTTTAATACTACATTATATTAAAGTATTTTATGATAAATTTAAATATCCGTTCTTATTCATAATATTATTGATAAAAACTAATTTTCCAACTGCAGTGCTTAAAATACAGGGGATTTTATTTTCAAAGAAAAAGAGCGATAGAACAATGTTATTTTTACAGAAGAAAATAAATTTAACATCTGTTCACCTTCCAACCTACTATTACACACATTTTTTGTTACATATAAAGAAATTTCAGTGATTAAGAAGTGGATATTTGTAATTTAATACTTTCAATAACATTTACGCCCCAGGTTTTGGGTTATTCTCAAGAATACTCTAAATAGTACAGAAAAATTAACCTAATAATTACAATAAACGTAGTCTATTAATAAATATGGTAAGCAAAATTTTGTAAAACCTAGTAAACTGAATTTGATGATACCTCCTCTTCCATTATTATTTTCATAAAACCTAAAATCTGTTTCCAGTTTCATCTTGTACTAAGTATTTTCTATTTTCCTACCTTTATACATAATACCATGTTTGTAACATGAGTTACTTACATATTTTCAAATTTAGATTGTAAAAAATTATGTTTACCATATTCATTATTAGATGACATTTGTTATAACTATTTAGCTTACACTTTTTGTCTATTATTCACAGTGTTTTCGAGGATAATTCAAAAACAGAGATCAAAACGTTAAATACGTGCTTGTATCAGAGACTGAAATTATATATTATGTTTATAAACGTTTATAATTTATTATATATACTATTCTATTTCAACATACACTACACTTGTTCCAATCCTTTTCACTGCTGGAAACAGTTCTGAAACTTTTCAATGAGAGTTTATGGCCTCGAACAGTTTTTTTTCATTCCGTTTATACCAACGACTTGCTGCCCTTCTATAAAGTTCCCTTTATTCACAAGAATGACAAAATGTCGCAGGAATCAGAATCGGGTGAAAAGAGAGGCAAGAACAAACACCATATTGGTTCTTGCGAAAGTATGTTGGACAGGCAAGGCCATATTGTCAGAAGTATTGTCTTGGTGCAGATTCCAATCTCTGTTTCTCTATATAGTCTTGTCTCAACAGTTTTTAACAAAAAACAACACGGTGTTTGTTCTCTTTCTGCCTCGGTTTCCCTTCGTACATCTTTTCATTCCCAAGTAAAACCAAAATGAGGGAAACGATTTATCAATGTAGACAAAGTGAAAGGAAAACTCCTGAAGACCATAAACCAGGGATCAAAAAGGTTCTGAAAATAATTGTCCATTATTTTCCAAAGCTCCAACAGATAAAAGATGTCGAATTTATTCATAAATAGTTGTCTGTCATTTTGGTTCTTATTAAAACTGGTTCATTTTCAACCACTGCCATAAACAGAATTCTTGTTGAAGAATGTATAGATTTACTTGCAAGAAAATTAGAATTTTCAATTTTAATAAAAATATTTAAAAAAAAGTCTTCTACCCGAATGTTATGTTACGAGTGTAAGTTTAGTACTGCATCAGCAACGAATGTATAAATAAATAATGGAAATGCGTGTGATTTTGCGAATAAAAGTATCCAGCGAACGCGCATAATCACGTACGCATTATATATCATGTAAACGTCTTTGTCAGGAGCCGTGCGTGTCTTTTTAAAAGTATAATTAAATATGATTACTTAACCAAGACTTTAGCACATTTGACAGTTATTTTTAATTTCCCTCATTATCACTGCTTTTCCCCGAAAAAATGATGTTCTTTCGCAGTTGCATTAGCACAAGAGTCTATATTAATTATACGATCGATCGAAACCATTTATGCAAATATCACGTTGGAAAAAAAATACAGCTGTCCGCAACCATTATTACAAACAAATTTTATGAACGCTTTAATGTCATTATTCTTCACTTATTATTGATTGTTTTACATTAATGAATTTTAATGCGATCTTCATTATTAACCCTCAACATCAATTTAACAGAAATAGTAAAAAGCTAGTTTTAATTTCTCGTAAGACTCGTGTAAAACAGATAATATTGAATTAGGTTTGTATCAGAAGATGGGTAAAATGTTATTCGAATACCAATTCAATAAGACCAACGTATATGTATAATTCGATCAAACAGTTAAATTTGTATTTCTTCATTGTGAAATTGAAAAATAATTGAAATTTTTATCTATAATAAAATAGACTTACCCATCTCTGGTTCGTACCTAGTTTTTAAAGTGCTCTTACTTACGGATCAGTTTTGGTATTCTGGCGTAACAGAACATCTTAGTTTCTTTTATACACCGGATGCAACGTGAATGTTTACCGCGGCACGGCGGTTTAAAACGAAATCAACGGACCGCAATAATTGCGACGATTTAATGCAATTAGGAACGTCTTCGTCGATGATCGTTCGTGCACTGAGCTTGCCAGAGCACGAATCATCGTAAACTTTCTGTTTTTCGAACGAGTGTGAAATTGTCGAGCGATAACAAGCGGTTGCTACTACGAGAAGATAAGACGTCGAAACGTCCGCGCGAAGACAGTAATGACTTATCTATCTATTAGAATACTGGGCGAAGAATTCGTAAAACTCGCTATCAGAGTATATCTAACCTGCCGTGTATCAACACTGCGAGTTAACATATGCTCCGAAACACTTTCCGGGATGCAACGAAATTATCGTGTATTCAAATCGAACGAATAAAAGTTTATTTATTTATTTATTGGTAGTCGATGTTTCATAGATTTGGTTGCAGACTATGGTTAATATTTAACACTTGTACGGAGAAAAAAATAATTATCATACAGGATAAGTCTTCTGCGTAATTCGTTTATTTTTAAAGATAGACAAGAATATTTGAAGCAGAGGTTGTTTGATTTTTTGAGGAATGTGCTGATTTTCTTTACAAAATGGAATGTAGTATTTATGATGAGGCAGGTAACTCAAATTAGACATACCCTTGTGGATTTTTGTAAAATTAAATATTTGAAAAAAATATTTTACAATACTTAACGATTGATCTGACTATTAAAGAACCTTTTACATATAGTTTGCAAATTCTATTGCAGAATTAATGACGGATCCGCTACACGGAATTGGCTGAAATATAATAATGGATAACTCGTTCGCCAGTGCAAAGACTGGTAAGCAAATGTTAAATTTTCATGAACTGACCATACATAGAAATAAAAGATAAGCGCTTGTCGCATTTTTGTGCTAGAGAAACAGAGAAGTTTACAGTACAATGTTTGGTTTTGCAAAGTATATGATTTTAACTATGTCGTCAGTAATATATGTAGATCTATAATTTTGAGAATAACATCTTGATACTATTTTCTAGACCCTAAAATGACAAAATTTGGTATGAAATTGGTATTAAATCTATCATTCAGGTGTTTTGTTGTTTTACATTATTGAAAAAACCTGTTCACATAAATTGTATACTTCTAAATATAGTATGCGAGTAACAAAACTCCGTGAAATAAGCAAGAATTAGGTCTTGTAATGAACAAGGCTTGTAAGACGAATACAATGACTAACGTTTTTCAAATGTTATCCAGGATCACTAAACGGTAGTTACGAAGAAAAATATTTCCTCTCAAGAAGCAAATGTAACAGTTTAGGAAATTGGATTTTTTACATACCAAGTTTTAAATTATGTGTATTACAAGTTTTTATTCAGTCGTTTTATGTCTTTTTTTAGTTGCTAGTGTTGTACATTTGTTGCTTTAGTATTCCCCTTAAATAGAAGTCCAGAGGTGTCAAGTCTGTGAAACGTGCGAGCCATTTACGGTTTCCAGTCCAATTATTGTATTTTTAAACATTCTATTTAAGATGATTATGTCCTGCCGAGAAAAAGAGACCTTCTGTACGAGTAGTATTGAGTCAGACGTTATAGCCTGCCTTCGTAAGGCAAAATTGCTCGACGCTGATCACATTCTACTTACTCTTGGCATCGTTCTCATTAATTCGGGACGGGACTGTTCTTACTTTTTCCCTGTCGAATATTCAGAGTGTGTATTATCGATTCGATAGAATCTCTTCTAATAACTGCGGTCAAATTTCTGCATACTTTTAGGTAATTTTATTTATTTCAGTAAGGTGAAGCTATTTACCTTTATAAATAATTCCTAGCGTTTGTTGAATTCATCAAACATTTTGTGGTTTAAATACTCATTCATTATTGTGTCTAACGTGTAATAAATTAGTGAAATATTAAGTGCTTTTACAGAGGGACACAGTTTTATTTAATCAATAAGAAAAGTTTAGTTCTATTAAAATTAAAGGTATTAGTCAACGATGATGAACGATATCGAGGAGTTATCATTGTATACAAATAATGTAGTAGAGTTAATTATACTTGTTGAGACTGTGATGAATGAATATAGGATTATAATAATAGTAAATTGAGAACAAGGTTAAGTAAGGCACATGCTTGGCTTAATATTTTTCATTGTTTTTACCGAACACCTTGTATATGGAAAAATTATGCGTATGATAAATATTCGATTCAAAGGGGATTGATGTATAACGGAAACGATTGTTTTTTTAAGTAGACGCGTTACTGAGATATCGAGGTTAATTTTATTTCTTTATTTTATAAGATGACCATTTCTTTACAGATGGGCGTAATGGAGTTTATTATATAATTTTAATTATGATTATAAACTGAAGATAACGTGTTGTATTTTCTGTCATCATTTTTAACGGTCAATGCAGCAAACGATGTATTTGTTGCATAAGGAGTTTGTTTAGCTGAACTCTGTCCTCCATTTCCTCTACTAAATAATTTTATAAAATTTTCCAGTGATCCGAAGACTGGATTATGTAGCAGAAAATGATCGATTCGACGAAGAAATCTGATTAACCATGGTTTCATCACTGATATTTTCATAGTCAAGTTTCTTTTCATTGATTTCAAATACTTGGTTAAATTTATTTGAACGTAATCATCGAAACGCTTCACCGCGATAAATATTATGTAAGTGGAAACTCATAGATTAGGTATTATTTTCTAAATCAATTTTAACATTTCATTAAGAAAGCGAAACAGAAAGAATAATGTCGTTAATATGAAGGATGCATCCGGTTCAAGTTTGTTTCACGTACAGTAATGACATTTGCACCGTATTATCAGTTTCGTACTCTAACTGTCTATTCTGGCCTTCGCAAGACACAAGAAATAGTAAATAGAATAATATAAACATCTAGTATACAGGGATTCGGCCACCCCTGGGAAAAATTTTAATGGGAGGTTCTAGAGGCCAAAATAAGACGGAAATCAAGAATATCAATTTCTTAACTGAGGCTTCATTAAAAAGTTATTAAAAAATTAAATTAAAAAATTTCAAATCATTCTGAAAAAATTATTTTTGGTTGCGGGGCTCAATTACAATAATTTTTGGTGAATAGACCTACCCCCGAATTCCTGCGCATTTTCGAGAAAAAAAATTCAATACGGGCGGAACTTTAAACGTTAATAACTTTTTAACGAAGCCTCCATCAACAAATTAGTATTCTTGATTTTCGTCTTATTTTGGCCTCTAGTATCTCCCATTGAAATTTTTTCCCAGTGGTGGCCGAACACTCTGTATATTTAATCTTTTGGAAAATACGTAAAAAAACAACACAGAAAATTGGTCGTTTTCTAGGAGTAAATATTTTGATAACCAAAAATCTTTTGCAAGGTTATCGATATTTTTTTAATGGAATGATATATGTATTTTCATCAAAGTTGGGCAAAATTTAATATGATTGGATTTGTTACGATATAAATACATATTATCAGACTGTTACTACACTATAAACATATGGTACTTACTGTCTAAGTACGATCACAATCATAAGTTTTTAAAGCGTGTAATATTTGTTTAATTATCATGTAATTGTCATGTGAGTACAATGCAATTACAGTGTGATTACATGTAACTGTATCATGACAAATGTAACCTAATTACATTTTGTTCAATTCTGATTTGTATTAATGCAGTCACGTAGCTCATGAAAATATCTTCTGTAATAAATTACATGTGGAAATTATACAAATGTATTACTATTATTAGGATTTATAAATTTTGTGTAATATCTATTAAAAGTTCATAGTCGGCTATCAAAAATTCTTCCTGCCTAAGCTTGTTATTCAAAATGGTTACTGCATACCTTTGATTAGGGTCTTTTTATAAAATCCTGTTCTCCACAGCTGATGGCCTAAGGAAACAGGTCTTCGCGATACGTAGAGTCCGCCCAAATTTTCTAACTCCAAATCCATTGATCCATTCATGAATCCAATTTTCAAAGGACATCAGAGGGAGTGGTTTGTTTCGATTAGAATGCCAGAACTGGAACTTGCGAATTTGAACATTTCAGTGAGTCACTGTAATGTGGAAACCCCTATTTAGGTATTAATAGTACACAAATTATTATGAATATTCCAGATAAAACTAGTGAAAATTCTTTTTTTACTGTGTTAATGAAACACATCTTTCATATGCAGTAATTGTGAATCATTGGGGACACATTATGGTTTTATATTTAATTTATTATCTTAAATATATCCTTATGTGACACATAGACTGGCCTTCAACCAACTTTGGATTTGTTAAATTAACCTCTTTATTCGACATTATCGTACAAGAACTATTTTATACTGTTATTACCTCCATAGAACGATGTAAGTGTCCGTAAACGCCCATGGAAAACTATTTTAAATAACAAAATATTAAGATTTTAGAATGACCAACAAGATCGTGATTTGAAGTGGTTCAAAAAAATTATTAGGCACATCTAATAAAATCTGTATATAACAAGGAACAACAATTTCATACTATCGAAGAATTAAAAAGGTGCATTCAACAAAATGGGAAACGTTATGCAAAATGAAAGTAATGTTTTTCAATTTACAATTCTTATTCAATATTACAGAATAAAATCTTTGATTTTGGTAATAAATATACTAAAATATGTTAAAATCGCGAAAGCAATATAATAGGTAGCTTTACAAATTTTTAAAAATTATTTACATTTTTAGTAAATTCAATAAATACTATAAGTTACATAAATACAATTATGAGTTGGTTCTGTCTGTTTGTGGCGGAGGGGGTGCAAAGAATGGGGCCGCTTCTCCACCTACTCTTTTACTTCATAATAACACACACACATAAAATATAGATGGTATATAAACCATCTTCAAACAGATGAAAACGTTCGAACATGCGCATCAAAATTGGCCCATCTATATTCGTTTACGATACATGTAACGAATTTGTAACAGAACAGTAAGATATTCTTGCCTATTGGTTAATTGTTTTCAGTAAATTTTTGTTAAATTTACTCCTAGTTGTTCATTTTTCCATTGAACGTTTAAGACAGAGTTGAACGATACTCATATCGCAAGCATTTACTTTTGCTGACATTTTCAATTAATTCTTTCTATAATTTGGTAATTAAATTTTATTTCCAGTAAATTAGTTTTTCATTTTTGAATTCAGCATATGAACTTCATGAAAATTCATGTGTTTATAATGGCCATATTCGTCATATTTTCCTTATTTACAGGTTTGTTAATAGTGTTTTTAACTTAACTTACTTATTAGCGACGATCAGCAATTACTCAGTGCAAAGGAGCTGCGCACGTTGTCCAATCATTTGATCATTTATGTCTTCTATCTTCAAATCAGCGATTAATCGTTAGTCTCTTTGGTTACATGAACCTACTAGGCATACCTCTTCCACCGTGTAAATGGGACACACCTTTTACGTACAATAATTCTAGATCATCGGTGTGATTAGTGCGTTCCATTAGGTGGACACTACGATTCTTTGGAATCGCTAATGACCGATTATCCTAAGTTGATCTCATTACCTTGATAATTTTTCCATCCCGCTTATGCAGAATCTGTTATTGCATTTGATCGATCGTTTTTGCAATCAGATATCAGATTTTTCTCGAACTCGTTACTTCCATTTCCTGAGTACTTCATTCTCGCGTGAACATCCACTCTCATACCAATGATACATGTATTGTTTTTATGCTCTTAATCATCGGGATAATTATTTTCTTCCGTAGATTCATTATTAATTTGACGTTGATAATCTTTTATTTTTTTCTTGTCGCCGGATGTTAACTTCAGGCCTGATGAACAGAACGCGAGTCTTAAAAATAACAGCAACCGACCGGTTATTAATATAAAGGTTGATTCATTTGAATTTGCAAGCGAATGAACCTTGGGAATGACGTTGAATCGAAGAAAATATGAATTTTAACGAATTTCAAATATCAAGATCGTTTACATTTTTCAAACGAAATCTGTATATATGTATATATAGACACGTTTTATTTCTAAATTTTACTATGCTAAGCGTGATTAAACTTTTATTACTATGTTGTTCTATCCCCATTAAAAAAAACTTAAATGGCAAAATTCTTGACATTATTTGACGAAATGTGTATCTCGAAATCTTTCAGTCATGTGGTTTCCTCGATTCCACGTATATTGCAAAATAAATGAATATATGGATTAAGACAGTTCACTGTTTGTATGAACGGGAGGAGGAGGGAGGTGTATCGCGATATCGTGGATGCTTTAATAACTTTTTTTTGTGCTAGTAGTTTGTCAACGTCGAACCGATCTAATTATTTTTGCTATTAAATCATGCCACATTAACCAGTTTGTCGAGTTTGCCATAACCTTTATACGCACTGAAAGAATCATTGTGTTCAAATTAAAAATGAAAAATAGTAATAATATTACCTGCAAGGCATACGTGACTATCGAAGGAACAAATACTCTCACACACGCTGTCTTCTTCAGAATCTTTTTTCACAATTTTCTTCTTTCTAATCTTTTTGCGTCTCAATCTTTTCCGTGTTCCTTTATCGTTGACACTTTTCTTTGTTTCACTTTTCGTTGTTTTTTCCTCTGTACTCTGGTCCTCTGCTTCGCCTTTCGTTACTTCTTCGTCTGTCTTCTGGTCCTCTACTTCGCCTTTCGTTGCTTTTTCGTCTATCTTCTGGTCCTCAGTCTTTTCTTCTTTCGTTTCTTCGTCTCCCTTGGTCTTTTCATCATCTTTCAACGGTTTCTTTGCAACTGGTTTCCTTCTTTTCCGACTTCTTGGTGCCCGTCTTCGTGGCGTTCCTACAGAAACACGCAATAAGAGCAAATATTATCGTTAATGGTATAACATTACGAAACAGTTACTAGTATTGCATACATTCTAGTTATTGCAAGGAATGAGTTTTTACTTGAGTTCACAAACTCAGTACATAATTTATAGATTGTACTCTTATGTTCTCAAACCTCCTGTATCATTATCTTTCCAAAGAAAAGCAAAGAATTAAGGAAAACTAGGAAGTAATTTTTTTCCAACCCCTCAACATCAAGGATCTACTAATGGTATAAACTAATTCTGGTAAATAAGAAATCTATCTAATAATGCCTTTTTCATTTATACATTTAAACGTTTGATTATCTACGTATTTTTATTTCGTGAGCCTGTATAAGCAATAAATATTGTCTTTCTTATTTGTGTTATAAGATTGCACATTAAATAATGGTTTAAACTATGTCGTAAGGAATTTAATTGCAACAGTTGCTTTATCTACTTCGTTATAATTTCATGTAAATATTATAATATACTTTATATAAACGCATTATAAATAAAATTCAAATATGTGTGACAGCTATTTATATTTCTGCAAGCATTGTACTTGAGTTTTGTTTACAATGCTGTCACTGTTATGATGAGGTTAAAGGATCAGTCGAGTAAGAATTGGAATCGAAAAGCTATTTTTCCAAAGAGTTTACTTGTGGTACTCGCAGGATCTAATGCAATGTCCGTTATTGACACGCTATCTTCCAGGCAAGCAGTATGACGTGGATTAAGAAATCGTTCTCTAACTTCTATCGGTGGTCGTATAGTTTTTAACAGTATCTCTGCCAGTGAAATGCGTTTAAGCACGTACGTTGCTCGTGCCCTCGGCTTTCTGATTCTAAATTTCTTTTTGCATTTACGAAAAGTGACTTTCAGTTTAGTTTCCGGTACATTGTTTTCTTCGTTCTCTTCGATGCAATCAGCTATCGAGTCTCTGCGTTTTATTTTCTTCTCTTTCTTGACAGCTTGTTTCGATTTCTTAGATTGTTCTCGCTTCCATTGTCTGTATTTTCGGCATTCTGGTCGATGAAACATATTTTCCAGTGTACGAGTAACAGTATATAAGGCTAATTAAAACATTATGGATGAAAAGGTTTTCAGGTTCCATGGATTAACATTATAATTAAATTTCGGCGTTACTTGTTGCATTTTTATGTCAGATACATATTGAATTTTGAAGATATGTTTTGTTAAGGTTAAAGTTGAACAGTTACATCGCGTCGACTGTATGAATTTTGTTGCAAAGATGAAAAGTGATTTTTATCGTTTGTTTCTCGGGCAAACATCATGCAGGTACCTCTACATGCAAATTAACTCGCATTTCATATCGTATTTTCCATCGTTCCGGTAGGGTTACTAAACCTTCCAAAATTTTAAGTGACCCGAACATGAAAATAATCTTTCCAGAAATGAAAATTCTGTTGTATCTCGATGAAAAGTAATCAGAATAAATAATCTTTACGAGTGGAAAATTTTAAATACAGTTTTAAACGAATATCTTACAAAAAATGTAGGTTAATTGAAAATGTTCTAAGCTCGAACGTTAAATTTAAATTAATTAAAAATACAAAGTAACGTGATAAAATGGATAGAGGAAAATTGCCGGTTGAAATTGATCGGGAAAAGAGACAATTATTTAAAGAGAAACTGATTCAACTCGCGGAATGTGATGAAATCGTTTCTTCCGACACCGTGAATGCTATTGGTCGGGTAACCGAAGATGTGCGAGCGGCCGATGACAATGCTCCGAGTAGCGACGAACTCGACGAAGATCTCGAGGATCAGTACAAAGACTTAAATTTCTTCCTCGAGCTACCAAACGATACGTACTCGTTGACTGAAATCAGACCAGAGCTCCCGACATGTGTTAGATATGGTGTCCGTTCAGGATTGACTCATATCAATATGCCTAAATTTTCACCTTTGTCCAGAGGCCATCAGGTAAACAAAATTCTGTCACGTGTTCTTTAAGACTTTCAAGATTTTTGTCTGTCGCTAAAAGTTATTCGAATGCCCCATCCCGTACAATAGGTTTATCCCATCCCGGACAATAGAATTTAACGTTGATATCATATCATAGCCTTGAGATCTGCTCTTCAAGACATTCCAGAGATAACTTGTTCGCTAGATACATACAAACTGAACTGCACAGAAGCAAGGAGAGTTGGTCGCTTTGTCTATTTCCCACCAGAATACCCCACTTCTAGCTTCTCAGCAGTCACGATACATTGTCGTTCTATTCATGGTTAACATCCTCAGCTTATGGCTACGCCAATGTCGTTTAACATGGTTCTATCCTACTCTGCCTCGACACATTTCATTCGCGTCATTCATCGCGCAACTGCAGTTGTGATAGACTCAGCCAATAATAACAATGCGCATGAGGACAGGGCGTGGCTATTATTCTACGGTCAATCAGCATGACAAGCCAACAAGTCATCTCTCTATGGTACTGACCCAAAGCGCTTGAAAGTAGCAGTTAAGTTCCTTGATTCGGAGATTGACGTTCCCCGATAAGCAAGATGAAACGAACGCTACCCTTTAATATTCTTTACTTCACCAACGCGCAAAGATGCAATCATAGTCTCGTTAGCTGTTATCTATCGTTTCAAATAATAGGGTGGAGCAACAGCTATAGCAGCTTTCGCGACAACAACAGTGTTCAAGTCCCGTTGTTGGAACGAGGCAGTCATCGATCAGATCATCGAGGACGGAGATACGTTCTATTGCGAATCGTACAAGGAAATAAACACCGATGATCGACGTCTACTGTCTATATTGGATCTACAGAGGACGCTCTGCGTTCAGCACAAGCTTACGGTGAACGTCAGTATAGAGGATGCCGCATACGCAGGCACATTTCGTTCCACGGAACCGACGGAATTGCATCTGGTGAAGGCGTTGGATCTGTTCTTCAAACGCAACAACGCTGGGATTTTGTGTTCGTCGGTGCTCTACATAGCGATCTGGAAGGACACGAGGTACTTCAACATATTCGACGGCCAGCCCAGAACGGAAAACTGCGAACCTGCTTCGGACGGAGTCAGTGGAACCGCGAAACTGTTTCTCGTGAAGGATTTGATAGGAGTCCTTTTCATCATTCTCGAAAAGAGCAACGTCCAGAACGAGCCGTTCGTTCTTCACGCGATAGCCATCAGCGGCGTGGAACATTATACTCAGCCGATCGACACAGACGTGACGGAAAGTGCTTATAGCAAACCACTAAGACGGCCAAGTGGTTACAAAGTGCAAGAAAAGTATCGAGCCGTAGTGCAGGGCTCTTATCATATGATGCATCCGTTGGTTCCCGATCTTCTTCGCGGTCGAACTCACATGATCATAGCTCTAGCTGCTCTGGTTTACTCGCGTCTAGTGAACGCTAACAAATGGACGAGCGCTTTGGTCGATCTAATTTTCAATCAGTCCAACATCTACTTCGTCGATCTGGTCCGAGTTCTCGACAAGGATCTCAAAGACGAAGAGTTCGAATTGAAGTTGGACGACGCAATGGGCGACGTCATACTCGGTGTTTACTCCGCAAAAGTGAAGATTCGGACGAACGTCGTTCCCGGTTACGGGCAAAAGAGGGGCAAGCTTAGCTTCGATAGCGGGATACGCGAGTTCTTCGATAGCCAGGTGTGCGGGCTGCTCGAGATAAAAGGGATTTACTACGCCATTTGGAGACACGACGACACGTATTACTTCATGGACCCTTACGCTTGCGACGACGAAGGCTTCAGGTCCGGGACAGCCGAGCTGGACAAGACCGACAAGCCTGGAGAGTCGGCTTGCGTAACAATGAACAGCTCGATCAACCAAGTGATAGAGACCATTATGGAGAACACAGGTAGCAGGGAGAGAGATCCTTTTATAATACACGGTGTTCGTGTTCTCTATGTGAAAACTGGAACCACGCCTGGTGGCCCTTTGGAGAAAGTGATCTATCGGGAGAAAGGCACGAATCGTAGACCCCAAGCGCCACCAGCAGTGTTGCCACCCGCTTGGGAGATTTGGGGGAGGCCCGATACAGACGAAGTTGTCGACATGAAGCCAAGAATACGCCCAGAGATGGATAAAATGCGGGACGTTGCGGTTCAAGCTCCTCCTTTGATGAGAGACGCGGATTCGTACATGATGACGGAAGACGAGCCGACCACCTACGTAATTCTACCGCCTGAAGAAAAGAAGTTACCGGAAGAAGTACCTGGTGAAGAAGAGGAAGAGGAGGAGGACATAACTGCCCTGGAGAAATGGCGGGAAGACGAGGAAGAATTTCTCGGCGAGGAGGAAGAAGAAAGAACCGAAGATGTGGTCGAAGAAAAAGAAGAACCGATGGTAAAGATCGTCAAGGGTTACAAAGTGATAAATCCTCGTCGTTTGATTGTTCAAGGCACCAAGAGCTGCTTGGACGATGGTTTCGAAATACGATCGAGAGGTAAGCAAGGATTGATTGCAGCGCTTGTAGTCCTTGCTTACAGAAGACTGAAGGATCCCAGGCAATGGCGAAACATAGATATCGATCAGTTGATCGACGTTAGTGATAAAACTTACGGTGAGATTATAGAGTGGATTCGCCAAGGTAGTCCTGAAATTGTTGAGAAAAAGGAGATACTGGGAGAGGTAGAAGAAGAAGAGGACATAGAGGAGGGGGAAGAGGAAGAGGAGAAACCGTTGCTGCCAATACCGAGTCACTTGGATTTGACGATGTTGCCGGTTAGATTGAAATTCGGCGAGGATGATGTGTTTTACAAGACGAAGATGAGGATCATTCAGGGAGAGGCTACTCCTCTGGCGAATCTTGCGGAGGCTCTCGAATGCTATTTCAAACGGTATTCCGACTTGGTCTTGGAGAACAAGAGACTGATGTACGGTATTTGGAAAGAGAATGCCTGTTTCTTCCTGTTCAATCCTTATGGTAGCGACGAAGAAGGTTGGCGTCTTCGTAACTATCCAGCTTCGTTCGCTGTGGTGGCTAGTCTGAACGAGCTGGTCGATCTTTTGTACAGCGTGATAGAGTTCAACGATCCAACTTTTATCATACATTTCGTGGCAGTGGACTCGATACAGCCTGGAAAATATGCAGCCGACCCTGACGAAATAGTGGTGCCGGATGACACAACCATCGAACAATTTAAAACGAGATTTCTACCGATCACCGACGACGATTTGAAGATATTGAAGGCTGAATTGGAAGCCGAGAAGAAAGTTGAGGAAGAAGTAGAAGAGGTCGATATAGACGTTATGGATGTCGACGAAGAAGAGGAGGAAGAAGAAGAGGAGGAAGAGGAAGGAAGAAGAGCTCGTGCTAGATTAATGGAAGAAGAAGAGACACCAATAATCGATCCTTTGCTCGAAATTAAGGAACAGGATCAACCTGATGCGCCTTATCGTCTGAATTTAGTTTTGCTTACAGCTGGTTTGAAGATTCCCGAGAAAAGCGAAGAAGAAATGCAGCGTATCCACGAACAAGCGGCTCTTGAAAAATTAAAATACGATCATCCGCCTCCGTACGTCATGCCGTCGAACAAAACCTTGCTGAAACTTCTCGAAGCAAAACGTGCCAAGAGATCCATCCCTTCCTTAGTGTCGAGATTCTCCATCGATTCTAGATTAGACGTGAAAAAGAAAGGCGGCTTCTCGTCGATGCTGTTAGCCAGATCGACTCTGATGATGCCAGAAACAGGGGAAGAAGAGAAACCTTCGAAGAAGATCAAGCTATCTCCAAAGAGATACCTGTACTCGAGACTTCTACCGATTTGTTTGATGCCTCTGAGGGCAATCAATGATTTGTACATTCAACACGACGATCCAAACAAAGCTCTCCGAGAACAGAAAGAGGACGAGGAAGTTCAGAAGAAGCACGCCGAATTAGTTCGCGAAGACGTACCGGAAGTACCCATTGGCGTTCGCATTCGACCAACGTTAATACCGCTCGGACCAATTATTAGAACACCTATACCCGAGAAGAAAGTGATCACTTGTCTTGAAAAGAAGAAACGGAAGTGCATGCTGGCCAAAGCAGACGTGGGTGATTTTCTGACGGAAAAGATTCTTTGCAACACGGAGGATTTGTTGCTGGAACTGTTTTTCCCAGATTTTAAAGTGAAAGATCAGGTTCGTAATATCTCACGAAGTATCGTTGTATCTAGTGTTGCGATGGAAATTAAGAATGAAATGTTTCCATGATAGTTACAATTGAAAGAGAACAACGTAGGTGCTAAAAAGAAGAGTTTGAACAAAGGAGTAGCGGATTCTGAGGTGACGACAATTAAAACGAGAATCTCGAGGCAAAAGAAAAAACGTCCGGGGGAGCAAGTTGGTTTAAAAGTGAGCTCAATAATTTGTAATAAAGTAATAATTAACTTTTTATTTTTATTTCTGTGGATCGAACATTGCAAAGTTCATCTTTTGAGTATCTCATGAAAACCATTTTCCTAACTGCAGCCTAATTATGAATCTATTTTTTTCTCTACCTTTTACATCAATAATTTGTAATCTTTTCGAGGTAAAGAAGAACATTTGATTATAAGAAAAACTTGATATGGAACTAACAATAGAATATGCATGAGCACACCTTTCTCTTTTACGCTACAATTCGTATTATAGTTTCCTAGCTAGCACGTTATTTTCATAATTTCACAGAAATTTCATAATAAGTTGCACGACAAAATCGTAACAATCTCAATAGAAATAAGAATCTTCGAGATACTAATTCTAAATATACTTTGCTGTTACCATCGACAACCCATAAAACATTGAAATTTACATAAGGTACTATAATTTCAGAGAACCGTAAAAGTAGTAGAAAGGCAAATATTTCTTCTCTCGTCGAATCTTTATTTCGTTCTCGTCTGAACTGTTCTCCAACTGTACTGCATTATTTCACCTACAAACAGTATTATAGTAGGAAAAAGAAATTAACGAGCATCGAATGAGATTACCAAAAACAAACAACGTACTATCGTAGTTCACTTTTGTGTGTCGCGATTAAATATTGCAACTCGATAAACATTACGTTAATTTGTACACTGAATGTTAACTAAATAATTGAAATATGTGAATTCTCATTTTCATCCGAAGGTCACCGACGAAGGAATTCGATTGCTCTCTGGTAATTTATGCCTCGAGAACCGTAACCAAAACGAGGCTTGTCATTTCAAGTCCTGCTTATTTTCGGCTTTGTTATGCATTCTGGCGAAGATCAAGTTGGATCCAGATCACTTTTGCACCAGCACGCTGGACCAATTTATCTTTTTCGGGGACAAAATCTATCAACAAACCGGCAAGCTCCGCTACAAACCTCATCGATGGTTCTATCGCATCGAGATTCTCGACACGATTTACAACGTGATCATGAAACAAAATCTTTACGCTGACCCCGAAAGCTCTAAGAACGACGATCTGGAGCTCATAATGGAGACGTTCTTCGAAAAGAACCAGACTGGAATAATCGTGTTCTCCAATTGCTCGTACGCCTTCTGGACTTCAAACGATAGATACTATCTGTTCGATCCTTACGCGTGCGACGAAAACGGAAACGCGAACGAAGAGGGATACTGTTGCCTGATGGAGTTCTGTGATCTGAAATCCATGCTCGAGAAAATCCAAGCTAACGTCGGGGAGAACACGAAGAAACCGTATCGACTGTATACGATATCCATCGCTCATATGGAGTCGAGGAAACGTAGGAAGAAGAGAAGGAAGAAAACGGTCCGTTGCGAAGAGAAACCCGAGCAGGAAGTTCGCGTCGAAGAACCACCAGAAGTAGAGTTATCCAGCGAGTCGTCGGTGTCGTTGATCGAGCTGTCCAATTGGGTAAAAGCGGAGTCGAAGACGAGTCTGTCTTACGACATGACGATCCCTGGTTTCGCTCCCATTAAACATTACGACGCTTCGATGCTCGACGTAATCGTTCTGGAGAACGAAATCACCACCCCGTTATTGGCGCCTTTCAAGAGGATTCCGATAAAACCGACGGAAGATATGGACGAGTTCGAAATAGTGAAATTGTTGGTCAGGAAAAAAACGTACGACAGAAGATACAAAGCGCACACCGCGATCACGACTCCTCTGGATCTTTGCATCATGGCGTGGTCTTTGATCCATGATCCCATCACTTGGTCCGTAAGAACGGTGAGGGGACTGTTCGACGCTGCTCTCGATTACACTTTCGACAGTTTGTTGGCCGCCGAAGATTCGACCGTCAGCGACATGACTGACGGTCTGTTGCCTGAGTTCGAGATAGCCAATTACGTTTTCAGAGTTCTGTTCGTGCCCTTGCATTACGGGAATCTTTACGCTTTGGAAGGCTGGAACCTCTCGATGTCATTACAAAAGATATTTGAGACATCGAGTTACACGGGCGCTATTATAGTTTGCGGCGACGTACACGTGGGCGTCACGAAGAAAGACGAGAACTGTTTCGCTTGGTGGATAGTTAGGGGTACGAAGAACTTACGAATCGTTACTACTACGGACATGAAGGAATTCTTGAGACTGATCGTTAAGGAAATACATCAGCCAGAGGAAGCGATGTTTATGATCAGAGTGATCACAGTGTCCTACGCTCAGAAAGTGGATCCTGACTGTAGCGATACCAAAGGTCTTCACGAGCCTGTGGTACCGAGTACTTCTTTACCGGAAATTCACAAAATGCCAACCGAACCTTACGATCTCGAAGCAATTTTTAGGCCCACGATGCCAGACTCCAAGCCAATCTTTATATGTGGGACCGTTGGATTAAGTAACAGGGACTTCGTGACAGAGCCAAGAGTTAAACGGTGTTATTTCGTCGCCATTTTAGCGGTGATGGTGAAAAGGGATGTTATTCAGAGTCCGATGCCGGGAATGATAGACAAGATCCTGGAGGTCGCCGAGTCAGTGTACAGAGAATTTTCGGAACCTAAATTTCACACCAAACATATTCTGCGCAACATGACGGTAATGAATAGAATCTTTGATTTGCGGGACTGCGCGTCGCCCATGGTAACGCTTACGGTGAATCCTCGGACTCTGAGGAACGATTTCTACGTTCAGGTTAGCAGATTAATTGTAACTTGTACGAAAGCACACGATGCAGACGTTGAAATATTTAGTCTTTTACTATTCAGTTCATTTATTAACGATTACACTGACTAGTTTTACAACACCTATTTTAATCACTAAATTCCTACATCGCAAAATATATTAAATTTGTTTGACCATTGCTGACAAGAAAAATACATACATATTTTTGACTGATAAGAAAATAATAATTGTGCATTTAATGATATGTGAATAGAAATTTATCTACTCTTTATTTTTTTAATTATCAACAATTTTATTAAATGTTTCCAATTGACCAAGAAAACACACTATTATTTATACTGACTTTTTATCAATCTAAACCGTATCATCTAGATCAGAGTTTCTCAATCTTTTCTCGTTCGTAGCCTCCTCTTTAGTTTTATTCACCTCTCTAACTCTAATTCTTCACAATTGAGCTGTTGCTGGTAAAAATAATAGTTTACCAATTGTTTATTTATAATGCAATAATACGAAATATGTAATGGAATACAGGAATACAAGAAATAATAAAATACAAAAATTTAATAACTTAACAAATATGTTTCCATAATACTTATATTATTAAAACCAGAAAGTTGTTTTCTTGCAAATCCTACACTTATCTCTAATAAGTTGAAGAAATTAAATTTTATATCTCTGTACAGAGTAGACCAAATTTTAAACCAGCTTTTGCCTACAGCTTTGCCTATATGAATATTGATTTAAAAAATTTGTTAATAGATTCTAATTTATAAATGAATTTACGAATGAAACGTACATAAAACTTAATTTATGAATCAATCTAAAATTTGTATTCGTTATTTGTGAATAAAATTTGTCCAATTCTGTGTATATATCTTACATTCTTCAAATACTGAATGCATTAAAAAAGTCATTATTTTTCTAATCTTTCTAAACTATTTTCGAATAATTTAAGTGCTCAAATGAAACCAGTAATAACGTCTTTGCAAAATATATTTTTATTCGTATATATATTGGCAATATTGTTTGTTGTCCACTGAAAATTTATGATTTTCCAAGTATTTACGTTTCTAACTCGTGGTCCTTGAGAAACATTACGTGACCTACTGGCGCCGTAACACCCCCGTTGAGAATCCCTGATCTAGATATCATAACTCGAATATGTAATTTATATTACGGTCACAAGAACACGTTTTTTTTTTAAACGTTATCTTACATATATTTCATAAACACACGTGATTTTTAATTTCTTTTCTCTATTTCGTTTTTTTCTTCTTCCTTTTTGGTGTCTGTTCAACCAATATTTTAATATAATAACATTATATTTATACAGGGTGTTCGGCCCCCCCTGAGAAAAATTTTAATGGGAGATTCCTACAGAAAAGTTGTCTAATACGTTTTTGTAGGCACCCATGGGCTCTGCTTCAAAAAAAAATTTCAATGAGATACCTTTACTATTGAAGGAGTTATGGCTGTTTGAAGATTGCACCAGTTTTAGGGTTTTTTTTTACTTTACGGTGTCAAGGGACAACTTTTTCAATATTGTTACGTATTCTCCACTAAAATACGCGTTGTTTGCATTTTGAAAAATTAAAATCCTGCAATCCATTCAGGAGTTATGACATTTTAAAGATTCGCATGAAATTTCAGGGATGCATTTCTGGCCTCACATTAGATTTTCGATAAAGAATTGTTTTCTCGAAAGTGCGTAGGAATTCGGGGTATGTTTATTCACCAAAAATGCTTGTAATTCACCCCTGTAACTAAATATAATATTTTTAGTATGATTTGAAATTTTTTTAATTTCATCTAAAAATTTAAATACATACTCAAATTTTTTCCTCGAAAGTGGGTGGGATTTCAGAGGTATGTGTATTCACCAAAAATGATTGTAATTGAGTCCCGCAACCAAAAGTAATTTTTTTAGAATGATTTGAAATTTTTTAATTTAATTTTTTAATAGCTTTTTAATGAAGCGTCAGTCAAGAAAAGATATTCTTGATTTTCGTCTTATTTTGCCCTCTAGAATCTCCCATTAAAATTTTTCCCAGGGGTGACCGAACACCCTATATACGTATATATGTATACAGAGTGTTTATATTTTTAAAATACAAGAACGAGTTCTAAAAGGAGATTATCTTTTTCGAGCATTTTAGTAATATAGGATAATATATTTTCATTAATACAATAATCTAACTCATGGAAAAATAAATTTAACTTGTAGATGTGTAGATTTTTAAATGACCTTGAATAATAAGTGGTCATGTTCCATATAGTCGTATAATATTGTTACATAATTTTATGTTTTTATAATTTATAATATACCGAGCTTACGTGACTTAACAAATAAAAATATAATTAAATAAATAAATAAGAAATTTGTTAATGAATAACATCTTATATCAGACGAGAAAACATTTGAAGAAATTTTTCAAGACGAGCACGAGCGGAGTTATACATTTCACGAACTGCTGTTACGGCTTCTGGTACTCAAGAGGAACGAACGCGTACTATTATTTAGATCCGTACCAATGCAACGAGAAAGGAAGGAAAGTTCCAAACGGTGGCAAAGCTTGTCTCTGCATATTCCCAACCATTTGTCAGATGGTGAAGCACATGTGCTTTAATCAATTCGAAGACACTTCGGGATTCTTCGTTCATCGACTTCACGTGGACTCAATCAACGTGCCTCCGTTCAAAACCTTCAAAGAGGATCCGATGTGGTTGTATCTGGATTATCATTGGAACTTCAGACACGCGCCGGATATCGTGAAATCGAACGGTAAAAAGAAAAAGAAAAACGAAGAAAACAAGAAAGAGAGCATGAAACAATTTTGGAACAATTATGCCGTCGAGGTGTCGAATCTGATTTATTCGGTTTGGGGCACAATCGGTGCCTACGATTCAAGATTCGGCGATCGCGCTGGAAAGAATCAGGCTGCTATTTGCGTGGCTGTGCTAGCCATGCAATATCTCAGTCACCCATCTAGATGGGGTCCAGCCATCTTGGATTCAGCCGTGATATGCGGAGACTCTTATTATACGGAGAGTTTAAGAAGCGCAATTATAAGGTGTGCCAAACATTTCAACAGATTTAACCTGCAACCGTGCTTCAAGATCTTCCCACATTTGTGGACTATAGATTTCAAAGAGAACATTTGTGGCATTCTTTATGGTACGCGAAATAGAATGACTCTGGCTACCGCGTTGAACCAAGCGTTCGAAGAGTCGCCGAACGTTTTAATCGAGTGCAACAAAATCAATCTAGCCGCTTTAGCGGCCAAGGATGGGTTTTACGTTGCCGATCCCTGCTGGGTGGGTCCGCCTCTTTTCGATAAAGACCACGGGGCCGTCTACGTCCTTCGTTGTAGAAATATGAACTGCTTGGTTTATGCGGTCGTAAAGATGCTGAACACGAACCAGAGGCTCGACTTCCGTTTGACACCGATCGCATTTACGTTCGAGCAGGAAGACTTTGACGATGTGAATAGCAAGGTTCGCGAGGTCAAGAAGAAAGTTCTATTGGAGCCTATACGAACTGCTCCAGGAAAGGCAGAGGACTTTGGCGCGACGATACCAGGAGCCCTAACTTCGCCCGACGAAGGTTCTTATTTGTTGTATAGCAGAAACATTACCGTGGGCATTAAGAAAGGTCACGAATTGGAGAATCCTGAACTACCTTCTCCTGCACCTGTATTAGAGGAAGACAATAGGACCAGCGCTCTTGTTAGCACCACGTGGCACCTTAATCTAGGCCAAGCTGCTCCTTTGGAGAAGGTCGAGCCAGTGTTCGAGCCTATGTCGATTCACCACGATCCAGAAAAGTGTGAGAAGCGTGTCGTCGACTCCTTCGAACCGTATCAGTCTGTGCCAATGTCGATTACAGATTTATTGGCTGCTTGCGACGATTATCCGAGAGTGATCGATTTTAAGAGCGAACGTACCACGATATCGAGGCCACTGGAATGCGCCGCTGCTCGTAGTTTCCTCACCGAAACGGCGCGTGAGGAATTCCGTTCGTGGACGGCGGACATGCGTCGCGGCGTATACAAGACTTACAAACACCGTTTACCAAAACCACCACCAGCACCACCTGCCAAACAAAAATCCGAGACAGTCGAAACCGTTCGTACGATCGAGGAAAGCGCGACAGACGCCGATGAAGTGCGATATAATTCTCCGGAGACTGAGAAAGAAGTCACAGAAGACGAAACGATCACGGAAACGGAAGCCACGGCCGAAGAGGCGACGGATGAGGATTGAGTAATTTTTGTAAAGTAGTCTTTTTGAAAGTTCGCATACATCGTTGGATCCATTTTGTGTTTTTCACTTTGATAAGAATGTAATTTTATAACTCTCTGGTTAGTAGTAAGTATTTGGAGCTATTTTAATTTTTTAGTATTAAGTTTGATTTATTTAATACTGGAGTTGTACGTTAACTTTTGTGGACACTTGACTGTGTTTATACTGTAGAGTAAAGAGTACATGTTTTGTGAAATTCAGAATGTATCAGAAAATAAATGTTTTACAGATGTAAAATTTATGTAATGTGTGTTTTGAACAATTGAATGGCTCATGCCATTTTCAAAATTGATAACATATCCCAGTTGATGATTTACGATAACAACAAAGTAATGAAATAGCCAAAGGAAAATATCTCATGTTGTTAGTATTGTAACAAAAGAAACAAGTATGCATATTGATCAAATTGTAATTTATTTGACAAAAAAACGTACAAATTAGTATGAAATTTCAGTAGTGGACGGCAATTAAGATTAAAATTAAAACTTTACAACAAAATTATACATAAGTAGTGAACATTATTTTATAAAGTTTATAGTACTACCACGAAGATAATGACACAGGACTAAGCTTAATAACAATGGAAATCGTGAAGGTAATAGTAAAATGGGATACACTCGTAAAAAATTATAGAAATATTTGTAAATTTTATAAGCAATATTAATACGTCGCGTCTTAAATATCTAGAGACAATAACGTCAATGGCGGCACGCGCAACTGAAGATAGCATTCCTTCGCGTTTGTTGATCCTTAATGCACGATTCATAGGAATCGTGGTACAAAAAAAAAGGTACATAAAACTATATAATATACAGGGTGTTCGGCCACCCCTGGGAAAAATTTTAATGGGAGATTCTAGAGGCCAAAATAAGATGAAAATCAAGAATATCAATTTGTTGATTGAGGCTACGCTAAAAAGTTATTAAAAAATGAAATTAAAAAATTACAAATTATTCTGAAAAAATTATTTTTGGTTGCGGGGGTCAATTACAATCATTTTTGGTCAATACATTTATCCTTGAAATCCTACCCACTTTTGAGAAAAAAATTCCTTACCGAAAATCTAATGAGAGACCAAAGATGTTACTCTGTTTCATGCGCATCTTTAAAACGTCATAACTTCTGAACGGATTGGAGGATATTAATGTTTCAAAAAGCAATTAACGCGTATTTTCGTGGAGAATATGTAGAAATTCTAAAAATTTTGGAAAAGTTGCTCCTTGACGTGGTAAAGTGAGAAAAATGGCCATATCTCCTACAATAGTGAATGTATTCGTTTGAAGTTTTTTTTTTAAGTAGAGTTCATGGGTACCTACAAAAGTACTAAACAATTTTTCCGTACAGTTGCAACCAAATTTATGAAAAATCAAAGACAAATATTTAAGAAAAATCGACTTGGGGGGTGGGTAAGTGCCTGAATTTTTTGACAAAATTAAAAACTTTCAAATCATTCTGGAAAAATTATTTTCGGTTACTAGAGTCAATTAAAATCATTTTTGGTTAATAGGCATATCCCCAAAATCCTACGCACTTACGAGACAAAAATTCGCCTGTGTTCGCAGATTGCCGTTCTACACGCGGAACTTTAAACATTAATAACTTTTTAACGAAGCCTCAATCAACTAATTAGTATTTTTGATTTTCGTCTTATTTTGGCCTCTAGAATATCCCATTAAAATTTTTCCCAGTCGTGGCTGAACACTCTGTATATTCTTCAAGCATTCGAAAATTCATAATATACAAAACACATTATACGCCGTTTTATAGCAGTTCGGATCGTTCTGTCTGATATGGTTCGAAGTGCGATCGATCAAATTCAATAATCGTCTTCAATTACTATAAATTTTCATTACAAATCACTGAAAAAAGATACAGAGTTGGAATTAAAATTTTATCTTGGATTCTTAACATTTACCTGTATATCTTTAGTTGTTCAACTTTCATAAAATTCGACACATTTGTATTTCGTTAGTTAAGTACCTTGTATGTATTCACAGCAGCTTATAGGAAGCGAATTTTTCAAGCAATTTTTAAACGAACAGCACGTACGATACAAACATTACTTAGATCACATTTAAATGCGCAGCAACAATATTAACAGTAAAATTTAAGTACGTGAAGTCGACTTTCTTTCGTGTTAACGATATTAAAAAAAGCATCGCTGAATTTTTGATGCAATTATTTTTAAAGCAGTGGTTGCCATATTGACATTTCCGCAGAGATAAAAGTTCTAGAGAAAAGATCGTTTAAAATAAAACCAATTTCTTTGGAAATCTGAACATTATTTCCGTATTTATAAATGGATGTTGAACATCGAGTTTACGAATATCATCGATCACAATAGCGACCACTTTGCTATAATAAGCTCACACCATTAAAAATAAACGTATTTGAAAACTCTCTAAGGAACTCTTACACTGCTATAGATAGTTAAAACAATTTGCTTCAGAATTTGCATCAAGTTCTGTGTACCTTGGCCTTTTATGGCTACACATGGCTCGTACACGAAAGAAACGATTAGGCTCTGTCGTTGCATTATAATGTACTTTCATGACAGCGCGTTATATTTGCAGAAAGGTTACTCTATTTTCTGCTTGCTTAACTTTGAACATTAAGTCTTTCTCGTCTTTGTAAGCATTTGACGCGTATCAAAAGGCAAACTGTTAAGACTAATGGCTATGGTAACGCGAATTCATTTGCCGGCATAAAGTAGCACGATCTTTAACAACCGATTTACTTCTGTGAAATTTGCAACGAACTAGCTGGTTGCGGGGCTCGTAATTTCCAAACTGTATACTCGTGGCAATTTCAGAAGTTATGTTCCTTCGGTTCGTTCGAAATTGTTGCGAATCTCAAACGTTTACCTAGAAAATCACTATATTAGAATATTCGCGTTTTTAATCTCCTATCTATACTATAGAATTATTATTTTGATCATCTTGTGATAAACCTTCGGACAATATTTTGATAGACGATACCTATTAAATCGTTTTTAATTTTTATTTCCTCGTACGAATAAATTTAAACATGCTTGAAATTAAGTAACACATAAGAAGTACTAAACAATAGTAAATCCATAAATCCTTTCCAGTAAAATGTAATCGTATGGTAAAACATATTTGTATGATTTACTTTCAACGTAAATTCTTTTTTATTTAGTACACCTTTTCTGATTTGATAAATTCGTTGTTCGTTGATTATTGCTTTTAATTTTGCAATGTCTGACCATACGTTCACATTTGTTTAACGTTCTACGACTACTACGAATGAATTAAAACTCATCAATTTCAAATCAGCTGCCTGATGTCAACTGTCGCGTATAAAATACGAAACGAAACGTATTGAAACAATTCCTCATTTTTATCGTAAGACGTAAACGGAAAAGGATCGAATAATAAAACGCGGCAGCAAATGGCGAAATGATAGTAGTTTAATTGGAATAGCAACGTATCAATGGATCGTAGGAGCAATTATCGCGGACAATGAAGATTTATTCGTTGGGGGTTTCTTCTTCCGTCGCTGGTTTCGTGTATAAAATTTCCGCGTATTCTGTTTTGTCCTCGTTGAGACGACGAGGAGTAACACCTTGCTGTTGTTGCGTCAAGTCCAATTCCGCGTAAACTATTCCACCCTCGCCCGTAGTTGGATTAGATTTGTTATCCTGTGCACTTGGTGCTGTGGTTTGGAGCTGTGAAACAAAAATTATCCAGTCAAGACACGTGATGAAATTAATCCTAATTTACCTAATCCTAATTAATACAGTATCTTCTACCCGCAAAATCCAAGTAATTTTATTGGAAATTTTACTTTACTAAAACGCGAAATATAAATCAGGGATTGAAACATGCTACGACACTTTCATAATAAAAATTTTTACGTTATAAGTTTCAACGAGAACGGATGAAGAAAAGTTCTTAACGCAAGTTCTTACCACGCATTGAAATCACTGGAGCGAGGTTCGTATTAATGTTACGTTCATTATTTTACTGTACGAAACCTGGCCATATTATCGATTTAAAATTCTTGCTGATGATGTACAATATTGCCTATTGTAAATCCTGATTTTTTATCCTAAACATATCTGTTTGACGTTCAGGGATAAACTTTGTTCTGAACTTATGGAAGTAAAAGCATTTATTACCTTCTCGTCATCGATTGTAATGACAGTTCTCATGGTGTCGGTGTCAGCACCAGACACTTTGTCCTTGTTACGTTTAAACAATCGAGTGAAGCTAATTTTCGATTTCTTTCTCCCTTGAGACGATCCGTCCACTTCCGTTCTGGAGTAGCGGCCAGCGCTTTCTGTGTCACTTCTAATCGATAAAAGTTAACTTGCTTTAGTATTTGCTTGATTTCTCAATACAGAGTATTCTGAACGATACACACCCAAAAACATAAATAGAACAAATAGAAGGGATTTAGTGTGTTCTAGGTAGGCAGAATGATCGATCAAGAATTTTATTTTTAATTGGGTCCAGATGAATAGTAAAACATGTTTCAATAAAATTACATGAGATGGCACGTGTACGCAACTGGAACAATTTGAATAATTTCTAAATATTTGCTTTGACAGAAGCAGGCTGTAACAAATATCGAATTGATGTTTAGAATATCGTAAGGAATAAATTGACCATTGCATATTCATTTATATCGGTCAATGTTCAAATCAATAATTACGAAATTATTCAACTTGTTTCAACTGGGTATCTTAGGCTGCATAAAACTTTTTGCATTTTGTCTGGCGCGGATTACATTAGGCGATGATAGAGAAATACATAAATATAGAAACCGAGTATAACGAAACAGAGCGATTAGGCGAATGATTGGAGCAACTCGATCATGAGGTGTTGCATATGGAAAGACTGACGTAGTATACTGTGCGACGAGATCATTTCAAACTGATTGTGGCATGTTCTTTTTTTCTCGCTTGCTTGTTGATTTATAGAAGTGTTAATGACTAGACGGTAAGAACAGACGTTTACGTATGAATAATACTTGCTGCAGAGATTTAATCGAAGTTGATTTCTACCAACGTGTTTAGCTAATGGAGTGCCTCAGAAAATATTGCGCATTATTTGGTAAATGTTTCATTTTCCCCAAACCATTTATATTTACAATGGAAGTTACCCCAGTTAGGCAATTAGTTTAGAAAAATAACGATTGGAACTTATAGTACTTTACATCCCAATAACTGAAACGAGTTCTATTCGCCTGAAAAATTTGATATCGACTAGAAAGATGGTGTCAAAAATTATAAGCAGCTTCGAAAGTGGATATAAGTGACATATTTTTTTAATCTTCTTTTACTTTTTGGGTTTTTCGAGGATACGTAAATAACATAACTGAGTAAGTAATATAACTGAAATGAAAAGAAGCTTGGATCTCAATTTCGATGGTAGATATGAAACATCAAATTATCTATCCCATTTATAGTCGTTTTGCATCATCGAGGTACATTGAAGTATTAGACTGCAGTGTCCTGAGTTGTTAATATTGCAATATGGGGAATTATCGAAATATTTAGTTCTGATATACGGCATTTGGCAATTCCACGATTCAACGTCTTGAATTGGTCATCTTTCACAACCAAACTGGGTATGTATTAATCTCGCGTTGAAAATATTCCCATTTCAATATTATTCAAAAGGATGCATCACCATTTTGGTACTGAAGAATTCCAAATTTTGTAGTATTGTAGTTTTAATTTCGACAATGACTTCAAACCTCGATTTATTTGCAATTCAATCTAAAAATAAAATGCAAAACAAGGAAAAGACATTCCAAACAATTGTGGAATATATTTTCTTCGCGCGACATAAAAATAAAAGAAAGGTAAATGACAAAAAATGATGTATGAAATATTTTCTGAGATGCTCTATTACAAAATAAGATGAAAATTTAATTTTTTAATCCTTTGACAAATTTCAGAATACAGTATTTTCTCTATATAAGCTCAGAACTCGTCCACGATATAGACAAATATCGTATCCCCTCTACTTATCCCCACTGCGTACCGTTAGAACCCAGCACTCGCTGAACCGGCGAGTGTGCCTTCCTATGGGCGGTTCCCCAGGATAGCGGCCCGTTTGACGGTCGGTCGTCGAGCATTGTCAAATTTTTTATTTTTCCTTTTCTTGTTTTAAAACTTTTAACATGTCTGTGACAGTTTTCTGATTTAACTAAGATCAAGTACAACATAATTTTTATTATTGTTTTTCATAAATTATAATATACATTTGTCCTTTCTTTAAAGTGTATCCTCGTCTGAAAAAAGGAATTGTAATTTAATTGACCTATCATTTATTTGCTGAAATCGTGAGAGAACTCAGAGTAAAATAAGTTGGTTAAACAGTTCAAATTCGCAAGTTTGTATCTTTTTGAGTAATATCACTATTGCAGTAAATGAGCGATACATACATATATGTACTTTAGTTAAGACACGATTTAACTAGTACATATACAATATTAAATCAACAACGAAATTTATCTTTATTTTTGTTCTTCCTTTTTTCGAACTTCATCAACATATTCGTGACACTTTTCTAATTAAAATGACACCAAATACGATATACAATTTAGGTCCTATTTACTAACGCAATAAGAAATCAAAGGCATGCATCGCTCAAGTGGCTCCACGTCGGCTGTATCGAAACACAGGCGATGTTTACGCGAGCCTATACAGAATCAGTACAGTATTTTCTCTATATAAGCTCGGAACTCGTCCACGATATAGGCAAATATCATATCCCCTCTACTTATCCCCACTGCGTACCGTTAGAACTAAGCACTCGCTGTATCGGCGAGTATGCCTTCCTATGGGCGGTTCCCCAAGATAGCGGCGCGTTTGACAGTCGGTCGTCGAACATTGTCATACGATACGGGCTCAAATTACTAAGGCAACACTAGTGCAATAATACAAATTTTTTATTTTTCGTTTTCTTGTTTTGAAACTTTTAACATGTCTGTGACAGTTTTCTGATTTAACTAAGATCAAGTACAACATAATTTTTATTATTGTTTTTCATAAATTATAATATACATTTGACCTTTCTTTAAAGTGTATCCTCATCTGAAAAAAGGAATTGTAATTTAATTGACCTATCATTTATTTGCCGAAATCGTGAGACAACTCAGAGTAAAATAAGTTGGTTAAACAGTTTAAATTCGCAAGTTATGTATATCTTTTCGGGTTATATCACTATTGCAGTAAACGATCGATACATACATATATGTACTGAAGTTATGACACGATTTAACTAGTACATATACAATATTAAATCAACAACGAAATTCATCTTTATTTTTGTTCTTCCTTTTTTCAAACTTCATCAACATATTCGTGACACTATTCTGATTAAAATGACACCAAATACGATATACAATTTAGGTCCTATTTACTAACGCAATAAGAAATCAAAGGCATGCATCGCTCAAGTGACTCCACGTCGGCTGTATCGAAACACAGGCGATGTTTACGCGAGCCTATACAGAATCAGTATTTCATTCTGCGACCTCTACCAAGAGAGGTAGAAGTCAGAATTAGAACACCGATTTCGTATAGGCTCGCATAAACATCGCCTGTGTTTCGTTACAGCCGACCCGAAGCGAAGGAAGCGATAGCAAATTCGGCGATGCTCGGCCGCTCAGTCCCTCTTTGTCATATGCTCGCTGTTCTTTTCTATACTCGCCGCCTCCAGTAGGCGTCAACAAAGTATCAAGAATCGTTTCTCGTCCACGATATAGCCGAGCGTTGAGCCCCGAGAGCGTCGCTTCTATAGAGACAATACTGTATTTCATTCTGCGACCTCTACCAAGAGAGGTAGAGGTCAGAATTAGAACACCGATTTCGTATAGGCTCGCATAAACATCGCCTGTGTTTCGTTACAGCCGACCCGAAGCGAAGGAAGCGATAGCAAATTCGGCGATGCTCGGCCGCTCAGTCCCTCTTTGTCATATGCTCGCTGTTCTTTTCTATACTCGCCGCCTCCAGTAGGCGTCAACAAAGTATCAAGAATCGTTTCTCGTCCACGATATAGCCGAGCGTTGAGCCCCGAGAGCGTCGCTTCTATAGAGACAATACTGTACAGTATTTTCTCTATATAAGCTCGGAACTCGTCCACGATATAGGCAAATATCATATCCCCTCTACTTATCCCCACTGCGTACCGTTAGAACTAAGCACTCGCTGTATCGGCGAGTATGCCTTCCTATGGGCGGTTCCCCAAGATAGCGGCGCGTTTGACAGTCGGTCGTCGAACATTGTCATACGATACGGGCTCAAATTACTAAGGCAACACTAGTGCAATAATACAAATTTTTTATTTTTCGTTTTCTTGTTTTGAAACTTTTAACATGTCTGTGACAGTTTTCTGATTTAACTAAGATCAAGTACAACATAATTTTTATTATTGTTTTTCATAAATTATAATATACATTTGACCTTTCTTTAAAGTGTATCCTCATCTGAAAAAAGGAATTGTAATTTAATTGACCTATCATTTATTTGCCGAAATCGTGAGACAACTCAGAGTAAAATAAGTTGGTTAAACAGTTTAAATTCGCAAGTTATGTATATCTTTTCGGGTTATATCACTATTGCAGTAAACGATCGATACATACATATATGTACTGAAGTTATGACACGATTTAACTAGTACATATACAATATTAAATCAACAACGAAATTCATCTTTATTTTTGTTCTTCCTTTTTTCAAACTTCATCAACATATTCGTGACACTTTTCTGATTAAAATGACACCAAATACGATATACAATTTAGGTCCTATTTACTAACGCAATAAGAAATCAAAGGCATGCATCGCTCAAGTGACTCCACGTCGGCTGTATCGAAACACAGGCGATGTTTACGCGAGCCTATACAGAATCAGTATTTCATTCTGCGACCTCTACCAAGAGAGGTAGAAGTCAGAATTAGAACACCGATTTCGTATAGGCTCGCATAAACATCGCCTGTGTTTCGTTACAGCCGACCCGAAGCGAAGGAAGCGATAGCAAATTCGGCGATGCTCGGCCGCTCAGTCCCTCTTTGTCATATGCTCGCTGTTCTTTTCTATACTCGCCGCCTCCAGTAGGCGTCAACAAAGTATCAAGAATCGTTTCTCGTCCACGATATAGCCGAGCGTTGAGCCCCGAGAGCGTCGCTTCTATAGAGACAATACTGTATTAGGAAAATAAAAATTGTTTGTTTTTACTTGTGATTGTGAATAAGAATTATATCGCGTCAATCTTTTACAAACACATTGACATTCCGCTGATTTCATTCTGTTGGTTCCAAATTAATAGAGTTAGAATATTTCATTAGATCAATAACGATTCAATACCTTCCAAATATCGTTATAAATTAAATAGTAACATTTTTATTTTGCATATTTTTACCTACTACTTCACAATTTATAAATATGCCTGTAAGTTATTCTTATCCATAAAAAATTTCTAATCGTCGTCATACTTCAAAGAGACCAATTAACTAGTTTTTTTATTTGTTTGCGGTGATATCGATAGAAGAGAGACTAATTAGCGTTTGATTTGTGAAGCAATATTTATAGTAGGTGGTAATTCGTATGGAAATTATAGTTTAAAAAAAACTTAATCGATTATGACAGGTGCATTCAAGGTGGAATTTTCTACCTTTGACCATCAGAAAAGAAGTTGTTGCAATTCATTGCTTGACAGTGCTCTTGATCAATGATCTTTTATTTAGAAAAATAAATAAAAGTTTTATATAAAGTGATTCATAAATAAATACTTCAGAGAGTGAATCTACGCGCTAAAAGAAGCGAAACACATTATACAGTGAGTGTAGAAAGTATTCGTACACCGACTAATTTCGAATAATATACTGTGAAACTGTAGTTTATTAACTAATTTTTTATAAACAACGAGTTTGTACATATTCTCGGAAATCTCTGGAACAGATACAGTGCAAAAAAAATTAGTTGGTTGAATAATTTGCAAAGTTATCAAGAAAAAAACGAAATATTGTCCGAAATATAAGAGCAATAAGTATTCGTACAGTTCTGATTTCGAACTACAGTATTGTCTCTATAGAAGCGACGCTCTCGGGGCTCAACGCTCGGCTATATCGTGGACGAGAAACGATTCTTGATACTTTGTTGACGCCTACTGGAGGCGGCGAGTATAGAAAAGAACAGCGAGCATATGACAAAGAGGGACTGAGCGGCCGAGCATCGCCGAATTTGCTATCGCTTCCTTCGCTTCGGGTCGGCTGTAACGAAACACAGGCGATGTTTATGCGAGCCTATACGAAATCGGTGTTCTAATTCTGACTTCTACCTCTCTTGGTAGAGGTCGCAGAATGAAATACTGATTCTGTATAGGCTCGCGTAAACATCGCCTGTGTTTCGATACAGCCGACGTGGAGTCACTTGAGCGATGCATGCCTTTGATTTCTTATTGCGTTAGTAAATAGGACCTAAATTGTATATCGTATTTGGTGTCATTTTAATCAGAAAAGTGTCACGAATATGTTGATGAAGTTTGAAAAAAGGAAGAACAAAAATAAAGATGAATTTCGTTGTTGATTTAATATTGTATATGTACTAGTTAAATCGTGTCATAACTTCAGTACATATATGTATGTATCGATCGTTTACTGCAATAGTGATATAACCCGAAAAGATATACATAACTTGCGAATTTAAACTGTTTAACCAACTTATTTTACTCTGAGTTGTCTCACGATTTCGGCAAATAAATGATAGGTCAATTAAATTACAATTCCTTTTTTCAGATGAGGATACACTTTAAAGAAAGGTCAAATGTATATTATAATTTATGAAAAACAATAATAAAAATTATGTTGTACTTGATCTTAGTTAAATCAGAAAACTGTCACAGACATGTTAAAAGTTTCAAAACAAGAAAACGAAAAATAAAAAATTTGTATTATTGCACTAGTGTTGCCTTAGTAATTTGAGCCCGTATCGTATGACAATGTTCGACGACCGACTGTCAAACGCGCCGCTATCTTGGGGAACCGCCCATAGGAAGGCATACTCGCCGATACAGCGAGTGCTTAGTTCTAACGGTACGCAGTGGGGATAAGTAGAGGGGATATGATATTTGCCTATATCGTGGACGAGTTCCGAGCTTATATAGAGAAAATACTGTATCTGCAAATGAGTTTCTAATGTAAACATCCTACAGGATCGTTTACTAGTTATGATTGACATCGTCAGTATGTTTGGAAACGTTGTCAGCGTCAATCGAGCTCGAGACACTGTACTATTCGAAACTGTCGTAGAAAATGGGACGGAAACGTAGGGAAACTACGGTAGAAGAAAGAAAAATTATTATTAATTTGCATAATTGGTGCAAAAGTTTAGCGGAAATTTCGCGGATTATAAACCGGCCTTGCTCAACTATACAAAGTATAGTTGATCGATACGGATTACGAAAGAATTTGCAAAACAACTCAAGAAGTGGACGTCCGCGTAAAATTAACCAACATGCCGGACGAGTGATTATTAGAACGGTAAAGCAAGATCCACAGATAAGTGCAATGAAAATAGCTGAGCACCTTAGAAATAATTTGGATATTGATCTCTCGGTTAGTACTGTACGTAGTTTTTTGCGGAGTCAAGGGTACCACGGTCGGGTGGCCCGTAAAAAATATTTCGTGAGTGAAGCAAATAGGAAGAAAAGATTGGAATTCGCAAATAATAATGTTACCACACCAATGGAGTACTGGAACCGAGTGATCTTTACAGACGAGAGTAAATTTAATATTTTCGGGTCTGATGGACGCTCTACTATATGGAGAAGAAAAAATGAAGAACTGAGACCACAAAATTTACGACCTACAGTAAAATACGGCGGAGGTTCCGTACTCGTTTGGGGTTGCATGAGTGCAGCTGATGTAGGAAAATTAGAATTTATTGATGGAATAATGAACCACCGGGTTTATATTGACATTTTGAAACGGAATCTTTCTGCCAGTGCAGAAAAAATAGGTATTAAAGATAATTTTATCTTTATGCACGATAATGATCCAAAGCATACAGCGTACAATGCGAGGATGTGGATATTATATAATACGCCAGCATATGTAAAAATTCCACCACAATCTCCTGATATCAACCCCATCGAACATCTATGGGACTACTTGGAACGTCACATTAGAAAACATCAAATATCCTCTAAAGAAGATTTAAAAAGTGCTCTTATGAAAGAATGGAATAAGATCCCATCCAGCGTAACAGCGAAATTAGTAAATTCAATGTCAAGAAGAGTGGCAGCAATTACAAAATCAAAAGGAAATCGTACCGTTAATTGGTTGCAATAATATTTCGGTATTTCCCATTAAATGATGATTCCGATGAAAGTTTGATGGCTAGTTGAGAAAAAAAAAATAGAAAGAGGCTTGCCTTTGGCTACTCTGTTTGTCTGCTGTTTTCGATTTCTCAAAATGAAGGAGATTAACGGTCGTTGCTGCATCCGCGAAGTCTCTGAAAATGTGTGATCTGCTAGCAATATAGTAAATACCGACGAATAAACGTTTCAACGCGTGTCAAGGATGAATTTTCCTTCAGCTTTTCTGAGATACTAAATTGTAGGAAATTGTAAAACTTCAGTACATAGTAGAAATAATTAAAGTGTACTTTCGTAACTGAAATAAAAAAATAATACGTATTTTAGATGTTGACAAAAAAGTTGTTTAAATTGTTGAATCCATCTCTAAAGCTGATCTAATCGATAAAAGAACACACGTAAAATTGATATTGATTTCATTTATACGACAAACTAAACAGTGCAACGTTGAGTGAAAAGTCAAAACTTTGTTTGCCTCGTGGGTGCGGTAAAGTTTGTCAGGCGTACAGTCAAAGTATTCTCACTACGGTAAAGCACTAGCAGGGGGAAAAAAGAGTATTAGTTACGGAATTCGTTGGAAAGTATTGAAACATCGAGAGTGCGTTGTGCTACCAGAAATCCTGTACAAAACTTGGAGAAAAGGAATACTCACGACTCGCCGAGGTTCCTAGACATCGAACTACCTGCAAAACAATTGAAAATAAACAGATTTCGTTTAATTTGCAACAAGACACTTTGTCTCTGTAAAAATCAACGGGAACACTACCGAACGAAAATTTGGTTGCAACGATCGTCTGCATTCGCGACAGATGGTATTTGATTCGTAATTTTGGATGAAGAACACACGTAAAGCAGAAAACTAGAAGTATGAAATCAATTGAAAAACGTGTTTTACGCGTCTGTTTGTGATTATAACACCTTCATGATTATTTATCAAAGAGATAATAATACTTGTGCATGGCTTTCCAAGACTTCGATAATATTTAAAAAATGTTAAGTTATGATAGAAGTTTTCCAACATCGTATGTAAGAAAACTAATAAAGATTCTCGAAGTTTATGGACGGATCCAGGTAAAATTAATACTATTCAGGAGGATAGACCATTACGGAATAGCGTCCGAATTTGTTCCCCAATTATACGAGTATCCAAACTTTTGAACGGTAGTTTAGGTTGTGAAATTATTTACGCTTGTCTACGTGTACACGGTCGACGGACAAATTAATAAACAGGAACTCGAAATATGTTTGAATTCGATAGTAACGATAATTGTGAGTAAAACTAGAATTAAATTGACTAATTTTCAACTGATTTCGCCCGATAATATAAGTGAATGCTTAATCGCATGGCATTAATACCCCAACACGTCCGTGTTTAGTGGAAATGTACATGCATGATTTCGCATAATCGAAATTACGTTTAGAGAATCGTGGCAATGGTAGGATGGCACATTTTCGTGTACGTTTCGTGTGTATTTAAAACAAATGTTTTATTTCAAAAATCATATAATACCTAAGTATAATATCATAGCGATGAATGAACTTACAGTTAATTACATACAGCTCTCTATATATTAATTTCATTTGAATTCTTAATTAGATTTACTCTTGCCTATTGCGTTGTATCTACAAATACAGATACAAAATGTTCATGTTCTTCTCGTATTCGTTTTTCATGTGCTCGTAGTGTCCACGTATGTGTGTATACTGTATATGTATTTATCCATAAGTGTGTGTGTGTGTCGTACAAAGTACGCGTGTGTTTTTTCGTATTCCATTTACCGACCTTATAACATTCAAACTTCGCCGTTTTCTTATAATTCTTATTCGTAAAATCGTAATTTAAATCATTTGTTGTTGGTTTCTTTTCCCCCAACTATTCATGTTAAAGTAGCGATCTCTGAAGTATTCTTAAAATGCTTTTTTCTCCTCGGTGATGCTGTTTAAATTGGGCCCTCGTTACAAAAAGTATAGAAAAAACGTCGGTACCGAGAACGGATCTTCAAAACTGACGTTTTCGAACGTGAGCATCTCGCATGTGTCTCAAATCACTGTCGCTTATGCTCGTCTAATTATTATGATTGACTTCTAAAAATGTTTCAGAGAACACCATTTTCAGGTATTCGTATTATAGTCGTATTTAATACCTAAACTTATGTTAACATAAATATATATATACATATATTATATATTATATATTATATATAATATATATATACTCCATTGTATGGCCAACGATCATGCTTCTTACAATATTACAGTATCAACTTCCTCGTTAATATTAATAAGTTTTACAAATGTTCAACTTCGAGCTTTATTTCTAATTTTGTTACAAAAAAAAATTAAAAATAATAATAATAATAATAATAATAATAAATTGCAGTCGAAACGCAACACTTCGATACAGCATACCGATTCGTTTAAAAAAAGAAGAAAATTGAATATATTCGCTCGTTTCTTGAATGCGCTAGTGTGTCCTATGTGTGTGTACGTGTGTTCGTGTGTACATATACATGTATGCTTTCGATGTATGCGCGTATAATTGGTAATCGTAGCATGATCATCGTGTTTTAAATAATTATCGTTAGAATTAATGAATCATAAAAGTCAATTACGAAATAAGTGTCTTAATATCATTAAAAATGTACCGCAAAGAATTTTTGTACATTAACGTATCCACGCGTAATTATCCTTACAACAACAACGCGTTAATCGATTATCGTATCGACGCGTTTCATTGTCATGGTCGCTACGTAGGCTGAACGCGTGTCGAACATTGTACAAACATAGAACGACGATCGACGGTCGTTGAATGTCTTTCTCTTATCATCGTGTTTCCATTTACGGCAGTGAAATTTCCTCGACAAAAGACAAAATTTAGCTTACTTTTTCTCTTCTTATAGAGGATTCGAGCGTAACGAAGAAAAGATCGCTGCGTCTCGGATTATTGTGAAAGGATTCTGGAGGTTCGCGCGCACGTTTGATAATGATTTACGAACATGGACTCTCGTTATTCACTCGTGTTTACTTATTATTAGTGTTCGTAGTTTCGTTAACACGTTGACTGCCACATTCCTTCGAACCTAATATGCTTTAAATTGTTTAAATATGCTGTCGTTAGAAATGTTGCAAAATAATAGGTGGATCGTTAAATTATCGAACAGTTCTATTTTTCATGATGTAACAATCAATTAACGTGTTAAACCTGCTGCGCTTAAGATGACCGAAAAAAGCGTTTCGATGCCATATTCTAAAGATCAAAATTATTTCTCGATAAAGAGAGTTAGTAGAGCATTCCCATACTTTATCGTTCTAATAAACCAATATGAAGCTATAAATAAAATAGCAAAAACTACCATCACGGTGAACGTTTTACTATTTTTATAAATGCTAATACGCGTAAATTACTTTTAGACGTTTATTTCTTTCGAATCACGGAAGATTGCTATCACGAAAGGCACTAAAAACGGTTTTGCAGATTCCATATTTGAGAAACGGTCACCCTAATCGCAACAGTCGTAAAGAACGCAGTTCGAAAATGCGTCACTATCCTCGTTCCCCTCGTTCAATGCATGGAATCATGTAACAATGGGCACTGTAAAATGTTTAAAAATCGCGCGTGACCTACATTATGCATATAAAAAGTTTGGGCGACCATACATCGACGAATAATCTCCTATAGCTCTTTTAGCGTAAACGTGTCGCGCGAACACGTGTTTTATTTCTTTCCCTTAGGCTCTATAACACATACCAATACGCTGTTCGTTAGTACACATAATACATACCACACGACGGTTACATATGATTCGCTGAGAACGATAAAACGGGTCTGTTCTGCTAACCGGGGAAAACATCTTTCGCAACAAAAAAACAAAGACAAAAAAAACTTTCGACAAAGACGCATAGCCAAAATAAAAAGGTAGACAATACAAAAACATAAATACTGAAAATTAATTACGATATCAGATTGCAATGCGTGAAATCTTCATTCAATGATAGAATAATTACTTGCATGGACATAGACGTTCTTCCACGGTTTTAAATCAAGTATAATAGTTGGTGTGCAACTTATTATATTTATAACACATTGAAAATTTGTACGTATTGGGCAATTTATCGAAAGATAAATTCGCTGTAAGATCCATGATAAAGGATCAATATTCTTACGTTGTATATCGAGAATGAAATTTTCTTGTATTCGTTCTATTTTATATTTATATCACAAGTTTGTAAAACAAATTTTGTCCGGAGTTCGTAAGATGTGTGACGTCCAAGGCGAAGATCTTCAGTTTACGTCGTAAGAGCTGCTGACAACGCGCAGATTTCAGCTATGTTACATTTAAATATTTAGTTTGTAATACTTGTAATTCTCGTTATTCGGTACATGAAAGTTCAAGTCGATTTTAAACAAGTTGGATCTTCTCTGACAGTTATCAATCCTATCAATTTCTTTGAACTTTTTGCTTGATTTATCAATGACGTAAATTTTGGACGTTCCACGCGTTACAACCCACTAAAAATACAAAATGGAGGCAGTAGATTGTGACGGTGTTTTCTCGATCTCGACAGAACAGAGACGTTTGAACGCGTTCGCGGCGTATTTGACATTCGAATGCGGCTCAGCCTCTTTAACGGCGCAAACAACGCTTCGACATTGCGAACACGATACAAAGTACTTAATTGGCAACATACACGTAATCGATCCTTAATATCATAATATCCACGCTCTAGTTTCTTTCCTACGTCATCGCCCGTCCGTGTTACGAACCACGGTCGACATTTCCCTTATCGACCACCGCAAATTTCTTAAATCACCCTTAAGTGTAACCCTATACTCTGCCCGATAATAGTCTTTCCCTCAAAAATTCACGGATAACGACAGGTCGCTCGGCAATTGGAGTGCAAGTGGTTAAATAAGTATTCAGTTAATATTTACGAGTTGCAAGCCAAGTGCCCCCGACACAGAATATAATATATATTCATTACTATTATTCAATCTCATACCATAGTATTTATAATATATTTATATATATATTTATTTATATATATATATATTTAATATATACAACACGCAGTAATTTCGGTCGTCTTTGTCCGACGAGTTCACCCTCGGATTAATCTCTCTTCCGTTTACCTTTTTCGTTTCATGCAGGACGCCCTTCGACAAAGAACTCGCAGAATTCGTCGGACAGGACGATCTCTCTTTGTAAGTGAAAACACGATCGCATATGGAAAAAAGTAAAGGAGCGTATGTGCAGAATTCGGAAATGTTTCGTCAACGAATGACGGATACAGAGATCGATTCTCTTTCTTCTTTCTCGTCGTTATCATATTTTTTTTTCTTTTTCTAACGGTGCTTAGTTTAATTATTCCCTCTGTACGACGCCGTGGAGACCTACGTTCGTGAAATTCTTTTCTCTGTAATGTGTACATGTGTACGTGTCCTGTGTACGTGTGTAAGTGCAATCTCGCTCTTCGTTTTTCACGTTCTCGCGACGACCGAGCTAAGCAAAGATCATCGGTAGAAAAGTACAAACAACGCTTATTGTCGACGGGAATGATAATGAAATTACGAAACTGACTTCTCAAAAGTATTCCAGTCGCGGTTAGTCTTATGGGTTTACGCTAGCTTTATTCTTGCGTCTCTTGCGTTTCTCTTTTCTGTCAAACAATGAACGAAACTTCGGTGTCGATCATTTGTGCTCTCGCGAATCACGACATTTGCGATCGATGAATTCTGTAAAATGGGACGCGATTGGTCGGATCAGAAAATTTTTGGAATACGCGTTTGCTTTCTGTCGGTCACAATTAATTTCTATCGAGTCATTTATGATGACAATGACGATCAAAAAATAAGAAGAATCGAAATAAAGAATCGAAGATTAATAATACATTAGAATCAAGATTTATACGCATTTATTTCACTTTTCTACGTACGGAGGAGTCGTTAATTTTTTAGTTCTACCACGAATAACGTCCCATTCACGCGTTCGAACACGTTAATTACAAAAAGCTATATTCCACGTTAGTTAATCACTTGCACGTGACGAATATTCGTTCCGATCTTAAACGAATACGGTTTGTCTTCGAATGCTCCTAAATTAGCGCATCGGAGATAATGCAAAGCGATAAAATTATCTGTTAAAGGACTTTCGCGCGTGAAACGAAGGAAAAAAAAGATATCGATCGAAAAGTCGGGACACACAAGAACAGGCGTCGCGTCGGGGTGCAGGACGATGGAAAATGGTGCGCGGTACCTTGTAATCTCATTAAAAAGGCGTTAACGGGAAAATACTTGCAAATACTGTTTCCGTCGTGAACGAAGGGGAAAATACGAGACTCGTACGAATTCTTCGCTCGGAATACGTCTTGTCTATTTGTCGATGGACTCGTATCGATCCTATGATAAATCTTACGTTAAAACGTTTGTGAAATATGATGGCCTTTGGCTGTGGGCAGAGTTGGACATAAATCGATTAATATCAACTAATTAATCGATTTAGACAGTACGATTGAAAATTTAATCGCTGATCGAAAATTAAATTAACCCTTTCCTGTCTTGAACATTAGACGCTTAAACGGTTATACACAAATTTCGAATGTGTAAAATATACTAATTTTACGAGTTTAATACAAAATTATTGTCAAGTCTGAAAGGGTTAATCATTGTTTCCAGTGATCGTTCATCAAATTAATGGTTATTCTTCAATGGTGTCGAGTTCAATAAATTGAAAATCTAATTATTTAAGAATATATTCTGAAAGAATAGCTTCGAGGTCAGCAAAAGTTGAAACACTTTCATCCAAACTTTCGAATAACATTGACGGGCGAACAAAAAATATAACTTTATTATTTCTTTTCAACTTTAAACGTACAGGAATATATTCTTGTATAGTTAAATTTGTTGCGCTCGTAAAAAAAGAATATTCCACTAATGTAATCGTCAATCGTTACTTTGATTAAAATTTGCCCAACACTAATGTCTCGATGAATTCACGGTGATCGTTCGTAATATAAATTCGTAATATAAAATTCTGTTTAAAAAAGTGTTTTCCGAGGTGAATGTTTTGAATCTTCGTCGTTACGCGAGCATATAAAAAATATGAACGGTGGATGGACTGACTAAAAGTAAAAATGTTTACGTTAACCCTTCGATACGAAATTTGGCATTATTCTTTCGAATTCTATCCTTTCTATGCGTACTCTTTAGCGAACACCTAGGGCATACTTGTGCTATCTATATGCGGCGAAAAAGTGTTATAAAAATTTCATGAACATTTAATGTTTTATATTTCTTAATAAAAATGGTTAAAAAACGATGCAACGTTTGAAAAATTCGTTAAGACTCCGACTTCACAGGGTGAAGTAATGAGGGGAGACAACGATTATTCGGGACTGGAACTTCCCGAAGGGTTAACAATTTTAAAATAAAAAACATCGCGGAGTATTATAATAGCATTCGTGTAAAAGAAATTGTCGTTGAATCGTTCGAATGGGGGTTACCAAGCCCCAAAATCGAAACTGAAAGAGATAGCCTCGTTTCGGGCCACCGCGCGGTTTCAATACAAATAATACTGTTCAAGAGATGTTGTAAATTACGAAAGTCGATACGATCACGCGTCAGTCAACACGTATGTTCGAATAAAAAAAAAAGAATCCGGTTACGAACGAAAGCTACATCGTGGAATGTGTTCGTTTGTCTTCGAGCGTGGTAACGGCGTGATATTAATAGATTTTCCTCGCACGTGCACGTAAATCGTTTCTCCGTGATAATAATTCATTCTTGTCAATCGCGATTATAAAGGAAAGAAAAACGTGACGTTTATCTAAAAGCTTTGTAAAAATTTTAACCATCGAAACGATCCTTCGTTGTTACGGAATATTTAAAATGAATCTCTGGGAAACGTTCTTTAAAGAATTACAAAGCGTGGAAATTTCTATTTATCGTGCGCGCGCAATTCGATCTAGTATATTTTGTTGAATATCCCCCGCCCCTTTGACGTCGATGCGTCCATTAGAAAAATGTCGAACTAACAATTTGATTTGTTCGGTCCTCCCGTATTCGTTCCTTTTACACGTTCGCAGCCGTTGATCTAATTTTGATCGATATTTGCAAGGAAATAGATTATTTTGTAGTTTCTCCAACAGAAAAATACCAAAACGCTCTGTTCTCGATTTCAAAATATTATTTCAAATATATGCAATAGATTTTAAAACCCTCTCGAATTAGAATATTTGGTAATTATTTAAAAGTTTGCCCTTCTCACCGATTTCGATGACCTTGAAATATGTTGTCAAGCTCACTATTCTGAACAACTTTTCCCTATACATGTTACCGCCGTTCGGCCTTAGTTTCCGAGATATATTATATTAAAAATGAGTATCGGTATCAGTTAGTGTAGTTGTTAGGGGGTCGCAGCCCCCTAGTCAGCAAAACGAATTTAATATGTTACTGTTCAAGTCGTGGGGGATGTTTTATTTATTGCTCCGCATGGCTCATGAAACGAAGTTCCATATTCTTGTTCCTTGTTGCAGAGAAAAAAATGTCTGAAATTGCGGATTTGAATCGATAGTCGATGAATGACGGCAAGAAAAATATTTTTACGAATATTTGGAAAACGAAGGCCAAAAAAGTTGTTCAAAATGATGACCTTGACAACATATTTCAAGATCAGGAAAACGGTGAGAAGGACAAACTTCTAAACAATTACCGAATATTTCTATATCCAATACGCGACGCCGTGAATTTCATTTAATTTCAAACGAGTGGTTGCAAGCACGATAATATTATACATTTTGATCATTTTCAGTCGCGAAGTAGAATCTTCGGCTGCGGAAGCGTCAAATGCTCTTCGTTAATAGTCGTGTTACCGTAGCGATAACGGGCGTCAACGATCGACAGCCTCTCGCTCCCGATTTCGATATTCGAATCCCCGGATCGTCGTTCCCTATCACGGGAACGAAATCGAAAGTTGCAGAGTTCAGAAGTCTTACTTAAGAATCGAGTATCATCTCCTAGAGTAGAACGGTACAATTTAAGGACAGCTCGTAAACACGTGTTACTTAATGATATACCTTAGCGATCGCTCGATCCCTTAACTCTTCGAGGACGATACTTGTCACGAATCGTCGACGACACGAGTAAAACGATGCTTTTTGATTCAATCGATGAATATTAAATATATTCGTCAGTATATATTCCACGATCCTCGAACAGTTAACGATCGAACGACGTACAAGTTTGTATTAGTAGTGTGTAAATATCTTGACCCAAGCGAATTTCCCCGATGGTGATCCCCCCGCGAAGAAAGAACGGCGGCGGAACGCTCGCCAGGCTCAGAACGACGCGGGCGCATCGCTTTGAAACATTCTATTTACAAAACTTACACCGTGGCAACAGGAGAGCGATTTTTCGCGCGCAGTGACGAGGCATCGAGGGATCGTTCCCGATCGTCGATGAACGGAGAATCGTGCTGTGGTTTTAAGCTACGCACAAGTTCCCATCAGAAGAGACGAAATCGTGGAAAAGCAAGGAAGCTGAACGAAATACGATCGGATCCAACAGGAATCAGTACACGATTGCATCTCGCTTTTGTCCTCGAATTAAAATAACTCGTTTAAAATAAATACGCACTGATTGTGAAACTCGTCCCTCCTTAAACTATTGAGATTTCAGGCTGACAACGGGTTTCGAGACACTTTGTATCATCGCAAGGCGTCTCGGCTACTGCGATATACCGTACAATGTTAGTTAAAATAATGAGTAGATTTAGAAATAATATAAGATTGTTGTGTACCGATTCGAGTGTCTCCAAGATACGTTGGTTCGAAAAGAAACAAGTGCTCGAATGTGTCGCGATCACTGGGGACGGAGGAACACGAAAGTATCCAACTATCAACGTGTAAAATAAAATGCATCCTTGTTGTTAATTTATAACCGTAATCGAGTCGATGCAAACGATATTCGATGGCTTTGTTTGCTTTATCAGTGACTTTACGTTTTGAGTATTTAGAGATTAGGTAAACAATATCATTCACGTTAGTTGTCTTTAACTTTAAGTACAATTCATATTATCAGCTATTTTGCAGTGATGTGCAAAAGTTATTTTAAATTTTTGTCGTTTTCCCTCTCTAAAGCGAAGCTCGAGCTCCAAAACATTCGCACATGATTGCACATATAATTTTATATTTTTCATATAATTTTATTTTCAATTTTAGTCTAAAATTTCCTCTCTATCTATTGTGAAGGAAAATGGCCGATGTATCCGAAACGAAGCCACTAAATGTCGTTCGCGAATGTCTAAAAAAATGTTGAAAGAGAAAAAAAAAAGGTAGACAAATAAGGCAAACTCAATGTGCAGGATCAGATCTTCGGTGTTCCGTCGACGGAAAATAATAAATAAAAAACGCTAACATTTGTACCAGATCAGATCTAAATTTGACCATTAAGATTCTAAGTTTTGTCGGCAATGAAAGAAAAATGTTCGCTCCTGCGACGTATTCCCGATTTCGGATTCGTTTCAGGTGGGATCGTTCGATTCGTTCAACGACCTTGGAGCAACGCGTCAAGTATCGCGAATGAAATTTCCCAGCGAGACAGGACAGCGCAAAGGGTCGTCGAACCAAATCGAGGAACGGCGACAGTTTATTCCCGCGTCACTGGAAGGAACGACCGTCGCGCGGCGAACCGTCCTTAAACAGGTGTATCCGTCTTTTCGTCCTTCTTCGGTTCCTTGACATCCGTGCGGCCGTTCACGTATTCCGTGCTCGCGTGTATCGGATTCTCCTGGCCACCCTGCGGCATTTTCTCGTCGATGATACGCGGGTCCTCGTGATCCTCGTCGTCCTCGTCCCCGGGGGTGATGTGCGTCTCGCTTCCGGCGCCGACACCGCTCGCAGCTTCCTCGTCGCCCCGACGCCTCGCTGCAACAAGCAACGCCACGATCGGTCAAGGCAAAAGTGTGTGTGTGTGGATTTCTTTGTTTGGTTTTTATTTAGTTTGTTGTTGTTGGTTTTTTTGTTTTATTGTCGTTGTATGTCGCTCTTTAACCGCTTGGGTTAGTGTCTTTTCGTGCGTCGAGGATCGTTTCGCGTTACTTCCTACTCTCTACGCTCGTTCCAAATTCTTTTCTTTTGTTCTCTTTGCAAAAACAGAGTTGGCGAAATTTTAATCGAAGCAACGATTCAGGTTTTAATTAATCGTTATTCTTCCTCGCTGTTTAGTCGAAGATTCGATTTTTATAAATACTATTAAGTATACAGGGTGTTCGGCCACCCCTGGGAAAAATTGTAATGGGAGATTGTAGAGGCCAAGATAAGACAAAAATCAAGAATACCAATTTGTTGATGGAGACTTCGTTAAAAACTTATTAACATTTAAAGTTCCGCCCGTAGTGAATGTTTTTCTCGAAAATGCGCAGGATTTTGGGGGTATGTCTATTCACCAAAAATGATTGTAGTTGACCACCGCCATCAAAAATAATTGTTTCAAAACGATTTGAAATTTTTTAATTTAATTTTTTAGTTACTTTTTAACGAACCCTCAATCAAGAAATTTGTATTCTTGATTTTTGTCTTATTTTAGCCTCTAGAATCTTCCATTAAAATTTTTCCCAGGGGTGGCCGAACACCCTGTATATTCCTGTAAAATTTTGAAATTCAAGAAAATAATAAAGCTAGAAGTATTTTATTCTATAATTCTCTTCGATATTTGAAATAAATTGAAAATAACACCTGGAATATATCTTTAAATTGTCAATGATTTACAAGCGATTACAAGCGATTAACGATTAATTTTGATCGTATATTAACTTTCCTGATCAGTAATTAATTAATTAAATGAGATCGACGCCCAACTCTGCTTTCGGGTATTTTGCAAACGCGCGAATTTCACGCTAGGTTTATGGTTTTTCGTCTGCTTAAGAGAAATTGTATTTGAACGGATGGTTTTATTTAACCGGGTTTATCTGATTTAAGGATCTTTCTTTCATAGGTTTCAGGTTTGTTCAGTACACGTAGAAGTAATGTAAGCCATTTTCGTGAATTTAGAAAACTATTGTCTTGTCGAGCAAATGAAATGTATTTAGGATTTTCGATTACTTGAACGGTCACCATTTTCAGAACAATTGTTATGCGAATCCTGAATATTCTTTATTTTCTCAGAGTTGATCTTATATGTATACAAAATTAAAAACTATATACAACTACAGTTATAGCCTAGTACAGCCATTGTATGATCTGTAACGTCATTTGTATCTGTCGTTACCTTGTGCTTCAGATATTCTACCATTTAAAATAAAGAAATGTTAACACACGATAGTGACTTCTTTCTAAAAATATATTTTCTACTTTCCATTTATTCGTACAAGAAACGATTTTTAGGTTTTGCTTTATACAGAAAGAATAATTGTTCAGAGAAAAACAATTAAATAATGTATTGTATGCTTTTCACACAATCTTGTACATGTACATATAACTAATAATCAACAGGAGAAATACCGAGGATCTACGTAATAATTGTTCCATAGACGGTGGTAATTCCAAGTCATCAAAAACAGGCCACGCTTCATTTACTCTATAAAATTATGGTTTTCCAATTTATGAATCAAAGGCGAACAGATAATTATTGTTATTCCTGCAAAACTTTTAGAAGTTAATACTTATTTCTGTCATTTTGCCTTTGCTATACAGTATAGAGTAAGTGAAATCGTTACGATAACTCTGTCAACGTTAATATTAACAGAACTGAATTGAACCAAATATTTTGTTTTAAAGTTGGTTATACAGTGCGATTCTAGAAATTGGAATAGATTACAAATTGACAGAGGAAAATTGGAACGTGGACTGACTTGTTTAATATTAATATTATATATAACTTCTATTAACAAGAAAGAATTTGTCTCCATTTTTAAAGCTAAAGGTAACATTTCCATCTTGAAAGCCACAAGCGACAGATTTTCAACAGTGTACTATATGTATAGTCTGCATAAATAATACGACTTTTCGTACGATATTTGTTAAAGTCAATATTTGCAAAGTTAACAAAATGAATTCCAGACAGGCGTCGCATCCTCTACAGCGACAAGAGATATCAAAAATTATTCTCGTTCGCAATGCAGCCTGTCCATTGTCAGTCCGTGAATCGAAATTGTTAACCCATTAAGTACCAGATTATAATATTTTTGTGATCGATGCTCATTTTCTACACGTTGTATTCAAAAAATACTTAGTCGAACAAAAAAATCATTTTTTTGCGAAAATTTTTTTCCTTTGAAGTTACGTATACAGAGTAAAATAAACGACAGCACTGTAAGCTGCTGTAAATATTCTTTTTAGCGAGAAATTAATAATAATTTTATCAATCAAAATTTGGGGATGTTCTAAGCTAGAAAAAATCAAGTAAATGTATTATAGAAGAAAAGGTCACAAAAAATGACAGTGCATTTTTATTTACTTGATACTTATTTTTCCGAAAGTTCTTAAAACGGGACACTGGTACTTAACGGATTAATCAAATGCCGATCAAACGATATTTTCCTCAAGGCAACTAGGTCCCATCGTGTCACTCGGGCGTTTGCATTCGAGCGTAAGTTAATCGATCATCGGAGCAGTTCATAATTATAACATTCACAGGCAGGTCATCGCACTAATGTATATATTTCAATCCAAGCATAGGTAAATGTGAATAAACGCGAACGTGATGAACTTCGAGCGCGTAATTAGCTAATTGTCGGTTAGAATAACAATACACATCGAGATTCGTGTTTTCAGGGTGAAAGAGAATCGGTTGGGAGAGTTGGGGCGAATTCAGCGTCGGAGCAAAGGGGTTAGGGCGGAAGTGATGAGAGCATGCTTGAACGATCTAAATCGAGTTAAAGACGACGTGTTTGTCCTTGTTCTAATCGGCCTGGGAGGGAAATGGGCCGTAGAAAGCAAATCGAAAGAAAGAAAATTAACATCGAGATGGGAACTGGATTGTTTGACTTCGAACAAATGTCACCACACTTGCCTTCGCCGATTGTTTATCGTTGCTTGTCGCAAAAAGGGAACGCACTTTTCGAACTTACACGAAATCGTCCCGTCGGGAATTTTTGTTGAACGAAGCCGTCGCTACGAAACACCGGGTGCCCTGAATCAGTGTTTTTCAAATGCTTTTCCATCGCGACCTAGAGTTCGAATCAAAGACTTGAGTTCTTCTTAGGTTTTTTGTTTGTTTGCTTTTTTTTTATTTTTAATTCGTACTCACCCTCGTCGAGTCGTTTAAATCATTAAATTACGGGGAAAGTACTTGTTTTCTTTTGTTAAATACGTGTACGTTTTAGTTCGTTAACAAGCAATGCTATATAGACGGTTCCGTTCAGCGATATTCCATTCGATTTTCCCGAACCAGCACACTGGAGGTAAACTTTTCTCCCCGTCGGAAATTAGTTTTCCCTTCGCAGTAGGCCACAAGGAACAAAGTTTGAAAAACACTGTGTGAATAATGGTGAATGCAATATATAAATTAGGTACTATATTAGTACATGCGGTGGAACTCGTAAGCACAACGTGCATGCACAAATGGATTACGTATATTTGTGATCGAACGAAGCCAATTTTCAAATGTCTTTTATCTTGGACGCTTTTTAAACGTCGTTTTACTTTTCTCAAGACGTTCGTTCGCTTAAATATCCTTCACGCATTATATTTTTCGTGTAGTCGGCTGACAAAATTTCTTATTCGACTGAAAATTTAATACAAATCGTTTATGGAAAGATATGAAGTTTCAGTGTTTATTATTTTTATACAGCGATGTACGAGGACACAGATTCACCGAAATAATATATTAGAAATATGACGGTCGCAATACAAGCCGATAAACTGACACTCCGAGCAATGAAATTTTGATTTGTTCATTCATCAGGCAGGTATCGTTTATACGGTGAACTTCTGGCACGAATAATCGAACTCTCGCCGCGTTTTTTCCTCTCTTTTATATATTATCGGCGAATTTGTACGGGTTTTCCCCCGTGGCAGCAGCTCGACTCTAATGAATTTAAAAAATGCATGGAAAGCAGTGGAATTACAGAAATTGATCACCACTAGAATTTATCTTTGATTTGAAAAAACTATATATATATATACATATTTAAAGCGATTTCAGCTTTTTACGCGAAGGTTCGGAAGAAAATAACGTTAAAAAACTGATAATGGGTGTTTTTTTCATCTTGGAATATCAAAATAAACACTTATTTTGTATTTTTTACGTTTGAAAATATACAGGGTGTTCGGCTACCCCTGGGAAAAATTTTAATGGGAGATTCTAGAGGCGAAAATAAGACGAAAATCAAGAATACCAATTAATTGATGGAGGCTTCGTTAAAAAGTTATTAACGTTTAAAGTTCCGCCTGTAGGACGGCAACCTGCGAACAGCTACGCGCCTATGATAGTAGTTCTCACTCAGCATGAGAGACTCTACTTACTGGCGTATCGACAGCTTTACAGTTTTCTGAGCGAGAGCCACTATCACACTATCAAATACACGCGGAACTTTAAACGTTAATAAGTTTTTAAAGAAGTCTCAATCATCAAATTGATATTCTTGATTTTCGTCTTATTTTGGCCTCTAGAATCTCCCATTAAAATTTTTCCCAGGGATGGCCGAACACTCTGTATACTTAATAGTATTTATAAAAATCGAATCTGTAAAAAATGTAAACAGGAATTTAATAAGTATTCGCTGATTGTTTATATCACTGTATTTCTTACATATTACTTAATACATAACTGAATCAAATATGTCTAAAATGTGTCGCGTGAACTAGCTTGACTGATACTGTTTTACGACTGACTAGCTGGCCGAACACGTGCCGATGCTGCCCTTTGTCTCCGCTGTGTGTGAGAGAGATAAGCGAGGCGAGTGACGTAGAATCGGGGCCTGTTCGGCATATGTTTCTCTGAACCTCGTCGATCGATGGCACAGTCAGCTGCTAGTATTGTTACATTCTTCGCCGTGAACGTAAATCGATGCGAAAATTTCATTTATCCTGCGATTCCTTTTTACATTTTTAAATTGAAGTGTATTTGAAAAATTAATAACAGTTTTATTCGTAAGTAACTCGGAAGAATCGTGATACACGTACACGTAGACATTTACGAATAACATACTCGCGGTACGTGTTTATTTAATTGCATAGTGGTTAGTGCCTGAAAGTATTATTTGTGGACACTGTGGACAATCGTGGGGCGTGTATAATCGCATGTGGGTGATTTTTGTTCACAACATTGTGTATTGGAACTGGCATTCACCCTTTCTCTGTGAAAATCTCGTCAGGCGAGTTTTGATATGCCCTTCTGGATTTTCATAAGACAGGTTGAATCTTATTCAACGTAAGGTGTTCGCATTCCCATAAGTGGACAAAAATCTAAGGCTGTCGATAATGTCGGTAAGCAGAATTTTTCATGCTGCGTGAGAACCACTAGCACAGACGAGATATATGAATAGACCTTTCACCTTATGGACTTTCGCGGCCGAATCTGACTGCCATACCGACCTGAAAATTCGGAGGTGATTTTAGCGGCCTCTTCTCATGGATGGCGGTCAGTTGAAAAACTAGGCACTGAATTAGTATTGATGGGCAGGCAGCTGTAGTGTGTGCGTAAATACATATGAGTTGACTATGGGAGGGATTGAAAAAGACAGTGCAGTATTATCAGACGGCAGACCCGTGCCCAAAGGGAACTGCCCCTCCACTTACACACACTAATGCCAACCACCTTGTATATGAGTTCTGGCGTTTCGTATAGCTTCGTGGATTCGAGAAAGGCGGCGAATGTGAGTCTATCCTTCTTGCTCTCAACACAGCTGAAATTCGTTCTCGCATAATCTCGAGCCGAGATTTTCGACTGCCCAGGCATTTTTGACTTTCCGACCTATGTAGGCGTATATAAGCAAAAACCATAATGAAACAAAAATTTCAAAAATTTTTTTACGGAAATACACGTTTTAGGACACCCTGATCATATTTTAACTATTAAAAAAAAGACATTTTTTTACTATGCTAATGGACGTGCGTTCATATATTTATACTATTAATACAATTGAGTCTGAACAACCAAATGAATTTCACTGTAATTTTAAATTTTTAAATCTGAAAATATTTGAGAATACTGCCCTATTTGTCCTCTTTGTTTAGCAATTTAAAAAAACGCTGACTCATAAAAATCAATCATATGAAAATGAATGGAAGTTGAGACCGCCCCTACTGAAAATGAAAGACTGGAAAATTTTTCTTCTTTCAATGAAGGAAACTCTTTTGCTTAAACTTTTTCGAAGGCGAAGGCAAAACAGTCGATTTCGCCACGGCAACAATGGTTGGACGCGACGCGTGGATATTCCCCCGAAATAGGGGATCGGCTTTTGTTTTCCAGAAACGCTAGCGACAATGTATTTTCCAAGAGAGTCGAATGTAAGGACCACTGAAGGACGCTCGGTCTACGATACATTTATGACAGAGTTTTGGGGTGCATGTGGCCTAAAGAGCGAATGAGACTAAACAGGCCTGGCAACGGGTGACGCGATAGCGGACGGCCGCGTTGGGTCTCCAGGTAGCGCGTGTCGAGGCATTGATTGTTTATGAATAGAGAGAGAGTAGTTAAAAGAGGCAGACGACCTGACGTCGTACTGCTGGAAAAAAAGAAGACTTTGTCCTGAAGGATCTGGCCACGGAGTGGGGAAGGCGTGGGACCTTCCGGTAAGAGCACTGTGAGGAACGGCACAGGACTTACCCCAGAACCGTCAAAGGCAAAATTTCTAACATACAGGCATGTCTCTATAAATTTCAAATCCATTAATCAATATGAATTTGTGATATCATGTCAGCCAATTTCGAAAATATGGTTTCGAGAAAAACTCATTTAAAATTTCTGGTATGATTATTAACCGTTTGGGTACTCTTCCCTCTAAATGGCTATAACTTTGTTATTTTTACGAATTTTAATGAGTCTACGTTTATTATAATTGCTAAATGAAGAGGACGAGTTCCGAGTCAAAGATCAGTTGCGGGGTTTTAAAAAAGGACAGTTTTGCAGTTTTGTTCTCATTAATGTTTGCAGCGTGTTTGCGAGGGATGTGTCCGATATATACATATGTATATAATCAATTCATTTTCCTTCAATAATTCTCCATTGCAAAAATTCTACAGTATTCTTACATTTTTTTATATTTTAAAATTTTCCCATGTTATTAGAAAGTAGATATACGACGAAAGTTATACAACTTATAGTTCCTAGCATGTATAACATGTATATGTATATAACGCATGGTCGCTTCGTATGGAAAGTCAATGAATCTTCAAAAAGCGCCCAGGTCCGATTTCGAGAAATGTAAGGTCTGTCAGTCACGATGGCTTTTGTCGTTTACTGACGATTCGAACGGGTGGCGATGCCAGCAGGCTTGCTTTCGAGAAATGTAAGCGACGTCAGCGATGCAAGAGCGAGAAGGAAAGCGAGTATCAGCCTGTTCTTCTCGGCTCTTCCGAAACTCAACGAGCTCACGTACACGCAATTGGGCATAGTGTGCGAAAGTGAGGAATGAGAAGTTTCCGGGGCCCCGATGCACAGTCTGATTAAACTGATTTCGAGTCGCAAATACGTTTCTGCCGAGTTATTTTTTTAATAAATTATGTATTACAATTTAAAATAAAAAATAGAGAATTTGCGGTGTTCGTATCAATGAAATACATCCTTAGGAATTTTAATAATCTTGAAATTTTTAAATACTCTTAATCGATTGATTTCTCCAATGAAATTAATCGATTAATGTCCAATGATGGACCCTACAGCTTTAATTCCGTTAAAAAATAATAAAATTTATGTAATTTTATTTTCTGTCTCACTTCCTCTTGTGTTCATTTCTGAATCTGTTGATAACGTTGCGAGTGACACGAAAATGGTAATGGGGTCCCGGGACCCCAGAAACTCCGGCCGAAAAATTACATTAGATGAAAGGTCTATTCATATACCTCGTCTGTGCCACTAGCACTCGCCTGCCGCAACCGTCCGCGCGAACGCAGCTGTTTAGCGGATTGTCATTCTACAGGCGGAACTTTAAATGTTAATAACTTTGCAACGAAGCCTCCATCAACAAATTAGTATTCTTGATTTTCGTCTTATTTTGGCCTCTACTATCGCTCATTAAAATTTTTGCTATAGGTAGCCGAACTCCCTGTATACTATACAAAAATTTTAATGAGCGATAGTAGAGGCCAAAATAAGACGAAAATCAAGAATACTAATTTGTTGATGGAAGCTTCGTTAAAAAGTTATTAACAATTAAATTCAAAAATTTCAAATCGTTCTGGAAAAATTATTTTCGGTTGCGGGGGTCAACTACAATCATTTTTGGTGAGTACACATACCTCCGAAATCCTATCTACTTTCGAGAAAAAAAATCGAGTAGGTGCTGAAATTTTTCGGCGAAAAAAAATTTTTCAAATTGTTTTAAAAAAATTATTTTCGGTTGCGGGGTCAATTACAATCAGTTTTTGTAATTAGACATACCCACGAAATCCTGCCCACTTTCGAGAAAAAAAATAGAGAAGGTGTGAAATTATTCGAGAAAATTAAAAAATTGCAAGTCGTTGTGGAAAAATTATTTTCGGTTGTAGGGTTCAATTACAGTCATTTTTGGTGAATAGACATACCCCCGAAATCTTGCGCATTTTCGAGAAAAAAATTCAGTAAGAGCGGCACTTTAAACGTTAATAACTTTTTAACGAAGCTTCCACCAACAAATTAGTATTCTTGATTTTTGACTTATTTTGGCCTCTACTATCGCTCATTAAAATTTTTGCTAGAGGTGGCCGAACACCCTGTATAGCTAGGAAATACCAAAAATTTGCAAATTAAAATGTGCTTTTGATGTAACTACGTATTTACATAGTCACCACTATAGGCGGTAGTCAAATTATTATGATCACTTTTAAATTATCACTTATTTGAAACATGAACAAAAATGAAATTGAAAGCACATTTAAAATAAAACCGTTTTCGTTATAGAAAATATTGTTATGGCTTTAACAATACATAACAAGGATTTTAAATCTTCTAGAAATTATTAAAATTGTTTAAAACACGTAGCTACAAAAGTATTCGTCCATCCCATGAGTATAACGTATTTTATCTTTGTTAATATTAAATTAAAAATTTTCTATTCTAAGATAATATATAGCAAATGAATAGCGTCAGTACAAAATGACAGCTTATATGTTAAGAACGAAAAAAGATATATTTTAATACTGTAGAAATTGTAACACTACTGAAAACTATCGATTATAATAATTCGATTACCCACTGTATACACAGTTTGAGAATGGTTAAACATTGAACTTCCCTCAAGCATTAGGTTCGATGTTCGATAATATTTTTGTACCAAATTACGTTCGCCGCTCGGAGCAAAGTTGTACGGTGAAAGTAACTTTAAGCTCGAGACGATCGACACAAAATATTAAAAAAGCACAAGTGCGGTTCAATCAGGTTTTCCAAAAATCATCATGAAAATTTACGCATTATTCTCGTAGTCGTTGCTGATTTTATCGCACGGCGAATAATTTTGTGAACGTCGCGTTTGAAAGGCTCGAAAAATTGGCTTGCTAATGTTCGTCGTCTACCGTTTTAAGGGACAAACGCTGGAATCCGGTGCAATGATTAAGTGTTTCTCGTCGTTGAATCGGGACGACAACATGAGATGGTCGAGGAGCTGATTAAAAATGATCGCGGGTAAAAAGTGACGAGCAGACGAACTGATGATGAACGAGGAACGAGCAAATACTTTGCAGACATGGGTAGTTTGCTGTCTGAGGTGACTTACCCCTGGACAGTGTCATGCCTAGAGTACGGAATCGCAAGGTAATTGTTGATGTTTCTCCATATTCTTTACTTGGCCCGACTTGCATGCTGTCCTATCGGTAGCGGCACAACACATAAGACATTTGTATACATACAAATAAATATATATATATATATATATATATATATATATATATATATGTAAAATAATAGGCATTTAAATATTAAGATGACGTACAGCTAGCAGAAATCGTTTGCTCTCTAGACATTACCTACCGCGCACATAACACGTCTACTTTAAATTAGACGTGATCTCTTTCACGTACATTTTCTCGCTAGTTTCCTTGTGTGCAAAATTTTGTGAACAGAAGGTTACTCGAGGAATTTTTTTAATTACTTTCGTACCAATTTAATGGTCAATTTGACCGCTTGATAAACATCTTCATCGATAATGTGCTCGTGTTTTCTTCCGTTTATCTTTCGTCTAGACACGACAGGAATCCTTGAATCGTTTAGATTATTTTCTTTCAAGACATTTTAATTTATAACATTTCAACTCATCTCTGAAACTCTTCTATCGTAAGTTTGTAATTATTTTGTACATTGAAGGTGTTAAACAAGATTAAATCTTTAGAAAATTATCGTTTTAATGAGAATAAACGTAGCTACGAATTAGTTTACAAGATGCAAGAATTCCTACAGGTCTATGCTTCTTTTTATCAACGTGTGCACAATGAACTTTCTATCAAACAGATTGATTTGCTGCATTCTGATTTGTTTCAACCCTGTACCATTAGACACAGAAAAAAATATATAACTTAATGGCGAGAAGAATCAGCTACAAAGGCGAACGCTATAAAAAAATTAACGTCATACATGAATAATACTGTCAGGTATACCTACGGCTAAGAAGAAAATTAATTTATACATCGATACGAAAATCATAATAAAAAAATGTTCTTATCTCGTGAATATTATCTAAGCAGTTTTGCTAATGCAACCTTGCATTTCACAAAATTCTGATCTTTTTGCAAGTTAACGCTTCGCTTGTTTAGTCGCGTTTCAATCGAGCGTGTATCCAATTTTCCATTAATGGTACGCAATTAAATAACAAAAGTACACGAAAACTCGCCAAAGGAGAAGGGGAGACACGTGGCTTGGACAGAATAATTTATGCGAATCGTTTAATGAACTGAGTACTCACCTGCGAAGCACCAGCGTCCGGTCGCGCGGGCAAATATTAGTAGGAAAACGACGAGAACTAGCACCAGGGCCCCGACGACAATGCCAATGATGGAACCAGCGTCTAAATCAACGCCTGAAATTTCGTAGAAAACAATTTTGAAACTTCGAAGCTCAACAAGAATATTTACGTCGTCTTATCTAAACAATACAGATTTACTTAATCCCTTTTTGTTTTATAACAAAACATTTACCACGTAATCTTGTTTGTTCTCAAAGATACGTGTTATTTTATTGTATCGAAAAAATAAACGCAGAAAAGTTTTGATTCGTAATATTAAACAGTACATTGAACACAAAATGCATGTAAAAAAAAATTCGTTTGTTGCACATTTAATTAGAAGATTAACATCATACTTCGAATGCAACTGTATCGTGCGGCAGCAGCTTCAATACGATTAAATTCAAGTTTCTGTAATTTGTAAAAATTAGTAGAAGCCATATTTAGCAAAGCTTAAACATTTTCAAGAGACTATGATAAATACTGAACAAAATCGTTGCATGATTGCGTTTTGTACATTCATATTGTATAGAACGGTTAATAAAGAATTGCATAGCAAGCATAAATATTTCCGCACAGTAAAGAAAATATGTTTGAAAAGAGTCAACAAGCGTTCGAAAGCCTTTTGCAATTATACACGATCGAAACGTGAATAATATGAATTCTGATGCAAAAAATGTGCAAAGAAATTAATGTCGCGAAACTGTGTTTAATATCGAATAAGCGTCAATTCATATAGAGGCATCGCATAGAGATTTATTCTGATGAAAAATATAGATCTGCCATTTATGGTTCCAGTGACACGAATAATAACGTAACGTTACACATACGCATGTTTAATAGCGTGGAGTTCCATTCGCACGATTTTCAAAAATAAATGACACTAAAAGATATGCAAAATATTAAATATTTTTCGTTTACAATATAAATGAGTATAAAGGATCACATAACTACATTACTTTGATAATTCCATAAATAATGATATTAACAATATTTGGTTTAGAAATTATTTTCATCGTTTGTATAAAACACAGATAAGATAGTTCTTTTAATTTAAAGTACAATAATTTGAGGTGAATTTTCCATCGTTGCGTTCCAGTTGGTCAAAACATAAATTCGATGTTAACATCTTTTCCCCCATTATATTTCACTGAATTTATCCAGGAAATATCGTTGATGAAAGTTTCAGGCAGTGAGAAAGGGCTTTGAAACAAGCCTGACGATGAAAAATTCAGCCTCAATCGCGTCATCTGAATTATAGATGACACGGTAACCCATCATTTCCGGTTCTATGGAACTCTGGAACTCCACGCCCAGACAAACTACATCGACTACTTACGTATAATAATTTGAAAGAATGACATTACCTAGTGCGTGCATGTGTTCGGAGAGCTTACCATAGAAGTAACTGAACGCCCCTGCGTGAGAGCATGCGGTGAAGGATCGATATCGTTAGAAACACAGAGCACATGTACACGGAACACACAGAAATAATCTAATTCACATTTTTGGTGAAACCGAAAACGTAATGATGACTGACAGTACGTGAAGGTGACAATGAACGTGACGTAGATCGATTGACAGCGTGTGAGTATACTCGACTGAATGGAGTGGAAATGAACACGAAGTGCGAGAACTAACAGCATGATCGACAGCTACCAGTGAATTAAAATCATTTTTATTATCACCCATTCCTCTCGTGGTATCGTTAATATTTGCTACTGATCTGACGTTTGGTTAAAAAAAAATACTTCATTTTCCACTTATTCCTTTCCTTTGCAACCCTTAATCGGTATAGTCGTCTTCATTTTATTTTCATCTCAACGAATAATAAGTCAAGGCACGCGTCATTTGTCGTTTAACACGTTCACGCCGGCGCCGATATTCAGGGTTTTCTCTGTGAGGCGGCGCCCGAATGCACGGTTTGCTTCTTCGGGCGGCGCAGCGCGCTAGATTACACTGTTCAACATGATTTTTGTGCGGTAATATAATATTGAATTGTTCTGTTAATTTTATTGAATTTAAGTTATATTTATAATATAGTATTATTATTTTGATGTTATTAAATTACAGTTATATTTATAATATTTTATTAATTATAATAGTCATTAAAAATAAATGTTTTCAATGAATATACGTTAAATTTTCATTATTTTAATTTTCAACTATTTGGAAATTATTTCTACTTCCTTATAGACCTAAATGTTTGGTGTTACGCGTCGCCTAATAGCACAATCAAATGTGTACCACCGATGGTACGCGTCGCCCGATGAAGAAGTCTTGTGTGAGCCACCGGTGGTACGCGCCGCCCGATGAGGCAGTCTTGTGTGAGCCACCGGTGGTACGCGCCGGCGTGAACGTGTTAAGAGTTGAGGTTCTTTTACGTTCTGCTTCAAAAAATATTTTTTCTAATTTTTCGAACTTTAACGCCACGTAAATTTCGTCGTGTTCTCTAGGCTACTCTGGTGCAGAGTGTGAACAAGTGATATCGCAATACTTTTGGCACGAACGTTTTGACAATTTTACCTGCTGGCTCTGTGGAGGTCGACAAAACGATACGGTATTCATAAGCTCCTTCGTGGTTGTGAGCTTCCAGGATATACTCCTTTTCCGTGTCGGATTTCTGAACGCTGTCGATCGTGAGAATCACGCTCCACGCTCCTCTTCCCTGTAACAATAACATTCATCGTATCTATAGTGTAAGTTGCGGCAATGTTGAAATTATTGGGTCACGGCGGGAGAAGTATAAAAATATTGATTCTGAATTAATAATAAAATTGTTTATTATTCCTGCTGTGATTGCACAGAACAGATATAGTGAAGCGTAGTATATCCTTTCACGGCGAGGAATTTTACAATAACGTCGTATTCGTTTTTTTTTTCTTTTTGGGCGCGTGCAGTATTTTGGGTTTCTCCCTATGACCTGCAATTAATATGTTTAGTTAGTGTTTGTTTGTGGTTGTGTTGTGTGCTGTTTTATCTGGATAGATTACATGTTTGGAATTAGAGGGGAAATTTTCAAAAATATTTTTAACTTGCATCTTGCGATGTGTGTGATAAAATTTGAGTCAGCTAAGTGATAGTTAATTTAAGGGTTTTTACGTGTATTGTGAGGAGATATCTTCTAGTTTGTAGTTCCCTAGTGAGATTATTAGGGAATTATGGGTGGTTGAGGTTAGAGTTAAGTGTTTTTGTGGTTATCTTGTTTATGTATTCTGAGATGTATTTCTATTATTGCCTCAGCGTGTAGGGAAGCCATGGTGTGGCATTTGTGTTTGTTGAGTATTATTCGGAGGTATTTATTCTGTATGACCTGTATTTTGCGGAGGTAAGATTTGGGTGCGATGCACCAGACTTGTGCTCCGTATGTTATTATGGATCTGACGCAGGTTTTGTATAGGCGAATCTTTGTTTCTAGAGAGAGTAGGCTGTATTTGGCAATCAACAGGTATAATATGCGGAGGACGCTAATGCCTTTGTAGGCTCTATTCTGAATGTTAGGGAGCCAGATCAGTTTTTTGTCGAACCATATGCTCAGATATTTTACTTTGGTTGCCCATTGGATGGGGTGGCTGTTTACCAGGATGTTGGTTGGGTTGGGGGATCCGTTTCTAATAAAAAAGGATAGTCTCGGTTTTTGTGGGATTTAGGGTTAGTTTCCATGTGTTGGTGAATTCAGAAATTTGGTCTAGGTGAGTTTGAGTATACTTTATTGTTTGATTTGGAATCCATGAGGATGCATATATGGCTGTGTCGTCCGCATAGAGGGCAATTTTGGTGTTTGGGTTTTTGGGGATGTCATTGACAAAGAGGTCCAATAATACTGGGCCTAGGACTGAGCCTTGGGAGACCCCTGTGTGTATTGGTTTGTATGTGGACAGGGAGCCATTGTGGGATACTGTGATTTTCCTGTCCGTGAGGAAGCTCTGAATTACTTTGATGGTGTGCAAGGATAGGTTGCTTCTGTGAAGTTTCAGGAGAAGGTCATTGTGCCATAAGGTGTCAAAAGCTTTCTGGATGTCTAGTAGTACTAGTATAGTCCGGGCCACGATATAGCGAGGTCGTAAATCAAACTCTTGTGGGTTGGGACCGACTACTGTTGCGGCACTTAGGGCCGTACGTGACATTTTGCTTGAGAGTGTCTTTCTAAATGTCTTTCTGTGTCCGTAACTGCACTACCTTTTTTCATTTTCTACATACATATATTATAAGCAGGTAAATTAAGATATTAAAGACTTGAGTAAGACCTTTACCTGTTATGATACCACTAAAAATGGCTTTCTAAAAATGGCGACACTAGATAAAACATTTTTTTATACGGCCCTGACTATGGTCTAAGGCCCTTAGCTGCTCGTATTTCTGTAAATTCACTTGTTTCGAAAGCTGAAACGTGTAAACTTTGACACCTACTCGAGTTTACGACCTCGCTATATTGTGGCCCGGACTATACCAACTTTTGCATTCTCTTGCGACAGAAAGGAACATTAGCATTCATCGATTTCATTTAAATTGCAAATTGCTGTATATAAATTGTAACATAAACAAAACGAAACAACATTTTCTATACAAGGTATTATCTTTCCTCGTGTTCGTGAAAAGTGTATCATAATAGAATAGTATTACTGGTTACAAACATGGTTTTTCGTTTTATAGTTTCTATAAAAAACTATAATTAGTTTTTATTTGATTTAAATTCAAAAGCTCTACAATTTCTTCTGCTACGATCGTCGGATTTGAACTTTGGTGGCAACAACAAAATCTGACAGCTATTTCGAAGTGTATAATTTAACACTTGGTTGAAAAATAAGTAAAGAGCTTAGGAACTCATTTGTGGACCAATATTACAACGCATAAGTGCAAAGGGTTATTACATTTGACTTTGCGTTTTTGAATGTTTCAACCGTATTGTAGGAACTTTTAGTAATGTTATTTCGTAAATTACATTCCGGTTGACAAACGTGAGCATTATTTGTTCGATGCGGAAACTTGACACTAGCCTCGACAAAAAGTTTCCCTTCCAATAGAAACGGCTGAATTCTGGTTTCCGGTAAATGCTCACAAAGATCAACGACGTTTTGCGTGCCGCATGCGATGCAACTGTCGAGAAGAAAAATCGTCGGTGCGTTCCATTGTCCGTCGCGCGCGTCCGTGGTACGCCTCTACGCAAAGGGAACGCAACTCATTCGAAGATCGTAATTGCGTTTTCATTGAAAACTGATTTGCATTCGTCGACGGCACTCGACTGCAGTTTTTAGTCAGCAACCGTGGTCCGTTTGAAAGCCATTCATGCTACGATCAGCAAGCGATTTCGAATGGAAACCTTTATTGGTTTCTTCTGCAACAACGTTGTTAGAAACTCGGACGATTGTTCCAGCTTACTACTGTCTCGCAAGCCACGGATAGCGGGGGAAACGATTAGCTAATTTTTATCATGAAACACCTGATCATCAAGATACTCTTATAAGATACTCTAGACACTTAGGCATTTAGAAGATAACTTTTAGACTTCGACAGCTACAACTTATTGGAGATATTTCTTCTTATGTATACAATCCTCGACCAACTTCCCAATATCTCAGTCGTCTAAGGCACGGCCTGCTAGAAAGCCTTACTGATAAGTCCACTAGCAACCCCAGACGAAACGCGTCCCCTCCTTTTCTTTTCTGACATCCTACAATTGTCACGAGTTCCTAACCGCAGCAAAGCAGCGCCATAAGTACTACTTCGTTTGCTCCGCCTATCTCCCACTCTCGTCGTACGACGCGTCGTGGTTCCGGCAAATCGCCAAACTCTAAACTAGAGTGGGGAACAAATCAGACCCGCATTCCTTTCACTAGACAACTTCTAGTGGGCGCACAGTACAATTTCTTGTATAATCGAAATGAAGAAATCGACGCAGCATATCCATCATGTAATATTGTGGATACTGTAAATGATATACTATGTCACGTTATCGATGAAGGTGTAGTAGCAGAACGTATAATTTGAAATTGGTTTGCAGAGTGTCGTTTTAAAGACACTTGTCTTCAAGATGTTGATTCAATGTTTTCTAGTGAAATAAAACAAGCGTCGAACAAACAAAGAATTAGCAGATAAAATGAAAATATAGTAGTCTTCTCAATCTATGCTCTTTTGGTAGTTCTTTTACACTTTTACTTGAAAAGTAACAATTATTTTCAAGATTGAATATGTTAATGCACAAACATATTATGTTTCTTATTTATTTAACTGCGTGGGTAATTGAATTTTTAAATTACGAGAAGAATTTTAAAAACAGATAGAAACGTTTATTCGAGTTGGTAATAGTTACTAGTCGTGTTATCATTTTATAATAAATAATACAAGAACTCTGAAGGCACAGTTATGTCACTAATAAAAATACTCTTTAAAACCATTCCTCTAAAATTCGTCATTATTTGCTAAAACCAGCAGATAGATCGAACGTTTGATTGCGATAAATAATAATTATTACATTTTATCACTTGATCAATTAATTTAATTTTTAATTATTAGTAGTCGCGCAGTTAGGTCGCTCGATTTAACAGCTGAAAAAGATTTTTCTCTGAAACCTTTTGCTCGCCAAACGAGCCAACTTTCGAAACGATACCGATAATCGAATTATTTCAAGCGATTGCCTTTACCAGTTTGTAGCGTTTGAATCCGAAGGAATTTCATTAAATCTCTTTGATTAGCGAGAAACTTTCGAGTCACGTTAATGTGTAAAAAATGCTAAATACACCGTGCAAATCGATGTTCCGGAATGCAAAACGATTGTTCCATTACCGTAACTTTTGTTTCTTTTTATTTTTCATTCGTGTCTCATAGCGGTCTCCTGTATTTGAATTTCCTATTTAATTTTTCTCTTTGTTGTTTTCCTCGTATTGAGTTTTCTCATTTTTTTTAAACTGTTCATATTCAAAACACATTCGATTTTTGCACCAAACAAAGAAATTACATATTCAAAAAAAAGTTCTTATCGTGATTTTACATCTCGTTTCTTTTTATATTTAAATATTCTGAAAAGAACTACAGCTTGCCTCTGTATTTTATAAATGCAAGTTGATATTTTAGGATCAGGTTTTATAATAGTGCCCCATTACAATATTCTTCGCAACATTACTTTCAATTACCTTTAAATTATTGCGTAAACTTATCGTTGAATGTGCATTGCAAATAATTATACAGGGTGTTCGGTTACCCTTGGGAAAAATTTTAATGGGAGATTCTAAAGACCAAAATAGGACGACAATCAAGTATACCAATTTGTTGATGAAGGCTTTGTTAAAAAGTTACTAACGTTTAAAGTTCCGCCCGTATTGAATTTTTTTCTCGGAAATGCGCAGGATTTCGGTGGTATGTCTATTCATAAAAAATGATAGTAATTGGCCCCCGCAATCGCAAATAATTTTTTCCGAATGATTTGAAATTTTTTAATTTAATTTTTTAATAACTTTTTAACGAAACCTCAGTCAAGAAATTAATATTCATGATTTTCGTTTTATTTTGGCCTCTAGAATCTGCCATTAAAATTTTTTCCAGGGAAGGTCGAATACCTTGTATAATAATTTTTAAAATTTAATTATAGATCTGAGATCTAAGTACAAGAAACTGTGAAGGAAATTAAATGAATTTACCAGATCGACGGCGGTCGAAGTTTCGAGTCGGTTGCTGTCGTCGGGAAAGCCCTCGTTGATCTTTTCATCGTTCACTCGCCACAGAAAGCGTGGTTTAGGGTTCGCATAAACGGTTACGTTCACGATGCCCTGACGTCCAATTACGTATCCAAAACGTTCGATGGTTGGCTGCGGTTGCGGAGGATCTGTAAACAATAATCAACATTCAACGATCCTATTTCACAAATATGTACGCAAGAACCGTTGTCTCGAATTTCGTTTCGAATAACGATCGAATTTCCACGAACGTATCGATGAGTAAACAAAGAATACAAATTTAGATGCGTCATTGACATATTGACAAATACTTAAACGTACGTAAATTAATTGCATTTTTTAAATACAAGCATTGCAAAACATTGCATTCTTTTAGATACATTTGTATGCAAGTACTGAACAATTTTCTCAAGTAAAATTCTTTCTCGACCATCTAATTTTACTTATTTTGTTTTATACGTTAATTAAGATACTAAAGGTTAGTGGTCGTATAAAAAATATTTCACCATCTCCACTTTTGCACAGATTTAGGTATTTAAATGTATAATATATCGAAGATTCCAAATTTTATATTAATGAAAACTTTGTTGCTTACAGTATACTATCAATTGCATAGTGGTTTCCTTAGGTTTGTCCAGAGCGATATGACTGGCTACGCAACGAAGGACTTTGCCATTGTCGGTCCAATCCAGGCTTCGTGTCGCATTTTGCACGGCCAATGAGATGTCGTCCATGCTTGTGTCGTAAATCGTGGGTCTCTCTTCGTTACCAATGGGTTCGTCATCTGATTATTCCAAAAAAATAAAAAATAAACATACGTACAAGTCCGACATTATTCGAATTAAATATAACAGTTTGCTATTGTGTGACGTTAATTACCAAGAAATAACGAAACGTTCGCTGCCGGTCGTCCAGATGGTGCGATGCAACTTACTTCCAGTTTCTCTCCTTTTCTGTAGGTATTTGTGCCGTATGAACCAGGACTCGTGTGAAGTTCAGGACTGTTCGGCGGTTCTGTAAATGAAATTCGTGGCTTTCATTCGTTTCGTTGTGTTGGTAATAACAAACAATTCAAAATTAATCCTGTTCTTCATCTTCAACACTATTTATTATAAATACAAACTTTTTTTGATCTAGCACTTTTGGGATATGTTATTTAGAAAAATAACGAATAAATAAACACTTACATACGTAATATGATACTAAGTAATAGTTAATTTCTAATTTTGAAAGGATTATAATTTAAAAAAAAAATTTTTAAATGTAAGCGTTCGCTGTGGTAGAAGAATGTTTCATTAAATTATTCATCAAATTACAATCCATTAATTTCCCCCATCGATCGAATATGCAAATACTCATTTAAATTTGGCTGAAACATCTCCAACCCTCGATCATTCTGTGCTACCGTCATTTATCTTTATCGACTTTATCCGAAACAGTAATATCCTTTCGCGCTCTCTTATTTCTCATCCCGTAAGCAGTTTTCTTAACGAAGATTAATTAGTTCTCGAATTCGCTTACTCGGTGTTCCGTAATATTTCTCCCGTTACGATGAAATACTTCCCTTGGACAACCAAATTTATTTAGAAATTCTTTTTTTAATTTAGAAAGTCAAGCGTGAAATGTTTAACGATCGATTACATGTTCAGTATTGACGTTAAACTCTTTAGTAATAACAGAACATTATTATTAAAGTAAAATAAAATAAGAGTAAACAATAAGACTGTTATTAAGCAGCACTATCTTCAAAATAATTATTTCCAACACCGAGTAAATTGCACTATTTTATTCATATTGTAATAGATATGTTTTTAATATAGTTTATGATTAAAAAGAAAATAAATTCTCTTTTCTTCCGGCGTAGGAGTTCTGATAAAATAGACCTCATTACGGTTAAACGCTGGAATGCTGACGCGAAGTTTTGTTCGTAGAATAATATGGGAATTTAAATTTTATTTTCGAAGTTGTAAAATGTAAAAAGGTATATAGGCCAACATCGCAAATCTGGCACTGGTATTGCGATTCGCTCCTGATTTTCCCGAGTTTTTCCGCGAGGAGGCTACTTTCGCGCGGTACCTGGGTCTGGTCATAAAACGTCTGGCACCGGTCGTTGATGTTATTGCAGGTAGTAAAGTCATAGAGCAACTGGATTTGGAGGGCCATGCAGATTTTAAGTGAATTTACTAATTAAATAGCCGCCTTAGGGGCACTAGGTTATAGGCAAAAATCCGCTGGTTTTATGAATTTACTGTTACGCTGCAAAAGTATTAATACGATTTATTACGAGCAAATAATAGATTCTATTCGGAAAGATATACCCAGGAGGAAACGTTCTTACAATCAAATAAATTTAGAGTCAAGAAGAGTCCTCGAGATCTTCTGTAATTCGAAAAACAGAAGGTGGTTGGTTATTTTATGTCCTACCTCCTTGGAGAATTTGAGCTTCGTAACTACAATCAACGCCAGTTCTAAAATTAGATAGCCAGGGAAGAGAAAATATCATGTATACCAGTTTCGATAAAAAAAATAGGACAATTCATAAAGTGAAAACTTTATGGAAATCAACATAAACATCTACTTGGATACGAACCTTGTTTTTTACTAAGCCCATGGATATTTAACGTGTTTAAAACATGTTGAAAAAATTCAGGCATGATCTTTGACACCTGAAGAATGTATTACAATGATAATATTAAGAATGAAAGACGTTTATGGCCAATGAGACCATAAAAATTATGAGGCTCCGCTCAACCATTCTGAAAACTGGTCTACTTTCCCTCAGACTCGCCATCCCTTTTCGTAACTTATCGCTTGCATTTTCCATTCTTAGGTCTGCCTTGCATACAAGTCGCCGTGTTTCTTTCGTGTAGCTTCACTAAATACCTAATATCTGACTAACCGATTCTTCTCTTGTAATTTTGATTCCTTGTGGCAGATATTCACAGGTTCTCACACACGTTATAACTATTTATATCTACATATGTCGGAGAAACCGTTTCATTGATAATTTCCTAGGGCGACTTGTATTAGGTCCTCTCGGGCGACCAAGCCTCTGTCTCGTTATTCTATGCATTTCTTTTTTTCTTAAATCTTTGAACTAAATAAACTAATAATTGTTAACTATCCCACAAACACTTTAACAACACGAAAGAATGTACAACGTTAACCGATGTGTCCTTTGCATGAATTCTGTTTTTAATTTTCCCGCACGTCCTTACAGTCCGGAAGCCCTTTTAAGTCCTCTGACACCCTCGATATTTCAATAACTATTGACGATACGAAAAAATTGTTTATATGTAAATTGCAGGATAAAATGGGATCTCTATTTTGGCATAAACGGAAATTTTTTTTATGTTATTAATTTAAAAAATATGATGGTGGAGTTTCGTTTTTTAAATGGAACTATATATTTTCTTTGGATCAAACGATAGTGCTTTTCAAGACGAATTCATTAAGCTGCAATTTATTCACCCGATTTTTATTAGTTTTCAAGATATAACGCTTAAAAATTTACTGATTTTCAGCGAAGACGTCTCGGCTCGAGTGGTAAGTCATAAAAGCGGTTCCATTTAAAAAACGAAACTTCACCATCATATCTTTTAAATTAATAACATAAACATAATTTCGTTTACGCTAAAAGATCCCATTTTATCCTGCAATTTACGTATAAACACTTTAGCGTGGACACCCTGTATATTTGAGAATGTAAATCTGTGACTAAAACGTAGTTAAATAAACTGCAAAAAAAATTTTACCGTAGACGTTAGCATTCGCTTTAAAATAATTCATGAAAACTGTTAAATTTCGCAACTTCCTTAAATTGAATTGCAATGCCTGTGAAATATTAAATTCTATGCTAAATATCAATGTTATTCAGCTCGGAAGTTTAGAACGTATTTTTCCATCAAAACGATCGCTTGTCGAATATTTCGGTCACTGCACTGGTACTTACTGGCAACGATGATCCTCATAGATGCTTCCGCCTCCGCCCTGTTATCGGTGGGTGTCAAAGTACACTTGAACATTCCGTCGTGGCTCTCCTTGATCTTGGCAATGTTAACTCCGCATTGGCCCACCTCGGTGCCCTCGCCGTAATATTCGATACCATCTTCGGGCAGTTGTCCTTTGGATAAAACTAGGCCGCCACCCTCGCCAGGTATCTCGACGCGGCAAACTTGAAGAGGTCTACCGACTCTGCACAAAATTTGCAAACTCTCCCCGAGCCGTACCGCGGTCTGTCGTTTAGGTTCGATGTCCACGACCAGGGTCGACTTCGATCCTGAAACAACAAAGAACAAAATAACATCTCCATTCGAGAGCAAAGGTACTCGGTTTCGGCAATTTTGCAGTTAATGAAATGTTTCATTTTGGAACGCAGAAACTTGTAATCGTTATTTTCAAACTCGGTAAACATTATGAATAAGTACATTTTACATAGTGAATTTTTAAACTCGATTGTCTCGAAAATTATATTTTTTATATTTGTTTAACACCTACCGCGACCGGTCAAATGCTCGATTTTTTAATTTTGTTTAGAATTTCTAACACAAAATATTATTTACTTTTATTAATTTCTTATATTATACGTACAATGAATTTTACAATATTCACTTCTATTCTTATTGTTTGTTTTCTGAGAAAAATATGTAGTCAAAACTGCCCTTGAACCAAACTGATCAGTGAACATATCAGTTAATAGACCATTCAAAGAAAACCATTTGTGTCAAATATCAACCCCGTACCCTTACTGAGATGGTAGTTACAGGGCGTAACGCAATTTTCAGTTTAAGCTGTATATCTTTTGTTGTATTGTATCAAAGATTTTGAAAAAAAATTGGGGGTATTTTGCTCTACGGCGTACGTGTTTGTGAATTTTTTCAGAATTTTTCACCGCAAAATGAATTTTTAAAAAATTCGAAAAGTATACAAATATTTTTTTTTAATAGAAATTATTAAATGACCACGTTTATATTTTTACAGTGTTAGTGTCTTGCTATGATTATTAATCTATAATTTTTTCAGATTTTTAGAAATGGGGGAGCGATGTTGGAAAAATCAAAAACCGACATTTGCTTGTATTTGTTAAGAAAAAGGACGAGATTATTTCTCAGGCACTGGATACATGTACTTTCATTGCCTGCTGAGAATGTTCGAGTTACAAATGTTTGATTTTGTCTCGAATGTTTCGTTGCGACGAGCGACCGTCGCATTACATATTTTCATGTCCAACGGAACGTTTGTGTACAGCCATAGTCTTGCTCTTATATAAATTCATATTTTGTTCGTTTTGTGTCTAAGTTTGTTATTTTATATCCTGACCTCATCAACAGTATTTTTACCTTAATTTTTGTTGTGACCATGTTCGTATTGTTACAATTTTACTAACTTGTTACTGTTATAAATATATAATTTTTTGAGATTTTTTGTGGAGGTGTATCACATACAAAATAATTATAAATCGATATTTCCTAAGTTTTCGTTCGCAGAGGAGTAATATTCGGGTAATTGATATTTTTACTTCATCGAATGATCATTATATACATGCTCAAAATAGTTTTACATTTATGAATTAAGAGAATTGCAGCTATTGTTTTATTAGAATTTCTCATTAGAATTTCTCAGAATATGACTCATAAAAGATTAAGTATTCATTAATGTCATTCATTGATGTCTTTTTCGACATTCCTAAGGTTTTAAGTTTTATATTATTTGATACATGTAAAACTATTTTGAGCATGCATATAATGATCATTCGATGAAGTAAAAATATCAATTACCCGAATATATTACTCCTCGGCGAACGAAAACTTAGGAAATATCGATTTATAATTATTTTGTATGTGATACACCTCCACAAAAAATCTCAAAAAATTATATTTATAATATTTATAACAGTAACAAGCTATTAAAATTGTAACAATACAAATATGGTCACAACAAAAATTAAGGTAAAAATACAAGCAAATGTCGGTTTTTGATTTTTCCAACATCGCTCCCCCATTTCTAAAAATCTGAAAAAATTATAGATTCATAATCATAACAAGACACTACCACTGTAAAAATATAAACGTGGTCATTTAATAATTTCTATTACAAAAAAATATTTTTATACTTTTCGAATTTTTTAAAAATTCATTTTGCGGTGAAAAATTCTGAAAAAATTCACAAACACGTACGCCGTAGAGCAAAATACCCCCAATTTTTTTCAAAATCTTTGATACAATACAACAAAAGATATACAGCTTAAACTGAAAATTGCTTTACGCCCTGTAACTACCCTCTCAGTAAGGGTACAGGGTTGATATTTGACACAGATGGTTTTCTTTGAATGGTCTATTAACTGATATGTTCACTGATCAGTTTGGCTCAAGGGCATTTTTGACCATCTTATCCGGCTATACCCTTTGGTTCTAAATTCGTTCGATATAAATAGGAAATATATGTATAGCAAAGACGAAAGGAGAGAATCTCCAGTTTCCACTGCCTTAGAACAGACTAGCAACGCGTATTAAAAATAGTTAAAATTTGGACGCGTGCAGTTCCGAAACTATCAGTGTTTTATTAATTATTGAAGCATTGTTAAAAGCAGCAAAACCTCCCCTTTAAAATGGTTTTTGGTTTTTGTCGATCCGAGTTTCCGATTCGGAGATATCGTTATGTAAAGGAACGTGTAATTTTTCAAATTCAACTAGCTCTGTCTCCATCTTACTACATGAAAGTTCATTAACCTCGTGGCGTCAACAATGGAATGTAAAGAAACGATTCGAACCCTTATATCTCCGGAACTAATAAAGCTATCGACTTGTTCGAACGCTAGTGTTAAAGGGCATTTCATCATCTATCCTATGAATGTAACAACTATTATAATTTATGCCATTTTTTATGTTTATTTTGACATTTACATTGACACTACATACCCAAAGAAATTTCAGCAATTCCTACTGATTGTACGACTAGTGTACGATAAAACTGGATCATAAATTGTTTATTTAATTGGAAATTAATTTAAAGTTAAATACAGGATGTTTGCGTAATTACTAGCCAGTACTTTTTCTTAAATAGTTGTTTTCTCTAGAACTAACTATGGTATCGATTTCTAACAAAGATCGTTTTCAAGGACGTTTTATCTTCTATCCGATGAAAATTAAAAAACTGTTTAACATAAAAGAGAAAGATATCTTGCGAATAAACATCGAAACCCAAGTTTTTATACATATAATGCAAAATTTGGAAGTACGTTTCCTCGTAAAAGAGAAAAAGAAAGACTGGTCATTTGACCGATCATGGTAGGAGTGGGTATACATGAAGTGCCGGTTGGTTCAGTGTTAATTTTGTCATGTCTAACGAAAAGATTGCAGAGAGTTAATCTCACTTCGTGCGGGCAAGCGGAATTAAATGTCAGTCGGTCAGGATTTTATAATTTTTCTTAATTCTCGCATCCGGGCGTGCTGCTTTCCGAGTTTCACGAATCCACCGCGTTCGTGGCACTAGTTCAAATAGACACTTATTGGTATTCCCTGAACCTCGGTGTGCAGATGTGGTTTCGTCATGGCGAAAATAACAAAGGTGTGGTATTTTCCTTGAGGAAGCAATTAAAAATTCTATAGAAAGTAATTGTAAATTATAGGAACGCGTACATTTCCGCGTCTTTGATCTCCGACAGGCAAAATTTTAATCTAATAATAGATAATTAGAAAGAATAACGTGTAATATTTTATTCGTGACATCTGTTCGTTAAACATTTATTTACCTTGTACTCGTTCATCGAAATGTTTATCTAGGTAAGAATTTTGCACGTCTGTTCATATTTTGAAAATTGGCAAATCATAGATAAAATGTAAGTGTATACATAATTCTAAGACCTAGAAATTATTGGCTAATTAATATCCATAGTATAATACGACCATTGTTTAAAGATTGCATAATGCCGAGCGATTATCCTCGGCCGCAATTATCGTTAATCCTGTTAACGTACAATAAGCAAGAGATTATCTCTAATAAGATTTGTATAGCGAACGGTGATTGAAAAACGTGTGTATTATTAGTTTTTCTGGCATCGGTAACGGCTCATTACCTTTCGATTCGAGTGTGCTAACGGTGTTAGTGACGTCAGTACCGTGAGAGAGTAGTGCGCCGATAATGTGACAAGGAGAGACGGCCGAAATTCAGACAGCGCCACGGATCGACCAGTAAGAGTACCACGGCGACGTCTTCGGCTGTCAATCCGGAACAGTCTTACGGCAACTTCTGAACGAGACGCATCGGCTCCCGATCATATTCGATCCGAAGTTAATCATGAGTTAAGAGGGAAGATCCTCGTGCGAGAAAGCCAAAAAGACTGCTATTTCTAAAAGGGTGTAGCGAGCCTTGCTCGAAAAGGTCGGAAAATTCATTCCCACCTTGCTTGGAAAACACGATTCGAATCCCGATTCGTGCAAGTGCACCTGAATCTCGTTCGAGAAAATCTCGATCGAGTTCAACTGATTTAAATTCACTGCAGATTTTGGAGGGCTCGAGAATACACCGATAAGGTGTTCGACCCCTCCTGTGCGGAATTTAACGGTCGATTCCAACGTATAAACGTTTGAATCATATAGAAGTCGGCGGTTACCGTCCACACTTCTGTGTGATTGCCCTTCGGCTTAGGAGACACCAAAGGGAGGCACCTACGTGGTGTACCTCCAGGTGGGCTCACTGTAGTCAGGTCGCCGTCCATTTCGGACGTCTGATTTTCGGTCTTCGCCTCCTTACTTCTACAGATCCCGCCGGTGTAACGTTTAGAGGAGCACCAGTGCGGGGAAGTAACGGAGTCGTGGGTCAGGCCCCCGCGTAGTTCAAAATACTGCAACGTATCACATCGAGTAGTGCATTCGTGCAGTGAACAACGTGTTGTCGGGCTTCGCAGTGTAACTCTCGGCCAAATAAGTCATCTGCTGGAACGTTAAGAAGCCGCGGATCGACGGTCGTGTTAGTGCACTGCAGTGCGACTCGACGCACAGACTCAGTGTGCATACTCACGGGAACAGTGCATTAGGAGCCTTACAACCTCCACTTGCATCCCCGTCCAATGGGCAATCGACCACTGAATCGGCGAAGAAAAGAAGTTTAATTCTTTTCCAAGCCCAAATACAGTCCACTGTATCATTCGTAATTTACGAACGTTTACAATTCTCCGCTCCGGTGCGTTCGAATTACGAAGCCAGGAGCGCGAGCAAACGAGCGCGACGAAGATACGTATACCGTGTACGTGTGTCTAACACATAGTCGTGTTTTTCTGTTCATAGGAATCCTGGCCTACCTCAACGAGCGAGTTCGGCGACCGAGCTAGGCAGGGACGAGGAAGAATCGTTTTTCTTTCCATTAATTTCTTGTTGTTCAGTCTCGTTATTTTATTTTTGATTATAATTGTTATTTGGTTTTTCTTTTTTTTACTTTATCATTTTGTAATAAACGGTCGGTCTTAAAGGCCGACGAAAAGAAAACCATTTGTGTCCCATTCACTTCCCCGATAAAATTCCTATTCCTCGATCCGGACTTCGTAGTTAAAAGCATCAGCTTTTTAACAACCATGTATCAAGCATATCGTTTAAAACTTTTATTTGCTACTGTATGTTTGTAATATTCTCATGCTGTTTCATAAGTTTTATGCAAAATGAACGATCAAATTGAATCTAGTCGAGTCCACGTTGTTTTTGACACACTCGAAAACGGTATAAACGACTCTTCGGTATTTTCTACTGCCTCGTAATAATTTATGCTCGGCTCTAGGAGCTCGTGAAGTTGCGTCGGCATGGGGATTATGGAAAACGTATCGCCAGTAAATTTTAATCGACAACTTTTAAAGGATACGCATAAACGAAGGGAATGCTCGCGAGGAAAAAGATCGAAAAACGATTCTCGTATCGTGTCGCGCAAGTGGAGGTGCTTCAGCATGTGCAAGATTTATGAGACAAAAAGGAAAGTTGATTAAATTCTAACCCCCTTCGTCGCTTGCACAACGTTCCTGTATTTTCCTTGTTCCGACACGGTTCGTGAAAGCCCGACGACGAAGTTTCTTTCGCCCTTGCCTTCCTTTTCTCGTTCTCTTCCTTCCCCCTCTGCCTTATTCTTTATCAGCGTCACCCGATAGCCATTAGGAAATTTCAATATTTCAGTTAACCTTGTTTTACCGTCTGCGTCTTTTTGATAATATAGTGCGTATCATAAATATACCAACCCATTTATATTTAAATATTTTGACAGATTAGGAAAAGATTATGATGATGCGAGACTTTAGAATAATGGATAATACTATTTAAGTAAATAAAACGAAAGAATTATAATACTTTAGTGTGTATAATAGAAATAGTTTTGTAAAAACCTAAAATATTAAATTTCAAGCGTTTTATTACTTTAACAAACCCATAACATTTTTATTATGTTTCCAGCCATTGCATTGTGTTTTCTTTTGTTTACCCATTATATGTCAAATTTGGCGTCTTTAAGAGTCCAGTGTGTTATTTGGGTTAACAAAAATTGTAATATACAGGGTGGGGCATTTTAAACAGGTCACCTGAATAACTCGCTTGTTTTTGAAGATAGGAGAAAATGCATTAGGCCAAACTTACTTGGTATCGGGAGGCTCATAATCTGGTATTACCAATTTTTCTGTAGGTGGAGGCGTCAAGGAGATATGAAGGTCAACTCTGTTTTTTTAAATGGAACAGTATATTTTTTACTTACATTCTGATAGAGTGTTTCAAGGCGAATACAATGACCTATTATTAAGGTCATTCAAGGTCTCCCAAAGTCAACTGCAATAGAAAATAAATTGTCTCGAAGCACTCTTCGAACACTTGGATACTTTGATACTGCTACTACAAGTGTTCAAAATGGCGACTTTGAACATGGATACATAGTCTAAATCGTTGCAATACTGATGACACTGCCTGGCAAATTTCATTTATATCTGTGGCGCTGCTTCGCTGCGGGTAGGAACTCGTGAGAATTCGTAGGAGGGCAGAAAAGGAAAGGAGGAGGCGTGTTTCGTCCGGGCCTGCCAGTGGACTCGTCAGTAAGGCTTTCTAGCAGGCCCTGCCTTAGACGACTGGGATATTGGGAAGTCGTTCGAGGAGTGTATATATAGCAACCGAGGGGTCGGTCGAGTGCTTGTGAGAGCGCGACCCCTCTGGTGGCGAGCATGGGAGGCGACGCCACATATCTATTACAGAGCAAGCTCTTCTTATACGTTCGTGCATGCCAAGTTTGGTAGTTGGTTTTTCGCGGTACACTTCTGCCTTTAATTTTCCCCACAAATAAAAATCGAGAGGTGTCAGGTTTGGGGATCGTGCCGGCCATTTGTTACTTCCTGATCGATCTGTTCAACAATCTCCAAATTTTCTATTTAGAAATTCTGTAACATTGCGTGCTGAATGAGCAGGACATCCGTCTTGCTGGAACCACATGGATTGTCGTATGTCCAGTGAAGTGTCTTCTAACAATTCTGGCAAAACGTCTTCTAAGATTCTCAGGTATTTACTACTATTTAGCGTGCCATTAATCAAATATGGACCAATTATTTTATTATGAAGAAGGCCGCACCAGACGTTTACAGACCAAGATCTCTGTTTGTCGACTTCTCTCAACCATCGTGGATTATCTACTGACCAGTAGTGCATGTTGTGACGGTTAATTGCTCCATAGTTTGTAAATGTGGCCTCATCGGTAAATAACAGTTTACTCAAAAACATTTCATCGTCTTGTAGTTTTCATAAGCCCCATTCACAAAATTGTAAACGTTTTGTATAATCATTTTCAGTTAATTGTTGATGAAGTGATATGTGGAACGGATGAAATTTGTTAATGGGTAATATTCGTAAAATACTTCGTCGACTGATCCCACTTTCGCGTTCCAGTTGTCTTATACTAACATGTGGATCTCGTATTACAACTGCTACAATATTTATCGAGTTTCTATCATCAGTTGCTCGTTTGGCAAGATTACGTGTTTTCTTATCCACAGTTCCAGTTTCTTGGAACTTTTTTTATAATGTTTGCAAAGACAGAAAGTGATGGTCTATTATTACGATCGGGAAATCTTTCACCATACACACGTGTACCGCTTCCTTCATAATTCTATGACATTCACCATAAATAAGAACCATTTCTACTTTCTCTGCTATCGTGTAACACATTTTAGAAAACTGAACACTTAGACTGAATAAATATTACGAAGCTGTACTCTGGTCGGTAGTCAAATTGCCAATAATATTTGAGGATACAGATAAGCGTACAATGTTGACTCTTGAACACGTATCTCGATAACCACAATGCACCAGATATTTTACGTAATTTTCGTACTCGATTAAATACGGAAAATAGGTACAAATTCGATAATCCGGATTTTCCCTATAACTACCCTTCCGAACAAGATAGAGGGTTGAAACTTGGCACAGAATGTTATTTCTGATGCTCTATCGATGGATCCATCGTATGCCAGATTCAAGGGCTCATTTGACCCCCTTATTCGGCTATATCCTTTGTATAACACTAAAATTTAATATTTTCCAAAGTATTACGCATCTAATTACAATTCGAAATACAAAAGAAAGTACCCTAAACTGTACGATTTTTCGGAACTCTTCTCTAACATTCCTCGCGCATTAACACTCCTCGTCTGTCAGTTTTCCGCCTTGAACCATAGCTCAAAATTGAAAAACAGAGAAACAAAATAAGTCCGAAAGGAATTTTCTTCCATCCGATCCGTCATTCTCACCCCTTTTACCAGAAACTTTCCGTAATTGTGGGCGGTGTGTAGTGGATAACGAGAACTAGCAGGCAGCCAACAGTCTGCTTGTACTGTAAATGAACAAAAGTTTCGACGCAAAAAGCTTGGAAAGTATCGACCTACCACCGTCGGCGGTCGAGGGTCAAAGAGGTGAGAACGTGCACCAGTATTCTCCATTAATAACTGTATTGTCAAACTGCTGTTCGTCGTTTTCGCGTACGTAGGTCGCATTATAAGAGCACATTACACACTCGAATGCCGCGGTTCGCGGTACCTGGTTCCGCACACTTTTAACAACGCCATTCTTTAGCCGGATAAATCTACGGGGTTAAAGTTTCCTGGTATTTTAATACCCCTTGATAATTAATTATTCGCGCGTTCGTTCGACCACGCGGGCAGGCAATATTCGAAAATGGCTAAAAGGTAATCTTCTAATGGCCGGATAAAAAACTGGACTTTCAGCGCGCTTTTTCGCCAGCGGACAGAAATTATAAGCTGCACGCTCGCACTGTAGTAAACGTCCTCCATTGTAAGAGCGTTCGAATACTACACGACGCCGGATTTCGCTGCATTTTAAACTTCGTTACACGCTTTAACGACGTGTACAGATTACTATAGGTAGCTACAGTGGATTTGATATTTTGGAAATAAATTAAGCTATAATAGTACTTTCTACTCCTAGATATTACTATAAAAATATATATTCAAAAGCAGTCCTATTAGTTTATAATAATTAATAACTTAAATGACGGAAAAACTGTTTAATCTGTGTTTCATAAATATACCACCTGTAAACAAAGTTCATTTTATTTTAAATCTCAGGTACGAAAACAAAAATTTAATAATTTATTACGTTTCCACCACTACGAATAATATCGAAAATTCGATACTGCATACTTGGAATAAGGTTTTTTATAATATTTCTATCTATATTATTCCAGGCTTCAATAATCGCAAGTTTTAATTTTTGTACATTCGCAAATTTTGAATTATTACAAAAAATTTGCCTAACTAAAATTTCCCAGAAATTTTCAATAGGGTTGACGTCAGGGATAGGCACAGGCCAGTTTAAAAGAGGGATATTTTCTGCAAACCAGTTTAATGTATGAGTTGATCTATGAATCGCTGCATTGTCTTGCATAAAAATTAAATTTTGATCATCGTTTTCCGCCCAAAAAGGTTTTAAATAATTTTCTAACGTATTTGTAAATCCATGCTCTGCATTCTACTTGAAATAAAAGCTATGGAACTTTTGCCATGGATTGAGAAACACGCCCAAATCATCACTGACCCACCGTTAAAATTGCGTTCTAAGAAGTATTTTACTTCCTTTCGTATATCGCGCCAGTAGGAATTAAATCCGTCGGGTCCGTCTAGATTAAATTTCTTTTCATCACTGAAAATAATCTAAGGAACAAAATTTTATGGATAAAGTGCATCATTCATTTTGTAAGAGAATTATTTACCTTTTTCCAATCTGATCATATTTGCTTTAGCAAACTAAAGTCTTGATTCTTTGTCGGCGTTTTTTCATATTGAAGCCGATATCATCTTTACCCTAATAATATGTGGAGATCTTAAAATACTTCGATGTATGGTGCACTTCGAAACGTTCAATTTGCATTCGTTTTTTTAATCGATCAGCGATTTTGTGGAATTAGAAGTCACTCGAATTTCATTCCTCTCGAGGAGACAGTTTCTTAGGTCGACTTGGACGCATTTTCTGTCCATGATTACGCCTTTTAGTAACGTAATCGGCAATTGCACTTTTTGAACAATCCATTTTTTGATTGCTTGTGATAGCTGAAAACTATCGATTCAGGTATTCACAGTTTCGTTTGGTCGAGAAAAATATCTCTCTGTTTTTTTTAATTTCGACAATATTGTCGATTGGTAGTTTCTTCTGATCGTAAACTTTCCTCGCAAGTATGCTCTATATTTTCGGGTAGGATTAAAATTATTGGGAATAGGTGGTGGAATAAAATACAATTTGATCGATATTACTTTTAAGTAAGCTTTAATATTATTTGAGACACTTGGAAGGCACGTCTTCACAGTTTGAAAGAATCATCCAGGATGAAAAGGTCAGTGACGAAAAATTCGTTTTGTACCCTCAGACCCAATCGGTCCTATACTTTGTCTAAACAAGCCAAGGAAGGAACACAGCTGCACCATCTTGACTTGTACCTCGAGACGCGAAACGCAACACATGCGTAGATCGTTTTTGTCAAGGAAAGAAAACTTTCTCTTTTGGAAGAGACAAACCAACAAAAATAAAGACTCGGTGGCTACGGTGATAACTGGTAACGTTGTTGGTGTTTAGTTTGATTCGCGCCGGTTGACGCATGCCGTCCTATGACGGGAAAATTGCGCTTAAGAGGGTGTGCTCGAATTTCGTTAGAAGCTTTACAGGCAACATCAATCTCGCGCGGGTTAGAAACACTGCTTTCCATCGCGGGCTGAATGCGCTCGATTCCGTGCACGGGATGCCATTATGATAATGCACCCGAAGAAATATGATAAACCGGGCGTGGCGCGAGTAACGATTATCATATTTCATCTGGCACACGCTTCTTAACGCATCGAATAATAACTCGTCACGAATTGTATCGGCGGTTCTTGCTGGCATTTGTCTTCTCGCGTCGCGTACGAACTGTTACGGTGATGAACGATCGCTGTTTGCCCTTTCCTTCGCTCGAAGATACGGAGCGGCTTCGAAATAGATGGTCATATTCCGCTTGTAACAATTAAACGAGATCATATAAAAATATGTGGGCCCGGAAACTCTTCCTTATAAACTCGTTTTTCTCGCATCGAATATTTTAATGAACAACTATCACGCTTAAAATTGCGAACTTTGATGGCATTTTATTTTGTTAGGAGTATGTAAATAACTTAATAGATACTTCGTTTTGTAGCCTGATATACTTCATGGATCTTTCCTCAAAATAACATTCTTAAATATTTTTCAATCAGTGTTTTTGATATTATAAAAATATTTGTTAGGACAAAGAAACCATGAAATAATCAGGTCGTTTTAAAACGTTTTCTTGAACTTCAGGATTATCTTATATTATAAGAATATCTGTTAACACGTTGGCTGTCAGATCAAAATTGTACAATTTTTTACGAGATCAAAACTGTGATTTTAGGCAATTGTAAACTACATAGATTACAGTTTGTCATAGTACTTGTTTTCGTAACCTCGCTAAAATTCATGAATCCTATTCAAATTTATTTCTTTTAACACTTCAGCTCGAGAATTAATTGTTTTAGTTCAGTTTTAAATTGTTTTAGTTTGTATCGTTTACCTTGAAAAAGGTAAAACGATAACGGGAGCGTATTACGCATCATTACTTGATAAGCTGAAGGCAGAAATTGCAAAAAAACAGCCGCCTTTGAAGAAGAAGAAAGTGCTGTTCCATCAAGACAATGCACCAGCTCACACTTCGGCGGTCGCCGTGGCCAAAATTCACGAATTACGTTTCGAATTGGTTCACCACCCACTGTATTCATCAAATCTGGCTCCCAGCGACTTTTACCTCTTTCCTAAGCTTAGAATATCGCTTGGAGTACAAAGATTTCCATCGAACGAGGAGGTCATCTCATACGTGGACGCCTATTTTGCAAGGCAAGACACCAACTACTATTTGGAAGGGTTAAAAGGGTTACAGCATCGCTGGGAAAAGTGTATTGACTTAAAAGGACACTATGTTGAAAAATAAAGCTATATTTGACGGGAAATTAACTTGTTTCTATATTAGGCTCAAAACTTTTCAGACGACCCTCGTAGATTCCGGAATAAACCGATTCGGCACAAGCGATGAGACTTTCTCCAAATTACACGCGTATTACGTAAATACACTCTGTTCTAGATTCCCATCGAGAAGGTACGATCGGAAACCCATAAATCCTATTTGATTTTCCGGTCATCAATTTGTTACACGGCTGACGTCGCGATCTAATTTGAAGCACCCCCTCGTGCCCCTACGTTTACCATGGAGGACCGCGTATTCCGAAAACCGCAGCAACAGATGCGATGATTTGTGGACAGTGGCGTGCATCAGCGCACCCATGAAGCTGATGTACTTTGCATGCGAGCATGCTGCTACCCGCAGAAGCGAATTGCCACGACGCTTACCTATAAATTAAATTTCGTGAATTTGTGGCATCTCTTGTCTGCGAACCAGTGCCTCGCTACAATTTTACCCCCGTACCCAAAATATTCGCCAAAAAAGACCATTTCAAGCACGAGAAACTAATATGAAATTAAGAAGAACCGTTGCAGGTCGATAAGAAACGATACGAATCAAGCTTAACACTAAATCTACCACGATCGGTCAAATCATCGTTTTTAAAATGTCGTTTAGAATTTCTAACATACAATGATATTTTGGCGTCACTTAACTTCACAACTTTTCTTATAGTACACGTACAATGAACTTTTCAATCATCACTTCTATTCTTATTATTGTATATATGTAGTCTGATGAAGTGGATTTATATTTTTTTATAAAAAACCGAACAAAATTTGGTATCGAATTCTGGTAATAACTTTCGATGTAAATAGGAAATATATAGCAAAAATGAAAAGTGAGAATCTTCAGTTTCCACTCTCTTAGGACAGTTTAACAACGCGTATTAAAAATAGTCAAACTTTACATATATGCAGTTTCGAAACTACTAGTGTTTTTTCCCATAATTGAGTCACTGTTAGAAGTAGCAAAGTTTCCTTCTTGAAATGGTTTTTTGTTTATGTCGATCCGGTTTTCCATTTTGGAAATATCGTAATTTAAATAAAGGGGTTCTGTAATTTCCACTATCTCTCTCTCGCACATGAGTCGTGAAAATCGTGACGGAGGACGTAATGTTTACTATCTACTATTTACTTCCAGCACGTGAGGTCAGTGACCTCGCGACGTAAACAATGAAAAGTAAACAAACACTTCGAACCTTCATATCTCCAAAACTAACCATACTATCGGTTTGAAACAAAAACCGTTATATCTTCAGAACTAATTATGTCATCGACTTGATTGAACACTCGTATTAAAGGGTATTTCATCCTCTGTCTGGTGGAGATAACGACTATTATAATTTATGCTGTCTTCTATGATTATTTTGAAACATTTTTGATCAGACTATTGGACGCGCCTGAAAAATCGCGGCGATATTTATGTGCGACACCCTGTATATCCTAATTAAAAGAAAAACATCATTTTAATGTAAACGTCAAGGTGACGAGTATTGGATAAAAATATGTGAATATATATCAATGTCTGTAAATCTCGTATTAAAACTTGTAAGAGAACAGAAAAAGTTCAGAGATTTACAAGTTCTATCGACATTCGTAACGACTCTGTTTAATTAAATTGTGCCTGAATCATTCGAAATAAAGCGTGAAAAGACTTTACGTGCGAACACTATAACAAAATCGCTAAAGCCAGGATACCATGTACGGATAAGATCGCTACCATCTTGTTTTTCGAAGCACGATGTACAAATAACAAATTTTCTTTCAATGATAAACGTACGTGTTATTCGCCAGAAATTAATTAATTTCAATTGACAGTATGGTTTCGTTACAAAAAGTTCGTGAAAATAATAATTTAAATCATTTGAAAGCCTTCGAGAGATTCGAAAACGTTGGTCAGCATAAAAAAAGAGGCAAATAGGAAGAAGCAGTGCTGTAAAATACGGGAAATCCGCAGTATTCAGCAGAGATTTTATTCTCGGAGAGGCAAGGGCAGCTTCGTGATACGGCTCAAGGTTAGGCCGTGTTTCTGTTTAAAGTTCTCCGTCTGAGGGACGCGACCAGCGTCGTAGGTGGTTTGTCGTAAAGAAAGCACACAAAGCGACCGACCAATAATCATGGTCGGTCGTTCCCACGAGATGCTACCTTTAGAACCACAATTTTCCACGCGAACGGTGTACAAAGAGGAGCAGACAAGCGGCCCTGGCAGCCGATTCAATTTGCCTGCCGATTCTACCACTCTCGGTTTTCTCTTGCCCGAAATATCGCTCGTAAACGCGTCCTCTGCGCCACGGATTTCTGTGGCTCTCATTTTTTCTACATTACAGGAGAAAACCGCGCGTTCTGTTCCAGAATGTATGTAACCGCGAACGGGGACGAAAAAAAAAAATAGCAAACCGACGGAAATACAGAGCTACAGAAACGCGAAAGAGAATTCAAAGCACAGAAAACACGACGTGAAACACAATTCTCGCTAATGTACGAACCAATTAAAAAGTCACTTCAAGTTTCATATTGTAATATTTCTAAAAGATAAAACGTTTCGATAAGAAATAATGATCTCTTTCTCGAGGATAGAATTTATTTTTATATAAAATCATAAGCAAAATGTTACTCGAATTTTTTCGTTTGTTGTGAAATGCGAGAGTCGTATAAAAAGTTTGCGATCTGTAATAATTAGATTTCTTTTAGATCGATCGAATGAAACAGTTCGTGAAAATAGTTATAATTCGATGCCTTCTTATCAAATTTCAGTATGTTATGTTAATGTAATGTACCTTAAATAATGATAAATATAAAAACGAATTGATAAATGTTTTCATATTGAGATCGTTTTACGCGTGAAGCAAGAAAAGCGTCCGACAATTAATCTTGTGAAAAGTACCCTCACTGAAAGTTCTTGAACGCAATTTTCTTTTTGGCGATAAATATTACTTTTAGCCGCGAGATTTTTCACTATACATAGTATATTCTTCTAGATTTCGCATTCGTCGACATAACGGCTTGGATAAAATTTACATTCTTTTGAAAAATTCATTTCCATTCCCGTATAGGTGTGCTTACATATTTTCTTGGGATGACGTAAATTTCAGAAAATATTACGCTTCCCGAGGTTCTTCGATGCGGTGATCCAACCGCAGGCAACGACTCTTAAATTATACTTTTCCGGGTGACATAATAACATGGTGAGCTAATCTCGGTTATACGAAATGAAATGTACCAGGCACGTAGCTACATACACAATTTCTCGCTGATTTCCAATTTTCTCCTTCATCTCTTCACCCCTTATTATACGCGAGTCACCGAGAATGTAAGATGAAATACAGAAGAACGAAACAGAGGAAATGTTATGCGAAATGTGGAATTTTAAAGTACTCGAAGGGATATTAACAAAAATATAAAAACAAATTATGCGAAAAACTAGAGAAAGAAAATCAGATAAATTATTTAAATAGAAACTGTTTGGTTTGGGAATGCAAGACTTTGAATGTAGTTTTTAACCAAAAGTTCCGTGCCGTTCCTCACAGTGCTCTTACCGGAAGGTCCCACGCCTTCCCCACTCCGTGGCCAGATCCTTCAGGACAAAGTCTTTATTTTTTCCAGCAGTACGACGTCAGGTCGTCTGCCTCTTTTAACTACTCTCTCTCCATCCATAAACAATCAATGTCTCGACACGCGCTAGCTGGAGACCCAACGCGGTCGTCCGCTATCGCGTCGCCCGCCGTCAGGCCTGTTTAGTCTCATTCGCTCTTTAGGCCACATGCATCCCAAAACTCCGTTGTAAATCTATCGTAGGATGAGTGTCCTTCGGTGATCCTTACCTTCGACTCTCTTGGAAAATACATTGCCGCTAACAGATATTATAGAAAAAAATTGAGTAGAAACAATTGAAAATATGCCTGTATCAGAGTGTGATGTTGTAATCCAACATGACAATGCTCTTAGGCATTGTACGAACAGTGCGAAGAATTCGCTGCAAACTCAACAATTTCAAGACCTGCTCAAAGTATGTTCAAACGTATTCAAACAATTATCGAGGTTAAAGATTTATGAACGAAATATTAAGTGTAACAAGATCCGAAATGTTTACTCAAAATTAGTTGCGGTGCAAAACTGACTACACGAACAAAATTGTACGAAACGAAATAATAATGGTATCACAAATGTTAAATTTGTTATGAAAAGCCAGAAAATTGTGGATGATATTAAGTATTTTGCTTCTTCTTTTCTATTCTACACGCAAATATTGAATACAAAATTATTTTGGAGTCTCGCGTCGACCGTATAACCGTGTAGACGTGTTACAACGGTACCGCCGCGTGTGCCATACATTCAGTGCAAGTGTGCTAGTGAAAGTTTACAAACAAGATACTGGTGTTAGTGCCTTCGCAATAATCGGCTCCGTATACTTGTATACGGAATAAAGCCAACCGCAATGGAACCGACAATAGATCATCGACAATCAAACGAGACTTCTGAGTACAGAGGCATCTCGTCCATAGCCCCCACAGGAAAAAGCTCAACCGAAAATACCTCAGCTCCAGACAAATCATACGCCCATGCTGCAAAATACGAATCTATACCCACTAAAGAACAAGCCATCATCCTCGAAGCAATAGACGGCATTAGTATCAAAGAATACGCCTGTGCGGTAGGAAAGATAACAGGCCCGAAAGCAATAAAATTTATATCAAGAATATCAAATGGCAGAGTATGCATCTATTTAGACAAAAAAGAAACAGTGGCCCTCCTAACTGCAAACCACAAATCAATAACAATAGACAATAAAACAATTGAAATGAGACCCATGCTGACTCCAGCCCAACGAATAATTTTATCCAACGTCTCCCCCATCATACCCAACTCAACAATAGAAAATACATTCAAACAAAATAATGTCCGACTTTGCTCAAGAATATCCTACCTAAAAGCAGGAATGTCTGATCCAGAATATTCACACATACTAAGCTTTAGAAGACAAGTGTACGTCAATCCAGATGATGTTAAAAAAATTCCAGATTCATTTTTAATAACCATAGAAGACACACAATATCGAATCTTCACTACTACAAATACACTAAACTGCTTCTTGTGCAAACAAGAGGGCCATGTTGCCAAACAGTGCCCCTATAATACAAATTCAAATCAAGACAACATAACAGCCAACGTAAACTCGAGTTCCAGCGTCACCTTTCAAACTACAGAACCGCCGACAAACAAGAACACATCGGAAATCGAAACACCTGAAGTACCGATGAAACTACCAGAAAAACAACCGACGGAACCAACAATAGAACCATCGAAGATCCAAACAGGCATTAAAAGACCTCTATCGCACTCATCAAACGATACCAACCCCGATTTTGTAAGTCTAGAGGAAATCATTTTCCCCACGCCTTTACCAACCAAAACTTTTAAAAAAGTTTCCACTTCAAAGAAAAGGACAATCCAATCCATACGGCCTACGTCACCAATAAATTATAAAAAAATAGAAGAAATGCTCAAACCAGCGAACCAAGAAATTGAACTCCATAAAGAAAAATACATCCTAAACTATATTCAGTTAAAAAGCTTCCTGGAAAATGCTTTTGGATCAAACCACCCACTCGAAATATCCAAAGAATATACAGAAAACACACCGGCCTTAATACAAATGCTAAAAGATATCTACCCCCTCCTAGATAATCGAAGCATAAAGAACCGAATACACAGACTTTGCAAAAAACTCTCCGCTCAAACACCTAACGAACACCCGGTTAACTGGGCATCAGATACTGAATCTGATGCATCACAATCATCTTAAACAAACATCCAGAATAAATATGAAGTCAATCATACAGTGGAACATTAATGGATATTACGCTCACCTCGAACAATGCCAAATTATGCTGAAACGACACAATCCCGACATACTATGCTTGCAAGAAACTAATTTCAAACCGAACCACTGCCCCGTCATAAATCATCACAATATGTTTGTAAAAAACAGAGTAAACGAAAACCACGCAAGCGGTGGTGTAGCCATCGCAATATCGAATAAATTCTACTCGACCGAAATCCCTTTATCCACCAACATAGAAGCAGTAGCAATTTCAACATCTTTACCTCATAAAATACACATCTGCAGTATCTACATCCCTAATAGCCACCCCCTCGAACTTGATGAACTTGAAGATCTAATTAAACAAATCCCAACACCACTAATTCTAGCTGGTGATTTCAATAGCCATCACTCACTATGGGGGTCATCCAAATTGGACAGCAAAGGGAAAAAGATTGAAGAGTTATTAAGAAACCCAAACTTAATTCTCCTAAATACAGGCACACCAACCCACTTCAACATTAACAATGGAACAACAAGTGCAATAGACCTCACAATATGCAGCACAAAACTAGCACAGCATATCAACTGGGAAACCCTAAATTACTTGTATGACAGTGATCACTTCCCCATCAAAATAACATTTGAAGACAATATCCCTCCTCCTCAAAGTTCCCCCCGACCTGAATGGAGTATGAACAAAATCAACTGGACGTCATATCAAACAAATATAACACATTCGCTTACTGGAAGAGAAGAGAACCACGAAATAGACCCAAACAAAATCAACGAAGTAATAAATGAATTCACAGAAATTATCAAATCAGCAGCAAAGAAAGCATCTGATACCCCCCAAACTAGGAAAATCAGAAAACAAACCGTCCCTTGGTGGAACGAAAAGTGTAAAGTTGCTCTACGAGAAAGTCATCACGCATTTAACCGAGCAAAAAAACACCCTACCAATGAAAACCTAATAGAATTTAAAAAACTAAGAGCCAAGTTCCGCAGAATCAGCAAAGAAAGCAAGAAGGAAGCATGGAAAACCTATGTCTCGAGTATAACTGCACAAACTCCTACTAAAAGGGTATGGGAAAAAATCAAACGCATCAACGGGGGCCACGTAAACCACGGGATACAGTTTCTCGAAACCGAGGCAAATAAATATGTAACGCACCCCGGCGACATTGCAAACTTCCTAGCCGAACATTTTAAACAAAATTCGAGCAACGACAATTACAACCCGTCTTTTATAGCCAACAACCCAGATCACGACGAGTTCCAAAAAGAAACCTTACTTCACTCCGACGATAACAATATGAACCCTACACTAAATGCTCCAATATCATCAAACGAAATAACCAGTATCCTCTCAACAACAAAAAACTCTGCACCAGGACCTGACAATATCCAAAATAAACTATTAAAGTCCCTCCCGAAACTCGGAATAGACCACCTACTCAAGATCTATAACTGTATCTGGACTTATAAAGTCTTCCCTTCTAACTGGAGAAAAGCCATAGTGGTACCTATTCTCAAGCCAAACAAAAATAAACATAAACCAGAAAGCTACCGACCAATTGCTCTCAAAAATACTATGTGCAAACTATTAGAAAAAATTATTAATAAAAGACTCCGGTGGCATCTAGAAGCTAACAGCATTCTAACGCCAACTCAGTATGGTTTTCGGCAGTATCGTTCCACAATAGACGTCTTAACCAACATTGAAGCAGACATATGTGATGCCTTCCAGAGAAGCGAACATCTCGTTGCTATATGTCTTGACATTGAAAAAGCATACGACATGATCTGGAAGCCCAAAATAATTAAAACCCTCTCCAAGATAAATGTCAACGGGCATATGCTAGCCTTCATAGCGAATTTTCTGATAGACAGGTCAATCCAAGTCAGAACAAATGGATCAACATCAAATCCCATAAAAATACAGAACGGAGTTCCCCAAGGATCGGTCATAAGCGTCACCCTCTTTCTAATTGGGATCAACGACATTATAAAAAACCTAAAAGCTCCAATAAAATCCTACCTATACGCCGATGACCTCACAATAATCTGCCACGGTAAAAACCTAAATACAATATATAATCTCCTGCAAACATCCTTAAACCATCTTCAGGAATGGTCCAACAAATCGGGTCTCAATTTCTCTCCCCAAAAAACACAATGCATCCTCTTCACCAGGAAAACAAAAAATCAGACTGAACTAAAACTAACTATGGGAGAAACTGAACTAAAATGTCTGGATCACATTAAACTTCTAGGACTCATCCTGGACAAGAAACTGACGTGGGTCCCACACATGCGATACTTAAGAGACTCCTGCACAAAAAGACTAAATATAATTAAAGTACTTGCCAATAATAGCTGGGGGGCTGACCAGGAAATATTGTTGCAAACATACCGAGCGTTGATACGAGCAAAAATTGACTACGGTTCAACTGTCTTCAACTCAGCAAAGAAACGCACTTTAAAAATAATCGATCCAATTCACCATACGGCACTGAGAATTTCTACATCAATGAAATGGCCCTCGAACAAAGAAGGAAATATTTAACACTGAAATACGCCTCAAAAATTTCCGCCACTCCGAACAACCCGACCTTCAACCGTATCTTCTCTGAAAGATTCAATGAATTATACTCCAAAAAACCAAAGTTCCCACTACCGCTCCGTATCAGACTCAACAAAATCTTGAAACCTCCCATCGAATGGGCTCCTACCATTGAACGCAAACAAAGTAAAATAGCTCCTTGGACTATTAAGACACCACCCATTAACTTGAGCCTAGCGGACCTGCCAAAAAATCAAATAGACCGAACAACACATAAAGCCAAATTCCTAAATCTAAAAAACAACTTCTCCCACTGTAACCAAATCTACACCTACGCTTCCAAATCTGATTCAGGAGCAGGATTCAGCATCGTCACCGAAAATATGACTATAAAACAAAGTCTCCCCAAATTGGTTTCAATCTTTACCGCTGAGGCATATGCAATACTTGAAACCCTGAAACATGCCAGCATCAACAACCTTAAAAACGTTGCCATTTTTTCGGACTCGATGAGCGTGATGAAAGCCCTAGAAACCTCAAACAGCAACAATAGCCATGAGATCATAACAAAAATACAAGAAACATACACCGAATTAGACAAAAATTACAACACCGATATAAATATTATTTGGATTCCCTCACATCAAGGCATACCGGGAAACGAGGAAGCAGACGCGGCAGCAAAAGAAGCAACAATCCTATCACCAACCGAAACTACCGTTCCAATACCGTATCAAGACCTCATAAACCATATGAAAAAAACTACAAAAGAAGACTGGAACAGAATGTGGACCACAACAAAAAGAACAAAAATACATGATATAATACAAAACTTCTACCAACCAATTCCTACCTGTAATTTAAATAGGAAAGAAAAATCCATATTGTCTCGACTAAGGTCAGGTCACACAAAGATAACACACGAACACCTAATAAGAAAAACCGATCAACCGTACTGCAGCCACTGCCCCACTGAAACCCTCACAGTAGACCACATCCTATACCAGTGCAGAAGAACCGAACCCCAAAGACAGAAATATGGGATAAAACCGGACACAGCCCTTACAGCTCAGGCCATAATTGACACTCTAAAATTTCTCAAAGAAACAAATATGTATAATCAAATATAGCGCGCAAGCACGCATCCGCCGCCAATGACCTCGCAGTCGACGCGGCGTAAAAAACACAAAGAAGAAGAAGAAGAAGAAAATTATTTTGTTAAAATGTATGTGTGTTCAGTTTTGCTCCTTAACAATTACTAATTTAAATTCGATACAAAAATGTTTTTCCTTTTTTAACTCCAAGGAATACGAGTAGAATCGACATCCAGACTAGAACGCCCTCTTAATTTCACCATCCCAGTACAACAATCCAGCCATTTAACAAAATCCTAACTTCGCTAAATAATAACGTAACATGGGATATGTTTTGTTGCACTTTAATAAATTATTCTACAACAACATGGTACCGAATGACATCATTAGCTCGAGAAGGATTAAAAGCACGAGTGAACGGTACGCGAAGAGCGACAAATTAAAAGTGGGGAAAAAGAGTAGGAAAATAGTGACGGAAGTAGAACATAGGAGGACAGGATACTTCGGTGGAAAACAGTGGAAGGAAGTAGATAGCAGATGCTGGGAGACGGCATAGCTGTAGCAAACCACTGCGGTCAGCTTGTATGTGGAGGCTGCAAGGGGTGGAACTAATCCAAGCCGGCACTTCTCGTATTAGATGATATTCCCTAACATTGCTAATTTCGCTTCGTGTGGCGTTACGAAATATGCCAGCCTCCACCCTATACGAACCAACCCCCTTCTATCCCACCTGGTTCACCGCATACTTGTAGATGAGAGGACGAAACTCGATTTTCGTCGTAATCAGAGCAAAGTGCCAGCGTTGCGCGCGGCTTGGACGTCAAAATTCAAACCAAGGATGCATTTAAGAGACATGCTGACGCGAATATTAATCCTCGGTAATTTATTATTCCGGAAATGTTATCGCCGAGGACAGTGTATTGTTTCTCGAGGATGCACAATAGAGCAGAATGTATATATGTTTTTAATGTTATACAGACCTACGTCTATGATATTTTTTAAAAATTTGGCCATTCAAATCTGAAGCATGTATCTCTAAATTTTTATTTTAAGTACTTCTTTTAAAAATTTTGTTTGTTATTAAGGTCACTTTCGAAAAAGTTTGAATGTCGCCGTTCTAGGGTTAAAGTATTTTTGAACGTTGTAAGAAGCATAAAAGTAAAGATTATTTGTCCAAGATTCGATGGTAATTTCAACACGCGGCCAATTACACGGTGTCTTCTGCAAAATGGCCAGTCTATTTGCTTGAAAAGTATTAAACCGATGAACAAGCACATGCAAAAAGAACTTGACAAGAGAAGTTTGCGCTTTATAGGGAAGGGAAACACGACTATCAAATACACCGGGAGAGTAGCTCTCTATGTTTCCAATCCCCAGAGCTTTTTCCAGACCAACCGAGCAAGGAAAAGGGTACATCATTCAACCCCGGGAAAATAGAGCAATCTTGTGACACATGGGAAATCCATGCATTACCTGTACGGTGTGCAGTTACTCACGAATGCATTGCATTTTTGCTCGGTGTTCCCCGCGACTGACTTTAGCACCGAAAGAGCCGCGATCAGCAAATGGATGCATTCGTCCATTCACGAAACTCGTATTTGATGGCTTAATGACAACTGTCGGGGCTTGAAAAAGCTGCGTCGAGGTTTTAACAATTAGCGACCCGTGCAATACTCTAAAACGCTTTCAGATGAAAAGATTTACGCAGAGATACGATTTTGTACTGCAACGTCCACGATTTGCTAGCCCATAAAGAACCAAGTAGCGAAATAATACGATTTTTACCAGTAAAAATATTTATTATTATTTATTCTTAAGAAATTACATTAGGGATGTTACGAGCCAGGGCAGTGCAGCGTGCGTGGCCTGCGAGTGCAAGAGAGAGTATGGAATATGGTATCAATTTGTTAATTAGGTGCACGGACGAACCCGATGCAAGATCGGGGAGCCGCTAGGATAATTGATAACGAGGACGAACCTGATGCGAAATCAGGGAGCCTCTAGGATGGAGTCACTTACGGACGAACCTGGTGCGAAACCAGGGAGCCGTTGGAGGGTGTAATGTCGTGAACGAACCCGATGCGTAATCGGGGAGTCACTAGGATGGTTGATAACGGCGCAGACGAACCCAATGCGAAATCGGGGAGCTGCTAGGAGGTTGGAACAAACGCAGACGAACTCGATGCGTAATCGAGGAGCTGCTGGGAGGTTGGATAAATCACAGACGAACCTGATGCGAAATCAGGGAGCTGTAGGATGCGGACGAACCCAATGCGTAATCGGGGAGCCGCTAGGATGGTATTAGATTGCGTGGACGAACTCGATACGTAATCGAGGAGCCACTAGGTTGTAAGAATTTGTATTCGGATTAAGGATATGTTAATTGACCTCGTAACTTCAATTATTAAATATAATATAACCCGAGCGGTAAGGTTATATTATTGTGGGAACGTTTAACTAACAATAATCGCTTTATATAATGATGGGTTAAAGAAGATAAGTAACTCTGATTTAATAATGAAACTAGATATATTCTTAAAACAAACAGAAAGATACAAGTGTTCTGTGTATGTTTGTCGCGTCCAAAGAATAATTATAAATACCTAAAATGTTGTTGCTCGGTGTTGACGCACTGGCGATGCAGGGGTAAGTCGGTTGTAACTAAAGGCCGTAATAGAATTTATGCCGGTTCACGGATTCTATATGGTTTAATATTGATACGAAAGGGTACTGTAGCCCGATCTCACTAGATATAACTGACTATCAAAATTGTAGACGCGTAACGAGAGACGTGACGTTGACTCTAAACGTGACGATACGATTATGATCCCCAGAGTAATGAAGTCGCGGGGTTTATATACCCAAAAATCTGTGGGGGCGGATTGAAAAGTACGTTAGAAATGACCGCATTCGGTATTCTCCGAATTGTGTTAATTACCGGGCTACTGTATCTCGACGGACGTGACCCCCATTCCAAAGGTTAGATACGTAGCAGGGCGATTTCCCAATGCACGCAAGTGGCAAGAAAAATTTGAGGGACGAAACGTTCGGCATACGTAACAGGGAAAAGCAACAAATATTTCATAATAAATTTTGGAGAGTTATTTCTTTCTTTCAAGGATCAAACAAAATTTCCACGTTGAAAAAGAAAACTAGTACAGTGAAAACTCGATAAATGCCACTACTCCGGGTCCGGTCAGGAACACTTATGGAATATGAGAATCGTTTTTCAAATTTGATTGTAGTTTGCCGACGATTCGAACATAGACAGAGTCAGTAGCTAAAGAAGAAAGATGGACTGAAAACCGAATTTATCGCCCCAGTTTAAATATCTGTAACACATTACATTTCTGAAAATATTTCAGTTTGCACAAAATCTGAAATTGTGTGCCAAAACGTGTTCAATTTCGAGTGAAATGTCTCAGTGGAGTTAGGGAAAGGTATTTAATGGCATTTCCAAAACATGTACGTACTCGTATCTTCGCAAGGTCAGTGGATAATACATTTATCGAACAGAGGTAGCTAACGAAATCTCCTATCTAATAAGTGTTGCAGTTTCTGAACACTTACGGGAAAGCGGAAGCGTTCCGTTGAAAAATAGCTATCTCCTATTCGATAAATGTACTCAGCACCTCGATTCATCGTTCTTTGATGTTTCCGAAGATAGGAAAGAACAGCACAAGAAGGATAAACAAAGAGTGAAAGATTCGCAAGTACAATATTTAATTCAATATTATGCTACAAAATATTAACCGATTTATATCGTGTTTAGTCTCATTTTAATCAGAAAAATCTCCCCCACATGATAGTAAAATTTTTATTAACAAAAAGTAAAAAATAAAAAACTTTCTTCTGTGCAGTAGTGTAGTCACACTGACAGGGGTATTTAAAGGAAGGTGACGAAGGCAATACAGATTTTTTTAAGAAAGCCGCTACGTCTCCAGTTACACTTCGTCTCACTGGTTCAAGGGGAATCCCCCTAGTGGTGGGGATAAAAATGTATCATTTACGGAACAGCTCTTGAGGACATTTATCGAGTTTTCACCGTATCATAACGATAGATATTGAATTTGAACGACTCACTCTAGACAGGTACATTGTCCTGATTAATTTTCATTACGATTCTGTGAAAAGAGGATAACAATATATACGACAATCCCGATAATTAATCATAATAATTACAATGGGAGTCAAAAAGACAAATACATTACGGGAATCTCGACGCGAAGAATGATCAACGGGACCGAGGATTCGTTTAACAAATAATATCGGAATATTTAATTAGCGTACGAGAGTTAATCTCACAGTCGTTATATCGCATTACACAAAACCAATGCATAAATTTTTGACGAACGATGCTGCACTGATCCAACTATGATTATCATTGGATTGTAAATGGGATCGTGCATGAACGTTGTAAATTAGGTTCCGCGGGGACTACATTACATCACGATGCGTGTATTCGACTAATTAGTCATTATCGAATAACGACGCGCGTCGTTAATAATCATTCAAATTAATGTGGCTGCGAAAGGATGATCGCGCGTTTTGTACAGTTTCGGCCGACGAAAGCTAATAAATATTTTGTAATTGCTGAACACCGGCGTCGACGGGAGTACGCTGCCGCTCGGTTATTGATTTTTAATTTTAATTACCTCCCTCGTTAGCCTGTCGCTGGAAGGAAGTACGATAAACGCGAAACCCAATGTAAATGCATTGGTGTGCGAGCATGTACGCAAAATCGCGCGATTTTTTTAATATTATTCGCGCGAAACGCTTCCTCGTTTTTGTCGACCGTTCATGAATAATAAAAAATTGAAATTCAAGCGGAACACACAGAACCGCAACACCCGTGAACGTTCAAACGAGTCGAGATCGTTGATACCTCGATCCCACCGATTTTAATAAATTCTCGTAATTTGAACGGAAATCTCTTTTTCTCCTCGCCGGCGTTTTATATATTACAATGTTTACGCAACACGAAAAACAATACATTTTAATGGAAAATATTAAACGAAATAGTCTCGCGAAATTATTGCAAATATTTTATATGGAAATTGTGTTATATTTAAATATCGAGATGATGCGAGATGTCGGTCGTCTCTAAAGAAAATTCTAAATTTTAAATGAAATGTATGAAACGGTACAATAATTATTTTAAATTAATAATATATTCGCTTGGGAACAATTACTTTCCGACGTAAAATTAATATGGAAATTCGTTCTTGGTTATAAGAGCAATAGTCGTTTTGTTTGAAAGAATGTCTTTGACCTAAGTTGAGAACCATCTTCAAGATAACTTTCTGTCTTATGAGATGAAGAAACACTACGAAACTGCTTGTAGCTCATAATTATTAGAAAAAATATGAAAATTAACTTGATTAGCCCTGACATAGTATTCATAATACTCATCGATGTGAAAGGATACTGCCAATAACTTGCAATTATAAGTATAATACATCTACAAATATATGGTACAAAAATAGAACTAAATATAATTAATTTCATTTGTCGTTATTATTAAGGATCATGTACTGTTTGGGCTTCGGTGAGTCGCCCAGGTTTATGACACAGGACCGCGTTTTTGTAAAGTTTAGTCATGAATTTTTTGCCACAATCTGTTTTTTTATACATATTTACGGTTTTAACGATAATATAAACGCATCGTAATATAATAATAATAATAATAATAATAATGACAATGATGATGATGATATTAATAACCATTATTATTATTATTATGGTAATGATGATGACGATGATGATGATAGTAAAATAATTACAATGTATGAAATTACTTAAACATCTATTCGTCTTCGGAATTGCTAATACGTTGGAATCATGATTTAAGGTCGAGCTGGTGGGATTATGCAAGAGTGATAATGCTTCTGATGACATTTTTTGTAACGATTTGTTAGGTTTTCTGCGATGACTATTAATTAGAGGGTTAGATGTAACAAGCAACATATTCATAACATCCTCCATGGTTGCATTTCGAGAATGTTTTCTGCAAATTCTTTCAATATTGAGTTCTCTGTGTATTCTTATTTCTTTATGCCTGCATTCTTGAGCATCTTTCGATAGCTGATCAATTGGAAGAACTGCATGTTTAATAATATCAGCTCCATGGACTAGCAATTTATGCACTTTTACCGGCATGAAATACCATGGATACAGTTTCATATACCTGTTTCATGTTTCTAATGTATAGTCATTAAATATGTTAACATCAGTAGCGTAACCACACGAAATTACTTCCAAGAGCATAGAATATCTTTTGATTAAAATTTCATCTACTCCTATTATAGATGATGATAGAGGGGAATTTTGGAAAAAACGGCGAACGGTGTTTCCATCGTTTGTTGTTCCATAGCCTGGTTTTACCGTGTCTACAAGTAGTCCCATTTCAGATCGAAATTTTTTCTTTATTTCTTCCTTTCGGTGCTGCATCTTTTGTTTGTCATCTAATGATCTGATGTGCCATTTTTTTATTTCTAATCGATACGATAAATGAAGTAAACATTCAAAAGTGCGGATTTTTGCATGTACAAAACTTTTTTTTGAACTAGATCTCATGGGTATCTACAAAAAAGTATTAAACAACTTTTCTATAGGGTGTTAAACAAAATTAATAAAAATCAAAAACGAATTTTTAAGAAAATCGACAGGGGGTAGTGGGTACCTAAATTTTTCCGCGGAAAAACAAATTTTCACATCGTTCTAAAAAAATTTTTTTCAGTTGCAGGGATCAATTAGAATCATTTCTGGTGAATACACATACCCCCGAAATCCTATGCATTTTCGAGAAAACATTAATTACCGAAAATATACTGTTTGGAAATGTTTCTATAACTTTTTAACAAAGCCTCGATCAACAAATTAGTTTTCCTTGATTTTCGTCTTATTTTGGACTGTAGAATCTCCCATTAAAATTTTTCTCAGGGGTAGCCGAACACTGTATATGAACTAAAATAGGATTTGAGGCTGTTTCGATAACATTAATATTTTCATTTTGTCCGCCTAGATCTATGAAGTTAGCCACTGTGCGATGCACGCGGTGTAGAGTCATCCACCACCTTGGACGCCAAGATACGTTGGCATCGTTGCACCCCCGCCACGAAAACCCTTGGTGGAGGAGGGTAAACAAAGCCAACGTTATAGCAAACGATAGAGACGCCGGACAGATTCATTGACATCGCTCGCAGATTCGATTCGCTAAAACTTAAAACAAGATTCGTTTTTGACTCGCAACAAGATTCGCTATAGCAACAAACAGATTCGTTTTGACTTATTGTTAGAATAGATTCGTTTTGAAAACGTTTAGATACGCTTCGTTTCGTTTTACACTCGGGCACGTATTATTGTCTTTTGTTGAATTTTGTAATAAACATTACAAACCAAACTAGTTTCGTCCTTGCAAAGGATGGTCCTTCGAGTTTGTTAGTAGGCACACTTCGTGAAATAATTACAATATCCAAAAGAGCACGCCTCAACCACGGATTAAACATATACTAAAGGATCCATCCATAAATAAATATGGGAATATAAATTGATCCTTTCATATTTTATTTACATCACGAAGGAGCAAATAATATTTTCGAATAGTGTCTTATTCGTTAAATAATGAACTAGTCAGCAATTTATACGTTAGAGAAAAATAAATTTAATCAAAGAATCTACTTCTTTTCTTCATTGTAGCGAGAATCACGTAGCCTGAGAAGTAAAAAATCAATTTCCGACGTTGATGGACAGCGAAGAAAGCCGCAACAACAGCGAAATGATAACAACAAAATGTTCGATGACAAGCAAGAAAATCTCTCGTTGGACTGGAGCCGACAATCTCGATGGAACGGTCACAAATCATTGTAGAGATTAAGGTCGGTTTACACGACAGTAAATAAACTCATCATCGGTCGTCCGGTTCGCTCTGCGGCAACCTGATCGACAGCTCTCGATCTCACCCCTTTTTCGAACGACAGCTCCTCGCGAAAGAAGATCGCCTCGTCTCGAGTTCGATACGAACGAAAACGTCACCGAGCCCCGCCGTCGACGAGCAAATCGGTTTTGCCCGGCCCGATGATGGCGTTGGAATCGAGTTACGCAAAATGGATTTCTCGTTAAATAACTATCGTGGCCCTCGTCCGCCGATGCGTCGCGTTGGTCCGCCAGGTCGTCCAAAGCACTCTTTACATTCGCCGAAGCTTGCATGGTCTGACTAAAAAGTTTTCAAATTTAAATCAAAACAATAATTTTTCATACAAATATCAATTATTTTCATTATCGGTTACTCGAAACACATTGAGTTTACACGGTCTAAAACTTCAATTGTAACGACGATTGAAACTTCTCATCTTTGTACATGCTCACTTTCAATCAACCCTATTTATCTTTCTCTTTTAACTTTGTATTTATTTTTTAATTTTTAGTCTCGTTACATTTCTTTATTTCTTTATTATTGATTTTATAAAAGCACTCGATGGAACGAATATGGAGAAAACCGATATAAAGTAACAAAGGATGAAGCAATAGAGTAGTTAATACTAAACCTACCTCGATGTAAATGGAAAATATATAGCAAAGATGAAAGAAGAGAATTTTCAATTTCCACTGTCTTGGAACAGTCTAACAATGCATATTAAAAATAGTAAAACTTTACATGCGTGCAGTTCAGAAGTTACTAGTATTTTCTTCATAATTGAGCCACTATTAGAAGTGGTAAAGCTTCCTTTTTTAAATGGATTTTGGTTTATGTCGATCCAATTTTCCATTTTAGATATATCGTAATTTAAATGAAGGGGTAATTTTTTAATTTCCTCTATTTCTTTCTCCGTCTAAAGCCGAGAATTGCGTCTACACTGCGTCCGCATCTGTCATCTAGCACGGCCGATCGGCACCCTAAGTACTTCTCGGCAAAGCCAAACACTGCATCGTCTTGGATAGCATGGCTTGAAAAGCCGAACGGCATGCCGACGAGTCGATCGGCACGATGTCGGTAACCATCAAAAGAGATCGTGCCAAGACACGAGAGCACGAAAGTTTCATGTCAATTTCGTTCCAAAACCATAATCGAGATACAAAGATACAGGAACTTTAAACGTTAATAACTTTTTAACAAAGCCTCCATCAACAAATTGGTATTCTTTCGCGATCGAACGGAAAATTTCACAGCGCGACGATTGCTACCTCCAGTTCTGAAAGGCCCAGGCAGGGCCATAAAGCCCCGTCTTGTAACCAAATATGGTCATAGGCGAAAGATTTTTTCCTCGTACCCATATTTTTGCATAGTCGATAGCCTTTCGTTCCATTCAACGACGGAATTTTCCGCAACCCCCCACTAACTGTTCATCCCCTGCACTAGTCGACGAAGTCAGTGTTCCGTTTGATTAGCTCAGGTTTTTACGCTTTTTTTATGTTGCCAGATTTGGAACCGTTACTTCGTCGCGAAAGTCCTCGAATATTCCGCATCTGGCAAATTTTGTTGTAAAATAATTTAGTGCTTTGTCGAAACGAAAGCGCTAGGCCCGAGTTGACCAGCGAAGGGCTATATTGTTCCGCGGGTGGTACGGTCTTCAAGGCCAAACGTCGCACAGTGTGACGAGTATATGGGAGTTCGGGACAAAATTAATAACTCCTAAACTATTCAATTTTCGACTTAAGGCCTCTATACTTTTTTTAAGAGGATACAAAGATGCATCGATTTATGACCAAAAAAATACAATTTTACAAAAAAATTAAGGTGATCTTAACAAGTAATAAGTAACAATAACAGTAACAAGTTTCTTAACGGCAATGAAAAGATTAATTGTTTTTATTGCCCACCTATGACATCGTGGCAAAGGTGGAGCGATTTATAAATTATAAATACATACAGTTTGTATAGCAATTATTCTATGTGGTTTCGACAATAGTGGTACTCGTCGGAAAACAAAAATCAAGAATATCAATTTCTTGACTGAGGCTTCGTTAAAAAGTTATTAAAAAATTCTACGATACGGTCTTTTCTACGATACGTTTGCTTTAACGGTTGTACGAATTAGCTTTTCTACGATTTAATTCAACGGTTTTACGGATTGGTCGATGTTTCCGGAGCCCGTTTTCTTCCTCCGATACGCGAATTTGGGGGTGTCAACCGAATTTGGTATTAACTTTTAGCTCGACCGATTGGTCATCGACTAAGGGAAGGAGGACCCATTTTCACACCCCGTTTGGGAGGAAAACTCTTTCCTCATACCTGAACGTGGTGGAGGAAGACTTCCAGGTCACCCCCAGAACGAGGGTGCCCGAGGTTTTCTCCCCAAGTCGAAGGCTACGTTAATTTATCGAAGAAAAAACGGGACTCCGGATTAGGACGCGACGAGTGGCCGCGCGTGTTTGACAGCTGTTTTATGGCTATATTGTTCCACGAGTTGGCGATGGTCGTTGTAGAGGACCGTGCCACCTACGGAACAATATAGCTTTTCGTTGGTCAACTCGGGCCTAGCACTTCCATTTCGTTAAAGCACTCGATGGTTTTACGACAATATTTGCCAGATGCAGAATATTCGAAGACTTTTTCGACAAAGTAACGACTCCGCAACTGGCAACATACAAAAGCGGATTTAAAAATATAACAGTAACCTTAATTTTTTATCGAAAATCAATATGTTTTTAAATTTAAGCAACTGCAATTTCTTGTTGGTTAGACACTGATTAACTTCGATACGAAACATTTTTTTGTCACATCATCGAAAGGGGCTGAAAAATCGTGGGGACTAGTTCGTGCCCCACCCTGTATATTGTTTAATATCGCTGATTTTGATTATTTTCTTCGGTTTGAGCAACTTCGAGCAGTTAAAATTGATTTGCATATGACGTGTAATATGCCATCAATTACTTAGTGTGCAAAAAATCACAGAGGTACTTTGAGGTACTTTTCTTAAAAATCCAGTCAATGTTGATAAACATTTAACATAAAAAAATTGGGACAAATTGTTAATATTGTAAAAAAGTCATTCTGCAGTTTGAAAGGACTTATAATACTGACCGTAATTTACAAAATTCAAATTAATTAGATAAACATTTGGCAAGTGGCACGTGTTTAAAAAAATGCACCAAAAACTGGAATAAATTTCAAGCATTATTATTGACAACAAATTGGGAAATTCATTCCAAATTGTCGGTAGTATTAAAATCTACGTTCCTTTATTAGTATTTTAAGATATAATAAGCTATGAATTTTAGACTTCAGTTTTTTCATTTTTGTTCATTGCTCGTCACACTGTGCGTCGGCCGCTCGGCAACGACCATTGCCAACTCGCGGAACAATATAGCCATAAAACAGCTGTTAAACGCGCGCGGCCACTCGTCGCGTCCTAATCCGGAGTACCGTTTTTTCTTCGATAAATTAACGTAGCCTTCGACTTGGGGAGAAAACCTCGGGCACCCTCGTTCTGGGGGTGACCTGGAAGTCTTCCTCCACCACGTTCAGGTATGAGGAAAGAGTTTTCCTCCCAAACGGGGTGTGAAAATGGGTCCTCCTTCCCCAAGTCGTGACCAATCGGTCGAGCTAAAAGTTAATACCAAAATAGGTTGACACCCCCAAAATCGCGTATCAGTGGGTGTCCGAGCTGAGGAAGAAACGGGCCCCGGAAACATCGAACACAGTTTGTCAAAACGTTAAATCGAACGCATCGTATAAAGAATCAGCTTGTGACAAATCGTTTAGAAAAGTGGCAGTGTGCTTTAATCGTTTAGAATAGTGACAGTGTGCTTCAATCATTGTGCATTATTTAAACGTGCTTCAGTAAGTAAATTTGTATATTGAATTGTATAGTAAATTTATATTTGTATTAATTTTATATTTGTATAGTACATTTCTGAAAATGGAAAACGACTGGACAAATGAAAATGTCCTGCAACTCATAGAAATGTACCGTGAACGCCCTAACTTATGGGACTGTCAAAACAACAATTACAAGGATAGAAACAAGCGGCATGATGCGATACTAGAAATTGCAGTGTCTTTTGGCATGACAAAAGAAAAAATAGAAAAAAAAATAAAAATTTACTTAGTCATTTTGCGAGGGAAGTGAAGAAAGAGAAAGAGAGCATGAAGTCAGGCACTGGCGCAGATGACATTTTTAAAAGTAAATGGTATGCCTATAAAAGCTTGTCATTTTTAAAAGACAAGAATAAAGCAAGAATGACAGTTGATACGGAGAATAAGGTACGTAATAAAAATACATTCTTTATATTGACATTCCATTATCATTTATTGTTATGGCACAAATATCGAGAAATTATGACTTTTCGTACTGCCACGGTACAGCTCCTTCTGCCGATGAGAAGTATTCTTTAAACTCCTCTCTCACTTCCTGCGCTTCCGCTGAACTTTTGCATCCTATTTGTGTGAAATTTGTCAATGTTGATCCTTGTAATTCTGCCCTCCAAGCAGCGGCAATGACATTTCCAGTCTCGGAACATTCGCTGTCAAATGTTCCTGGAGGATTATAAATATTTTTTGATCCACTTTTTCTAAGAAAATTATGTAAATAAACTGATGCTAATGTAACTTTAGTTGCTGTATTTGGTTGCAACATCATCGGCTTTCGAAAAACTCTGAATACGGATGACAGTATGCCGAAAACGTTTTCCGAAATTCTCCGTGCCCTACTCAAACGATAATTAAAAATCCGGGTTTTTGAATATTTTGCTTGAACTCCTGGATATGGTTTCATTATACTTTGGTTCAGCGGAAAAGCATCATCTCCTACGAATACAAACGGTGTTTTTCGTGTTCTTCCTGGGAGAACACAGTCGGCAGGCAGTTTCATTTTTAAATCGGTCAGTAATGAATTAAATGATGTATTTTTTAATACTCCGCCGTCAGAAATTCGTCCCTGACATCCCACATCGCAATAAATAAAATTGTAATTGGCGTCAACCACTGCGAAAAGTACTATACTAAAGAATCCTTTGTAGTTAAAAAATTCTGTGCCGCTATTTAGTGGTGCCTGTATGGATATATGTTTTCCGTCCATTGCTCCTACACAATTAGGGAAATTCCATTTGGTGTTGAAATCTTTTGCTACAAGATTCCACTCTTGCTCATTCTGAGGCATCTAAAAAAATTAATTGCCAAACATTAACTTATTTGCAGGTTAACAGCGCATTGGAATGTTCGGAGGAAGACTCCGATGAAAATGAAATTGAAGTTGAGGAAGACTCTTCGGATTTCATTAATACAGAGAGTGAAAAATTTGTGTCGCCGAAAAATATACCATCGAGGAAGAGGAAAAATGATGGTGATGCCAAAGAAGCGTACAAAATATTAAAACATATGTATTCTAACAAGAAGATAAAAGACGAATACGACCTTTATGGCGAACAAGTTGCCATAAAAATTAGGAAACTACAGACTCCACAATCCAGGGCAATAGTTCAACATTTAATTAATACCACATTATTTGAAGCGGAAATGGGAAAATATAATAATTTTCCATCCTTTAATAACCCTAACCCTAACCCATACACACATAATTACACATCCCCTATTTCTAGTAGTACATTTCCTTTTACAACACAATCATCAAATAGCCCTCAATCCACAATAAACATACAAGTGCCGTCTCCATCACTTACTCCTACATTGTACACCTCCACTCATACACCCCCATACACCTCCACTCATACACCCCCATACACCTCCACTCATACACCCCAATACACCTCCACTCATACACCCACATACACCTCCACTCATACACCCACATACACCTCCATTCATACACCCACATACCCCTCCATTCATACACCCACATACCCCTCCACTCATACACCCCCATACACCTCCATTCATACACCCACATACACCTCCACTCATACACCCACATACACCTCCATTCATACACCCACATACCCCTCCACTCATACACCCACATACACCTCCATTCATACACCCGCATACACCTCCACTCATACACCTGCACAAAATATAGAACATAATTTTGACATTTCATAAATATAGGATAGAATCTAGTAAAATAAATTATGTATTGTATTGTAAATAATAGTAATAAATCTAATATATAAAATAGGATTAATTATTTAATATTATAACTAACGTGATCCAGCAATACTTACTTTTATATAATCTTGAAGTACATCAATGAGAGCTTCACATACTTTTGTAAATAAGTACATAAGGGAGTGATATGAATCCCCTGTTGCCAAAAATCGTAATGTCACACCAAGACGCACTTTTGCAGGGATTGCTTCCCTAAAATTTGTGTCCTTCGCAGCAATTTTTGGCCCGATTAAATTTAGCAATTGTTCAAATTCAGTAGAGGACATGCGGAAAAAATTTTTAAAGCCACCGTTACACCTGTATTCCAGATTGATTGCGTTTACGTCGTCCAAAATTAAATCTTTCATCATATCACTGGCACTATACATATATTCTTCTGCTACGTAAACTCGGACGCATCCAAAATCTTCGTTTTTTAGGCATTTTTTTTGCATTTGCTATTACTATAACTGCAGCAGCACCAGTTATTACTTCGTCGTCACTGTACATTTTTTGTGTACTGAAATGGCTTTGCCGCAATGCATAGCAGTGGCACGGCCGTGCCGCCTTGTGCCGCCTTTTGCCGAACGCTGTGCCGATCGGCAGTGCCGATCGGCAAATGCCGAGCCGTGCCGACCCAGTAGGGACGCAGCTTAACATGTTGGATCTCTCTCAAGACAATCATGACCGAGTGACGTAGTGTTTATTATTTACTATGAGCACGATGCGGCCAACGACCTTGTCAAGGCTGTAATTAAAGTTCATTGATCTCGTGACGTAAACAATGAAAAGTAAACAAACGGAACTAAACATACGATCGACTTGAAACTAAAGTCGTTATATCTCCGAAACTAATTGCGCTATTGACTTGAATGAACTCTCATTTCAACGTGCTTTTTATCCTCTATTTATTTATTTAATTTTGTATTACATTTAAATTTGTATACAGAATGTTTGCGTAAATACTACTCATCATTTTCTCATAAATTATGGTTTTCTCCGGAACTAATTATGATTTCTCGATAAGCGAGAAAAAGTTACTATCGTTCGTGACGTCACAGTTAATATCAGATAGTCGAAAATGAGATTTCAATAAAAAAAGTACTGTTCTGTTTTGACAGGAGACCTTTCATATTGTTTGCACAAAAACGTTTGGAAACTCGTGGGGCAGACAGTTATTACTGGATTCTCTGCGAATCGACCTCGCCAGCAGATCTGCCCGTGCAAACATTACGCGATGCAGACCGATCGTACAAAATCCCCAAAATGTGTCATTTAAAACTCATCGAGCTGTCTGTGACCGACGAAATTAAATAGATATTCGACATTCGTTGCATTTATTTACGTGCATTTCTAGGGTGCATCGTTGCATTTACGAAATAGGCGAAGAATTTTAAAAATATATATAACAGCAATGTTGTTCTATCTTTTACTATTAAGAAATTAGAATTCTGTAAAAAGAAAAAAATATATTTACAAGGATTTATATTTATATTTATATTTATAAACTTTTACTTACAAAAATGGCGTATTATTATTATTAGAAACAATGAGGAACTTGTGAATGGAATGTATATGCAGGATTTTATCGATCATAAATGTGTTCGATTCGATTCGATTCGATTCTATCGTTTAAACAAATCGAGCTCTTTATCTCCACTTAGGCTTCTAAGTTTATACTTACGGTTTCGAATAGTCACTTTAAAAAGTACTTTTAGAGAGTTAAGAAGTCGAAAGAAAGGACGTTTAAATTCATAATATTAGCATTTTTATATTAATTTTTTAGTGTTTTTACTTATACTTAGCATATTCAACGATGGTGAATATGATGAAGGATAAGGTACATACAACATCATTAATTAATTCTTGTTATTACAAACTAGTGATAAGTATAAATTAAAAATAATCGACGGTATAATGTAATTAATAATCTACGGTAAATAAGTATACCGTTAATATTGTTGTCATATAATAAGTGTTATTGTTTACAACAAGTCTCTCATTTATTTGTCGTACCTCGATACCCGTCCACGAGAGATTTACTGAAAATAATTCCTACATAAAGAAAAATTATTTACATTCAGACTGTTTGAATTTTGACCACGTTTGGGGAAGTGAAAGCGCGGCCGTGTAAAACAAGCGAGGAGCAAATTTCGCCATTAGAGAACAACTTCGTGAATCCGAGTGAAATCTGACGACGTCGAGAGATCGCTTGGAGAGGGTCCGAATTTGTTCGAAACGCGTCGGTAGTTGGTTTAATTAGATTTATAGCTGAGGCCGTTTGGAAAAGTAAGAATACAGAGCACCGCACGCGTTGCAAACAGAAAAAATGGAAGTCCAGTTTACGAATTTTTAGCGCGGCAGGAACGCCGGGGAAACTTTTACTTTGCCGTCGGTCGTTAATTGTACTTTTTGTTTCTGTGTTATAAAAAAGAATACAACCCGGTATGAAAATTGAGAAAGAGTTTTTTAAAATACCGGCAATTAGCTGTGGTTTTGCATTGAAAAATGTTCGCGGGCTTCAAACGTGCGACGAAAATTGCGTAAACGAAAGAGCCCCCATTACAAATGCTAGATGCATAGCACGAAGCTGTTCTATTGGCACTAGTTGAATCTTAAGTATGCTCGCGGTTCCTGTTTACATAAAATTGCCGCCCAGTTCGAATCGTTTTCAGAATAAAAAAAAAATACTGTAAAAATAACGAAGTATGGCAAAAAAAATTTATGCTTTACCAAGTTTATGATTTAGGTAGAGCAAATATTGCATGCAGTAGATGTTAGCAAACTCTAAAGCAAACATTATCTATTAGTATAACTCATAACTCGATCACAGATTTTCCAAAAATTAGATTTAAAAGAACGTAATATACATTTGTATCACTTATATTCTAAAAAAGTTTCAGCTAGTCTTTCAATATATAAAATAAATATTTCTAACATTCTCTATCAAGCTCTATGTGAAACTAAAAGAAATTAAACGTATAAATTATTACGCTGAAGACTGATTTAATTCTTCAGGAATTATTACACAGGGTGTTCATCCACCTCTGGGAAAAATTTTAATGGGAGATTCTAGAGGCCAAAATAAGACGAAAATCAAGAATATCAATTTGTTGATTGAGGCTTCGTTAAAAAGTTATTAAAGAATTAAATTAAAAAATTTCAAATCATTCACGGAAAAATTATGTTCGGTTGCGGGGGTCAATTACAATCATTTTTGGCCCTTAGACATACCTTTGAAATCCTACCCATTTCCGAGAAAAAAATTCGAAAGTGTGTAAAATTTTTCGACAAAATTAAAAAATTTCGAATCATTCTAAAAAAATTATTTTTGGTTGCGGTGCTCAATTACAATCATTTTTGGTGATTAGACACACCCCCGAAATCCTACGCACTTTCGAGACAAAAATTCGAGTAGGTAGACAAATTTAAAAAATTACAAATCATTCTGAAAAAATTATTTTTTTTATTTTAATTACACAGGGGTGGCCGAACACCCTGTATAATATCTGTTCGGAATTTCATGGCAGAAAAATAAATTATTGTCATACATTTCTTTTGCGTAGCTCGAATTACAGATTTAAACCATATCATCTATTTTGTTAATCTGTTCACCGAACACCGCTAAAATACACCGTTTCGAATAAATAAATTCGCTGTTATCTCTGCGCGATTAACGTTATACTGTTATTCTTCGGTGACGTTCGAATTTTTGTAAAAACAACGAACGCGTAATAATATATCGATAACATACATTTGGCGTGTTCCAAAATTAGTCGTATTTCCCACAAAGTTCGTTGAATTAAAGTAGCAATGATTTATAACAATGCAATGATTTTCACCTAGTTTCCTTCTCCTTATTTAAGAAATTTGATTCTTCTGTTGTTGAGAGCGACATCGAGTCTTAGAGTTGCAAAAGCAGCCGTGCACAGTTCGTTAAACCGTAACAATTAAACGGAGAGAGAATTCAAGCATTCTGTTCTATATTTTTAACGATCCTGCGTTTTTAAGATGCAGAATTTTCAAACCTAGTATTTGCTCCCCTTGTTTTTCGTTACTGAAATCCCTTACAGGGAGAAAACTCAAGAAACTGGTTCAAACCGAGCTTTCCTTGTTCATTGAACGTTGAACTTTTTGATTGGCTTTATATGGCTATGAACTTCTACACTCTTAATATTTTAGACAATTAGTATATTAGACTTGTAGACTGAAGCTGAAGTTTTGGACTATTAGATCATTTTCTTGAGCCATTTGATCCTTAGAATACTGACACTGAATCTACTGGAATAAATTTTATAAATTTTGGATTATTGAACTCCGATCATGGAATTTCTGGACTTTTATTTTATGATCCCTTGGATTCTTAAATTTTCGAATCTATACAACTCTAGATTCTTAACTTGTGCTCAATTATTTACGTACTCTTCTATTCGAACGTTGAAACATTCGTACATTAATTATAATTTAGAAGTCCTTAAGAATCTAATGTCAGCACTTTTGGTATCAATAAATCTCGACACTCATGTTCTAAGACCCCCGCCCTCAAATAAGTGGATTCGTTTCATACATTTATTTGCAAACGTAATCTCTGCTCGAGTGTGAAATTATTAGTCGTTGTTTGCACGCCCAATGTGAGACCAAAGGTGTAAAGACGACCAACATTATCGTTAAGCCCACGCAACAGAAAGGGATGCGAAAGTGGACGCAATTGAAGCTGATGACGCTTGTTGCAGCATCATTTTGCAACGCGCGACAAACCTATGTTTTCTCGTAATAACCGTGCTCATTCTTTTACGGAGGTTATCATTACTTTCGACCGTTCGACAGAAACAAATTTTTCACTTTCCAACAGAATCAAATTCTAACAATTTGAAGCACCTTGAAGTTCGATTTTGTCCTCACTTTTTTAAGCAAAAGGCAAATGAAATTTAATGAACATAAGTCACACTACTTCAATGAAATTTATCAGTTAAAATTTCTCTTAAAACTCATCCTGTTTGTAATTCAAGGCTGCCCGCAAAGAGTAGTTTCCATGTTTACACAGATTCATCGTTGACCTGATTCACAATTAATAGATCCAACACGATTCTCATGCAAACTTTAAGCTAGTTCTAACTAAAATCTAGTCTAGCTTTCGGCTAAGTCAATAACTTGAATTGGATATTAGCCAATACCGCGATAGACTCGACGCTAAGCTAATTCATATTCAACTAAATACAATCCAGACAATTCTCAAAAGAGTAACTGGCTGCTATTTCAGTTGTGTCGCTTGCAGTTGTTCGCCTTTTCTAATTTCTTATGCATTATTGCATTATATAAGAATACATAATGTTAGCGTTTTTAGTTAATACATTAAAGAAATTCGTATTTTCAATTTTGTAATTTATTCAGAATTAAATTGTTATCATTGATTTTGGTCGAGTGTTAAGTAATTAATAAAAACATCTGGTTAAATTAAATGATTGCAAATCATTAATTGTCGTGGTTGGCAACGTGCTAATAAATTATACAGGGAAAAATTTTAATTGGAGATTCTAGAGGTCAAAATAAATTATACTGGGAAAAATTTTAATGGGAGATTCTAGAGGTCAAAATAAAATGAAAATCAATAATATCAATTTCTTGACCGAGGCTTCGTTAAAAAGTTATTAAAAAATTAAATTCAAAAATTTGAAATCATTCTGAAAAAATTATTTCCGTTTGCAAGGGTTGATTACAATTATTTTTTATCATTACACAGACCCCCGAAATCCTACCCACTTTCGAGAAAAAAATTCCTTAGCGAAAATCTGATGTGAGGCCAGTAATGCTTCCCCAAAATTACATGCGTATCTTTAAAACATCATAACTCCTGAACGGATTGAAGGTGTGGGATCGGGAAGGTAATTACTCCGCTGATTCCGTTCCGCACAATTTTATTACCCAGTGTCGTACAACGACGTGACCCGTAGTGCCGGTTACGCTCGACTCCCCCCTACGATCATCGCTACCGTACCAAGAGGCATTCGAAAAACAAAAGAAGATCTGAGGCGACGACAACAGGCCTTTCGGCTCGCGCGGCTCTGGTCGTCGCGTGTGCGCCCATACAATGTAGCGGCTTCGAACGACTAAGGCGTATGTGGTGCTTTGGTCGCCACACTACCCCCCTGCCAGTAATTGGAACAATTACGAAAAATTGAACGACTACCTTACTACTACTACTCACTCTATTATATAAAATACGCTATCCTAACTAAGATTTACATCCTACAGTATTTGAACAGAGGGGGAAAAAAAGGAATTTATATGGAATTTAATATATAAAACGTAATGCCTAAAAATACATAAAAGTACATAAAAGTGATAGATAAAAATAAATGGTATATGATACTTATTATAATAATGCGCAAGCCTTAAGTACTACCGCGTAATTTGAAATCGCTCGGGAAAACGTACGCGTCTACCTGAACGCGTAACACGTTGCTGTATAACCGGCGCATTGTCAGGTATGTTTGTTTGTGTGACCGGCTGATTTTCTATGCTCATGGGATCCGGTCTGTTTTCTGCTAGTATATAAGCAGGCTTCCCCCTTTCAATTGATATATTTATTTCCTCACCTCTAATGTTTATTGTAAATGTTTTTTTCGCCTCGGCGCACTACGGCGTATGGACCTTCATAAGCGGGTTGTAAAATGGTTTTGGCTGAATCTGTTCGGATGAAAACATGTGTTGAACTGCTAAGATCTTTGAAAACGAATGTACGATTAACGGAATGGCGTGATGCATTAGAGGGACTCAATTTAGAAAAATGGTTGCGTAGTCTATTAGTAAAATCGGAAGCATTTTCTGTGCCTTCCGCTGCATGCGAAGACAAGAACTCTCCCGGTAATCTTAATGGCTCGCCATAAACTAATTCCGCTGAGGTAGCGCCGAGGTCTTCTTTCCAGGCGGAACGAATACCGAGTAGAACCGTCGGAAGTATTTCTGTCCACTTGTCGGATCCGTGGCACCTTATAGCCGACTTGAGCTGTCGGTGAAAACGCTCTACCATCCCATTGGCCGCTGGGTGATACGCCGTTGTGCGAAGGCGTGTGGATCCAATTAAATTGTTAAGTGCAAAAAATAATTTGGATTCGAACTGCCTACCCTGATCGGTGGTAATCCGTACGGGAGCGCCAAACCGCGCTACCCAACCGTCATAAAAGGTTCGAGCTACGGTTTGGGCCTCCTGATCGACCATGGGGAAGGCTTCCGGCCACCGCGTATATCTGTCTACACAGGTCAGACAATACCTGTAACCTTCGGACACCGGTAAAATTACTATGTCTAAATGTTCGAATCGCGCAGAAGGTTTAACAAATGTAGCCAATGGTGCAGTCACATGACGGGAAATTTTTTATTTTTGGCACGGTATACAGCAACGTGTCCACGTGCGAACATCTCTTTTAATCGACGGCCAAACATAACGTTGTGTTATGAGCTTGATCGTCGCATTAATACCTGGATGTGATAATACATGTAACATATTAAAAACTGCACGTCGGAAAGGAGGGGTGACATAAGGTCTTATATTCTTAGTCGAAATATCGCAAGAAATTTCGGAAGACGTGCCAGGCAACGAGACTTTGCGTAATTGCAGGCTAGATTCGCTATTCAACAACCGTTGCAACTCCTCATCCTGGGCTTGCGATTTTGCCAATTCCTCGAAATTAATCGAGTGGTTAACCGTTTCCACTCTGGACAGTGCATCGGCAACAACGTTGTCTTTACCGGAAATATGTTGAATATCTGTAGAGAATTGTGCAATGTAATCTAGGTATCGGAATTGTCGAGGAGAGCATTTATCTAATTTCTGTTTGAAAGCGAAAGTTATGGGTTTATGGTCTGTAAAAATCGTGAAATGTCTGCCTTCGAGCATATGTTTGAAATGTTTTATTGCTAAATAGATAGAAAGTAGTTCCCGGTCGTAAGCTGAATACTTCTTTTCGGCAGATCCTAATTTTTTAGAAAAGAATGCTAATGGTTGCCGTTCGTTGCCGACGCACTGATGTAAAACAGCTCCTACGGTGTAATCAGAAGCATCGCAGGTAACCGACAACGGAGCGTTGACCGCAGGATGAGAAAGCAGGGTTGCGTTTGCTAAACTATTTTTAGTATTTTCGAAAGCCTGACGCGCTTCCGAAGTCCAGGCTATCGGGGTCTTGCCCTTTAAATTGTCGGCTAGAAGATCGTTCAAGGGTGCTTGAAAGCGAGCGGCATCTAGGGTAAAACGGCGGTCAAAATTAAGCATTCCCAAGTACTGCCTCAAATCCTTCGCGTTTTTCGGAAGGGGAAATGACTTTATGGCTTGCACCTTGCCGGGCAAAGGTTGAGTGCCGCTTTTATTTACCCGATAGCCTAGAAAGGACAATGTTAAGTCATAGAGGGGTTTACTGACCCAAGAGCGTACAGCATATGCTATACACCGTTGGAAAGGTCTCGCCAAGGCGAATCGACTGATACCATTTTTAACTTCGATATCAGATGGGATAATGTCGAAAAATGGCCTCAAAGTTCGAGATTTTGCGGTTTTGAACAAAAGAAACCGGTAGTAAAAGCCCATCCGGCCCGAGGGACCTCGGGTAGGCACCTGAGGAAAAACCGAGGGGTGTAAGCGATACTCTAGCAGATTGGGACGGCAAATGTGCCCCACCACCTTCATTTCAGTGCTGTGTTGGGCCTGCGTTTGCCGCATGGGCCCCGTTCCAAATGCCCAGGGCGAAATCGCCAATGGATCAGTTGTTTTTCATGAACATGATATATTCATGGTAGACAATTCGCAGGTATAAGTTGGGAATGTGCAGGTTAGTATTCAGACTAATGCGTCACTTACAATAGTGAATGGAGTGACATTTTATTGATTGAGCGAAACATAATGTTTTATTGATATTAAATTACATTTACAACTAGCTTCATTGAGCTAACCAGCAAATTTGATGAACTAGAGACGTGGCATGCGTGCAGTAAACGCTCCGTAGCGTTGCCGCTTCCATTACATGTGATGTTCCTTCTTTACTTAACTCTGCAAATCGGTCGGTTTGTTCCTTTTTAGTCTTCTGTGTCGTGGTGCCTGATTTAGATCCTTGACATTGTCGTTGGGGTGATTTAATATTCGTTTCTTGTGTGCTGTCGCAAATTTTTCTATGTGTTGTTTGATATTATGTATGCTCAAATCATTATGAAGAGAGTCTGAGGTAATGTACCAAGGGGTGGCAGCAATAGTTCTCAGTGTTTTGATCTGAAACCTTTGGATGATGTCTATGTTACTTCTCTTGGCACATCCCCAGAGTTGTATTCCATATGTCCAAATAGGAATGATAGCGACCTTATACAGGAGTAGTTTATTGTGTAGTGTAAGTTTCGATTTTCGACCAAGCACCCAATACATGGTTCTCATTTTGTGATTTAGTTGCATTTTTTTCTTTTTTATGTGGTCTTTCCATGTGAGTCTTTTATCCATGTGCAGACCAAGATATCTGACACAGTCCTTGATCTCGAGGTATTCGCTGTTCAGTTTGACTGCAGGGGACGTAATATGTCTGGTAGTAAATGTAATATGTGCTGATTTGTTTACGTTGATCTTAATTTTCCATTTTTTGGTCCATTCTGTAGTCTTATCAAGAACTCCCTGCAAGAATCGTGACGCCTCCGCAGGGTTTTCATGGGAAGATAAGAACGCAGTGTCGTCCGCGAATGTGGCCACGAGTACGTTTTCATCTGCAGGAAGATCTGCTGTATAGATTTGATATAATGTGGGACCTAGGACGCTACCTTGAGGAACACCCGCGAGTATAGGGTAGATTTTCGAGTATTTGTCGTTTTGATTGACCTGGAAGAACCTGTCATTTAAGTATGATTTTAGCAGAACATAGTAGTTATATGGAAGGTTTTGCCTAATTTTATATAATAAGCCCATGTGCCACACTCTATCAAAAGCTTGGTTAATGTCAATAAACGCAGCGGAGCATACCATGCGTTTCTCGAAACATTCTTCTATCACATTGACTATAGGATGTACTTGTTCGATAGTAGAGTGTTGCTTCCGAAAACCGAATTGATGTTGTGGGATTATGCATTTCTCCGTTAATATTGGTGTTAGCCTATTTAGCAGTAATCTTTCAAATAATTTTGACAAGATTGGTAACAGTGAGATAGGCCTGTAAAAGGTCACTTCTGTGGGTGGTTTGCCAGGCTTTTGAATCAGAATGATTGTCGCAAATTTCCATTGGATGGGAAAATACTGAACTCTCAGTATCGCATTATATATTTGCGTGATAGCTACTACACCTTTCTTTTTTGGTAATTCTTTTAACATTTTAGCGATAATGAGATCATATCCAGGTGCTTTTCGGTCATTAAGTTTCTTTATTTCTTGTGCTATTTCTCCGGGAGAGAAATGTATGATGGGTTCGCAAGGTTGCGAGGGAGCATTAAGGAAGTTCGTGATGTCTCTGTAGTCGCTGTCGAGCGTTGGTATGTCATTCGGTGTGAAGATTGTAGATAAATGATTTGCAAAAGTATCGGCTTTTTCTTGATCGTTCCTGGCCCATCGGTTGTTTCCCATTTTTATAGGAGAGATGTGTTCAGTTGGCCTTTTCAATTTTTTTGTGATTTTCCACAAGGAGTAATTATCTTCCTGACGTGGAGACAAGCTTTGAAGGTAATCTTGGATGCGCTCATTTGTAATTTGGTGCAGCAGCTTTGTGAGTTCCCTGGTTAACTTATTTAGCGTTCTCTTATCATCAGGGTGTCTAGATAACTGCCATTTTTTCCTAGCTTTCCTCTTTTCTGCAATTTTAATTCTCACGGATAACGGATGGTTCATTGCGTGTTTATTTTCAGCTTTGGTTTCAAGCGTCGATTTATATACTGCATCTTGCAGCGTCTTAGTTAGGAGTTCTACCGCCTGATCTAAGTTGTTTGCAGTTTTTAATGGGATATTTAGATCTATATTATTATTTATAAGTGTTCTGTAAAGAGACCAGTCTGTTTTCGAGTTTGTCCAATACGGCCGTTTTTCGTTGTCTACCAGTGTAGAGCTCAATGTGAGTATAATTGGCGAATGATCAGATGACAAGTCCAAGCTTGTATTAATTTACCTCAACCTGGCTTAGCGAGATACCTTTGGCTATAAAAAAGTCAAGTAAGTCTGGTGTTTTCCTGGGGTCGGTTGGCCAGTAAGTCGATTCACCGGTGCTGATGTGATTATACCCTTTTGATGTCATTGTTTTCTGGAGTTCTTTACCTTTTGGGTTGCTGAGTCTTGAACCCCATTGGGGGTGTTTTGCATTGTAGTCTCCACCTGAGATAAATCTCACACCTAGCGTGTTAAAGAATTGATCAAATTTTTCTTTGCTTATTGCATGTCTGGGTGGACAGTAGACTGCCGCAATGACGATTGTACTGTATGCATCTTTGATTTCGACACTAGTTGACTGTAGACAAGCTTCTTCGAATTTTGATGATTCAGAGTGCGATATCTTTTCGTTTATAATAATAGCAGTTCCTCCGTGAGCTGTTCCGTCTGGATGATTGGTGCTATATGTTTTGTACTTGTAAATATTAAAATAGCTTCTGTCAGTAAAATGAGTTTCAGAAATTAGGAGAATATCTATTTTATTTTGATTTAGAAATAATTCTATTTCCTGTTTGCGTTGCTGCAAACCGTTTGCATTCCATAAGGCTATTCTTATATTATCAGGCATTGTTATTTTCTGTTGATGAAGGCGGTAAGCAGATTTATAATCATGCTGTTTTGGTCCATTAATTGTTTGAAAAGAGACTCGAATTTCTGAAGGAGTTGATTTGACATTGTGTTAGTAGCATCATTATGGTCATGTTGGATAGTATTACCTTCTGTGGCTTGAGCGTAACTTATGTTTTCACGTATACTATAATTTCTATTTACAATTGTATTTTTATCTGGCTTACCTCTTATTTCCTGTAATTCTCGATATACACTGCATCCTTTGTAATTTGCAGGATGCGGGCCGTCGCACAATACACATTTTGCAGGAGTGTTTTTCTCCTTGGTGCAAGTATTTGTAGGATGATTTTCAGCACATTTCACGCAGTTAAATGGCTTGGTGCAATAACCCTTGGTATGCCCATATTTTTGACAGCGATGACACTGAGGTATCACGTTCTTTTTACGCGGTGGTACGACTTCTATTATAGTGTTAAGAAGGTGTTTTAATTTATAGATTTCTTTATTTTTCTCACCTGGTACTTGGTCCACAAAGAATAAAGGGAGTGATTCTTTCGTTTTCCAGCTACGTATATTAGTGACACTTCTGATTTCAAAACCTTTTTTTTCTAGTTCATCTTTAATATCCGTTGTTGGAATTGAGCTATGTAGATTTTTGATAACAACTCTGAAAGATCTTTCCTGACGCGGTTGATACGTGTGAAATGCTATGTTATTTCTTTTTAGGAAATGGACTAGTTTTCGGTAGGCGTCTGGTGTGTTGGTGTTTACTTTAACCGAGTCCGCAGACATTGATTTGCAGGAAAAATCTTCACTTGTTAGGACAGTTTTAAAGCTTTCTAACATTAGTGGGAAGTTTGCTATATCGTTCATAAATATTGGAGGAGGTTTTTGTATTTTATTAGTGTTTTCATTGACATTCTCGGTAATTTCATCTTCTTGCATTGGTTCATTATTATTCAGCTCTGAAAATCTATTGAAGTTTTGTTTGCTGATATCCTGCAAGGCTTGTTTCTTTCTTGTGTAGTTATCTGATTGAACTGTATCTCCATTTCTTTTATTCCTCCGGGGTTTTACTTGTTGCCACGTGAGTTCTTGATCTGATATATTCGTATCGATGTGTTGTCTAAATTCCTCCTGTTCCTGTAGTGGGGTATCTATGTGTATTACTCGCCGTTTCTGTACGTTGTGTTGTTCCGAGGTGCCGGCGTTGGCTGTGTGTGTGTGGGTCTGCTTATTTGTTGTGATTTCTGTAGCCATAATAGGTGCTCTTCCAAATATGGATTGTCCGTAATATGGATATGTAGAGTACGAAGTTGTGGTTACTGTATCACTTGCGCAAGTGAATATCGGTGAGGGAAATGCCCCTCCACTTCCTTGCTGCATTTTGCAATATCTTAACCGTTCGCTTATGTATATTTACACTCAAGGATCGCAACGTATACACGTCTGTACTCTCCGACGGTCCGCACGCGAATTCTTGTATTTCTTGAATGAATTTCAATTAGTTCGGCAAAAAACAATTAATATTAACGCTCCAGATTAAATGTCAACTGCTAGGTTATATACACGCGCGTGAAGTGCAACATAATGATGTGAATACTGAATACTAACCTGCACATTCCCAACTCATACCTGCGAATCGTGTATCATGAATATATTATGAATTAAACGCAGGCCCAACACGGCACTGAAATGAAGGTGGTGGGGCACATTTGCCGTCCCAATCTGCTAGAGTATCGCTTACACCCCTCGGTTTTTCCTCAGGTGCCTACCCGAGGTCCCTCGGGCCGGATGGGCTTTTACTACCGGTTTCTTTTGTTCAAAACCGCAAAATCTCGAACTTTGAGGCCATTTTTCGACATTATCCCATCTGATATCGAAGTTAAAAATGGTATCAGTCGATTCGCCTTGGCGAGACCTTTCCAACGGTGTATAGCATATGCTGTACGCTCTTGGGTCAGTAAACCCCTCTATGACTTAACATTGTCCTTTAACTTCTTCCTTTCCGAACGTGCATTTATTCGGATTAACAACAATGCCGTAATCTTTTAATCGTTTAAATAATAATTCTAAATGGCACAGGTGATCGGCTTGGGATTCTGAGGCGACCAAAATATCGTCTATATACGCGTAACAAAAATCGAAACCGCGTAAAATTTCGTCGATAAAGCGCTGAAATGTTTGCGCGGCATTTCGTAACCCGAACGACATGTACGGGAATTCAAAAAGCCCGAACGGCGTTGTAATGGCCGTTTTGCCGACGTCTTCCGACGCTACCGGAATCTGATTATAAGCTCGGACGAGATCTATTGTGGAAAATACCTTTTTGCCACTCAGCTGTTGCGCAAAATCTTCAATGTTACGCACGGGGTATCGGTCGGGAATTGTCCGTGCGTTTAACGCTCTATAGTCACCGCAAGGCCTCCAAGCTTCTTCGCCCTTCTTCGGAACAACAAGCGAAAAGTTATTCCTTGATCTCGTAAAATGAGAAAAACCCCATAAAAATGGTCCAATTTTCAAACCACTATAACTCCTACAATAGTGAATATATTTCAATGAAACCTTTTTTCTGAAGTAGAGCCCATGGATACCTACAAAAAAGTATTAAACAGCTTTTCTGTACAACGTCAAACAAATTTATTAAAAATGAAAAACGAGTTTTTAAGAAAAATTGACTTGCTCTAGCTGCGAATAGACATACCCCTGAAATCCTACCCACTTCCTAGAAAAAAATTCAGTACGGGCAGAACTTTAAACGTTAATAACTTCTTAACGAAGCCTCCATCAACAAATTGGTATTCTAGATTTTCGTCTTATTTTGGCCTTTAGAATCTCCTATTAAAATTTTTCCCAGAGGTGGCTGAACACCCTGTATTTACTACGCCAGGTATTGAAAATAATGCAATACGAAACGAACAAATAAAATTTAGGAATTGGAATTCATTAAATAAGGATGCAAGAAAAATATAAGCTAACAGTGTGTGTAACGTCAATTTCATTGAAAAGAAAGCAGTTAATAATATTTTGGAATACTTATAGTAGTAAGTATTGGTAATTCGAATGCGATTTTTCAATTCAGGAACTATAGAGTAATCACGCTGCGTGAATTTAAAATTTTGTTTGTTTAACTTTTGTTTCTCGAAAAAACAATATTACAGTACCTCAAAAGTACCAAATTGTACAACAAACTCTAAAAATGTATTCTCCGAGTCGCTAATAACCCTTAGCGGTTGATGCGACTTTAAACAAATAAATATGTTTGAATATATGCTATACATTAAATTTTCTCGGCGGAATAATACCATTTGTTTAAGCAATCCGAGCGTAGCACGTAATTACTGACCTGTTACATCGAACAAATTCATGTTTGTTTCATTTATCAACACAGAATATTCGAGACATTGAATGGAAATCTCAAATATAAAAAAAATCGTTGCATTTTATGAATTGTTATTGATTAAATTGCATACGAATCAATTTCAATAGTCAAACTCAGATTAAATTACGGTTACGTTGAAACAATTTTTATTAAAACTACGCGAAGCCAGATTAATGCTCATAAAATCGTAAAAATTTAAAAAAAGTTAAAAGTGTACATTTCTCTAAAGTTTGAGATATCTAACGATGTCTTGATAAAAAAAATAAAAGTTCTTGGATGAAACATCTTAATCGTTGTTCTAATTCGTAGTTTTCGAGCAAATAAACTAAATTAATTCTTTGAAAATTAACATTTAACGATACACGATAAAATGCAATGAAAAATGTTTCTCAAATACCTGTATCAAAGATATTTGATATTTAACTGTAATGATTAAGGTAGATATCAGGTTCTGAGAAGCTTGACAAATTCTGATGCACGATAAAAACAAATACCTTGTAAAAGCTTGGCAGAATTTTAATTTATATAATGCATTCTTGTGTTATTTATATTTTTATATAAAAATTACATTCTTAATATTTTCTTATGTAAATACTAAGTTCAAAGTTCCGTTGAATAGTCTGGACCTATTGTGGCATATTCTCGATAGAAACGATATCAGTTTTATGCTGTCGTGTTCGTTGCTGCTCGGAAAAGCGAAATCGAGCGGAGTGATCATCGAGACAGTCGAGTGCAATGGAATTGGCAGCGTGTAACACGTATAAACATTAAACTACGCACAAAAGACTGGCGTAATCAAGGGTCTGGGCGACGTTTCCCGTGAATTCCATGGTGTATTACCTTTTTGACGAGGGAAATTGCGTGCTTGGACGTTTGTTCTCAAACTTTTTTAATAAAGAATTTGTTGCCGGCAATGAGGCTTCTCTTTCACCATGAAATAATAAGAGTTTCCAGGTTATATTACGTCAGTGATAAATTGCCGGGGTTGGTAATACAAAGACAGCGAGTATATTCTGGGGAAACAATAGCCTGCATTTACATCGCATATTGGCGCGTTCGTTGATTAAAATCGTGGCTCGGAAAATTTTCGAAATATTTTTTCCACGAATGGCACACGCGTGAAAGTAAAAACAGACAACAAATTATTAAAATTATAACAATAACGTTATTTAAATATACTTGGAATTCTGATCCCCATATGGTAATTTTATATTTTAACTGGATAAATTAAAAGCAAATGGAATAACAACGAAATCTATGTATCGAAAATAATTAAGATCGTCGTTTGAAATTTTTTACAAATTTCAAAGATACACACAATCCGGGTTTTTGATAAAATTGTGAAATCGTTTCTTCTGTGTCATACTTATGTATGTATTTAGAAGACCACGAATGTTAAAATCTTTTGGTGCCATGATATTTCAGGGCTACTCATGTATCCGGACAATGATATACGATTAGATTATTTTACCTGTAAAAATAAATAAATAGATTCCGAGGAAATGAATTTCGAAAATTCGTATAGTACGACTTGGCTATCGTGCCCGATTGTAACTCGTTATTTCTACTTGCACAACAGCAGCGCAAGTAGAAATAGTGAATAATGGGCAGACACCTTAACCAAGACGTTCTCAATCGCACGCTTACCCAATCTATTCTCAAAATCGATTTCCTTGAAAATGAAGCCGCGTATGTACATGTTCCATTCCACATTTTCGTTTTACTTTAACGCGTAGAATCCTGAAATTAATTCTGAAACACCCAGTACGGTATCCCAGGCATTTTGCAACACGTGAGTGCCGTGGAAGAAAATTTCTAATAATGGAAAAATGTAAATAACTTAAACATTGTTACGTATGCCGAACGTTTCGTCCCTCAAATTTTTCTTGCCACTTGCGTGCATTGGGAAATCGCCCTGCTACGTATCTAACCTTTGGAATGGGGGTCACTTCCGTCGAGATACAGTAGCCCGGTAATTAACACAATTCGGAGAATACCGAATGCGGTAATTTCTAACGTACTTTTCAATCCGCCCCCACAGATTTTTGGGTATATAAACCCCGCGACTTCATTACTCTGGGGATCATAATCGTATCGTCATGTTTAGAGTCAACGTCACGTCTCTCGTTACGCGTCTACGATTTTGATAGTCAGTTATATCTAGTGAGATCGGGCTACAGTACCCTTTCGTATCAATATTAAACCATATAGAATCCGTGAACCGGCATAAATTCTATTACGGCCTTTAGTTTCAACCGACTTACCCCCGCATCGCCAGTGCGTCAACACCGAGCAACAACATTTTAGGTATTTATAATTATTCTTTGGACGCGACAAACACACACAGAACACTTGTATCTTTCTTGTTGGTTTTAAGAATATATCTAGTTTCATTATTAAATCAGAGTTACTTATCTTCTTTAACCCATCATTATATAAAGCGATTATTGTTAGTTAAACGTTCCCACAATAATATAACCTTACCGCTCGGGTTATATTATATTTAATAATTGAAGTTACGAGGTCAATTAACACATCCTTAATCCAAATACAAATTCTTACAACCTAGTGGCTCCTCGATTACGCATCGAGTTCGTCCACGCAATCTAATACCATCCTAGCGGCTCCCTGCTTACGCACCAGGTTCGTCCGCATCCTACAGCTCCCTGATTACGCATCAGGTTCGTCTGTGATTTATCCAACCTCCCAGCAGCTCCTCGATTACGCATCGAGTTCGTCTGCGTTTGTTCCAACCTCCTAGCAGCTCCCCGATTTCGCATTGGGTTCGTCTGCGCCGTTATCAACCATCCTAGTGACTCCCCGATTACGCATCGGGTTCGTTCACGACATTACACCCTCCAACGGCTCCCTGGTTTCGCACCAGGTTCGTCCGTAAGTGACTCCATCCTAGAGGCTCCCTGATTTCGCATCAGGTTCGTCCTCGTTATCAACTATCCTAACGGCTCCCCGATCATGCATCGGCTTCGTCCGTGCACCTAATTAACAAATTGATACCATATTCCATACTCTCTCTTGCACTCGCAGGCCACGCGCGCTGCACGGCCCTGGCTCGTAACAACATCGTTTCCTACAAATACTTTCGAATTATTTTTAATTTTCTAAAACAATAAATTTAAAGAAAATTCATATTAAGCGTATACCGTTTCTCGAACTTGGTAAATATCAATAAAATTTATGATAGCAATTATTTAAGACACCGGTTTAATATCAGATTCTTTAACGACTTAATTAACTTATCGACATTACATTTATTCGGAGTGAAAATGCTAAATTTTATTTAGAACTTGTTGCTAATTCTAGTGATAAGCCTTAGTTAATTTCAGGGAATCAACCGTAAAACAAATCATCGAGATATAATAAGAAGGGATACTTCGATTTCCGAAGAAACCACTCGAGGCAAAAGTCGATAGAGAGGCAGGGGAGTAATCTGACTGCGATTTTTTTCTCGACATTCTTTGGTTTTAATGGATGGCCCTTACATCGAAAGGGGGTCCACAAGTGTACTTGGGTTGAAGTATCTCCGTGGCCAGGAAATGAAAAAATCATTGAACGACAACGAGGCGCGGAAGAAAGGCGCGAGGGAACAGTCGAATGAAAAGACGACGGAAGGGCAAACGACGTCCACGAAAAAGACAGAAGTGACTCTCCCGCCGATGAATTACAATTCGACGAACTCACCTTGAAGGCGTGAACTTTACCCTCGTCGAGAAGAAATCCTTCCAAGACGGGTGCTTTCTCGGCTTTAATTTAAAGAAACAATTGAACCCGAAAAGTAAGTGCAGCGAAGTTACGACGTTTCATGCGCATGCGCATGCCCACAGATCAAGAAAGAAGAGATGATATCGATACTATCGACGATATTAGATCCATTCGATTCCTATCGAAATTTTAGGTAAAGTTAATCGAAAATAAATATAATCTATTTATTATAAATTTACATTGATAATTAACCTTCTCAACGATACAACTCGAAATCGTCACGAGTTCGAAGAATGACCATAGATTAGTATTGGTTTAACATTTTTAAAAATACTTCGTCTCTTAAGAGCACAAGCTAGGAAAGTGGTGATTCAATAATTGTCAGCGTCGTGGACGAATTAACGAAGCGTCTCGAATCGGAGAAACTTCAATGTCTATCTCTCGAAGTCCAATAAGAATAAAATTTGAGGCCCTAGAAACCGATATTATTGAAAAGAGATACGATTTATTCCAACATACGCCAGTCAAAATAGTCTATAATCGGGAGTTATGCATTTACAAAGGATTGTTTCAGATTCCAAATTTAATGTTACAGAACTCATAGATATTATTTGTTAGCAATCTAATGCAATGATATTAATATAATATATTCATATATAGCCCATAATTATGAAAGTGCATCAAGAAATTCATTAGGTTCGGAAGCAGGACTGAATCCAGGATCTGTCGGGACCCATGGAGGGCTTATTTTATTAAGAGCATTTAAAACTCGATAGTCCCATTGTAAATTTTCTGAGACATGTGTCGGATTTGTGTTGACCCATTTATTTTTAAGAACCTTAATTCTGTTCCAAAAGAACTTTGTATTACTACGGATATTCATGCTTTTTGCGAATTCTTTGAAACTATCTTTTTTTTTTGTTTTGAAGAGTTTTTTAGCTTGGCCAACTATTTTCTTATAATTGATTAAGTCATGGAGTTCCTTTGTATGTTCCCATTTCTTATACGAAGCTCTTCTTAATCTTATGATCTTATTACAGTCCTTGTCCCACCACGGAACTGGATTTTTGTGCACAAGGTGACCAGCGACCTTCTTTTTTGGTGTGAATTCCCGTATAGCTTTAGATATTAAATTGAAAAACATTTTGTATTTTTCGCTCGCCGAGAGCAGGTCATATTCGGAGGAGAAGAATTCTGTATAGGAATTTTCTAAGTGTAAGAGTACTTTCTCCCAGTCAGTGCGAACAGAATTAAGTTTGAAGGACTTTGTATGATAAAGAGTTTTTTCGGCGTCAATATGCATAAAAATAGGATAGTGGTCAGAACCCCAAGTTTCGTCGTGAATTCGTGTGTACATTTTGTCCGCTATATTCAATGTAGAAAAAATGAGATCTATGTTTGACTTTTTGGCTCTGTAAACATCTATATGTGTAGATGTATTTGTATTATGCAGGAAGAGATTATAATTTTGAATGGCTTGTAAAAGTCTTTGGCCGTTACTATCAGTATAGGAACAATTCCATAGTTTATGATGTGAGTTAAAATCCCCCATAATTATACAATTTTCGTCGTTATCTACATTATTTATGATTTGTTCCCATTGAAGTTGAGAAAGTACAGGACCTGGATTTCTGTAGCACACTATAATTTTTAGGCAAGGATTGACGTTTGTGAGGTTTATACCACAAATCTCAAGAGAGACGTCGGGAGCAAACAGATTTGTGATCGCCGTAAAGGCTAAATTTTTGCGAATCAACAACACGATACCGCCACCAGGAGAATGCACTCTATCTTTTCTATATGTATAAAAACCTGAAAATTGAAGATTTTTGTTGGGTTTTAACCAGGATTCAACACAAGCAAATATGTCTATGTCTTTTAGAATAAGCTCGAGTTCTTCTGCACGCCGCATTATACTTCTTGCATTCCAAAAGAGGAAGCGTATGTTGGATGATCTTTGATGAGGGTGTTGTCTTCTTTGCTGCAGGGCCATTGTTAATCTTCTGAAGAACTGCAATCTTCTTTAGAGGAGGTCTTGTCATTTGAGTTATTCAGTTTTTTGATAATTCTGGTGATTCGGTTTTTGAGTTTTCCACTTTCTATACGACCATGCGTGTTTGTCAGCATGCAGATGACACCCGGAATGTCATTTGTGTATTCTTGAGCCAACCCGTTCAGGTTAGTATTGCGGTAGCTTTTGTCAAGAAAGTCTACTAAATTTTCAAATCCAATGGGAAGACTCGAAACCTGATCAATGATGTGCTGCTTTACAGGATCTAAGTGTTTAATAATCTCTCGGGCTGGGAGTGAACTCTTCGGCTTTTTGCGCTGCGGTTTGATAATATCGCGTAATTTCACAGCTGGCGTAGTTTCAGCTGAGGATTTTATTGTGGTGTTCAACCCTTGTGTGTCGTCGTGAGAAGAGGCAGAAGTTGAAGGAGCTCGTTTATAGGCGGTAGTTGTGGGCAATTTAAAAGAGTTATCCGATGGTTTCAATATGTTGTTTTCTTTCCCAATATCAGGAGGGGTTCTCGTTAATGATGGGGCTGATGCCCTTTCGGCAGATGGGAAGTCAACTTGCAATTTGGTTGGTGAACTTTGATTAGGAGTCATATTTTTACAATATTTTGCTACGTGGCCTTCTTCCTTGCACAAGAAGCAAGTTAGTTTCTCTGTTGAGAAATATATCCAGTACACCGTGTTATCGTAGTTAATTTGTAAAGATTCAGGAAGCCTATCGGCATCCTCAGGATTAATATAAACCTGCCTCCTAAAGCTAAGGATGTGAGAATATCCTGGATCAGTCATTCCCGCTCTGATGAAGGAGATTTTCGATCTTGTTTCAATATTTAGTGCAGTCAATTTTTCCTCGATGGCTTTATGTGGAATTATAGGACACACGTTCGATATTATAATTCGCTTGGCTTTGGATATAAGAGGCCGCAGCTGAAGTTTATGAGAGTCTATTGTTACGAATCTGTGCGAGTTAAGAAGTTTGTCAACACATTCTCCTTCATCAGAGCGGGAATGACTGATCCAGGATATTCTCACATCCTTAGCTTTAGGAGGCAGGTTTATATTAATCCTGAGGATGCCGATAGGCTTCCTGAATCTTTACAAATTAACTACGATAACACGGTGTACTGGATATATTTCTCAACAGAGAAACTAACTTGCTTCTTGTGCAAGGAAGAAGGCCACGTAGCAAAATATTGTAAAAATATGACTCCTAATCAAAGTTCACCAACCAAATTGCAAGTCGACTTCCCATCTGCCGAAAGGGCATCAGCCCCATCATTAACGAGAACCCCTCCTGATACTGGGAAAGAAAACAACATATTGAAACCACCGGATAACTCTTTTAAATTGCCCACAACTACCGCCTATAAACGAGCTCCTTCAACTTCTGCCTCTTCTCACGACGACACACAAGGGTTGAACACCACAATAAAATCCTCAGCTGAAACTACGCCAGCTGTGAAATTACGCGATATTATCAAACCGCAGCGCAAAAAGCCGAAGAGTTCACTCCCAGCCCGAGAGATTATTAAACACTTAGATCCTGTAAAGCAGCACATCATTGATCAGGTTTCGAGTCTTCCCATTGGATTTGAAAATTTAGTAGACTTTCTTGACAAAAGCTACCGCAATACTAACCTGAACGGGTTGGCTCAAGAATACACAAATGACATTCCGGGTCTCATCTGCATGCTGACAAACACGCATGGTCGTATAGAAAGCGGAAAACTCAAAAACCGAATCACCAGAATTATCAAAAAACTGAATAACTCAAATGACAAGACCTCCTCTAAAGAAGATTGCAGTTCTTCAGAAGATTAACAATGGCCCTGCAGCAAAGAAGACAACACCCTCATCAAAGATCATCCAACATACGCTTCCTCTTTTGGAATGCAAGAAGTATAATGCGGCGTGCAGAAGAACTCGAGCTTATTCTAAAAGACATAGACATATTTGCTTGTGTTGAATCCTGGTTAAAACCCAACAAAAATCTTCAATTTTCAGGTTTTTATACATATAGAAAAGATAGAGTGCATTCTCCTGGTGGCGGTATCGTGTTGTTGATTCGCAAAAATTTAGCCTTTACGGCGATCACAAATCTGTTTGCTCCCGACGTCTCTCTTGAGATTTGTGGTATAAACCTCACAAACGTCAATCCTTGCCTAAAAATTATAGTGTGCTACAGAAATCCAGGTCCCTGTACTTTCTCAACTTCAATGGGAACAAATCATAAATAATGTAGATAACGACGAAAATTGTATAATTATGGGGGATTTTAACTCACATCATAAACTATGGAATTGTTCCTATACTGATAGTAACGGCCAAAGACTTTTACAAGCCATTCAAAATTATAATCTCTTCCTGCATAATACAAATACATCTACACATATAGATGTTTACAGAGCCAAAAAGTCAAACATAGATCTCATTTTTTCTACATTGAATATAGCGGACAAAATGTACACACGAATTCACGACGAAACTTGGGGTTCTGACCACTATCCTATTTTTATGCATATTGACGCCGAAAAAACTCTTTATCATACAAAGTCCTTCAAACTTAATTCTGTTCGCACTGACTGGGAGAAAGTACTCTTACACTTAGAAAATTCCTATACAGAATTCTTCTCCTCCGAATATGACCTGCTCTCGGCGAGCGAAAAATACAAAATGTTTTTCAATTTAATATCTAAAGCTATACGGGAATTCACACCAAAAAAGAAGGTCGCTGGTCACCTTGTGCACAAAAATCCAGTTCCGTGGTGGGACAAGGACTGTAATAAGATCATAAGATTAAGAAGAGCTTCGTATAAGAAATGGGAACATACAAAGGAACTCCATGACTTAATCAATTATAAGAAAATAGTTGGCCAAGCTAAAAAACTCTTCAAAACAAAAAAAAAAGATAGTTTCAAAGAATTCGCAAAAAGCATGAATATCCGTAGTAATACAAAGTTCTTTTGGAACAGAATTAAGGTTCTTAAAAATAAATGGGTCAACACAAATCCGACACATGTCTCAGAAAATTTACAATGGGACTATCGAGTTTTAAATGCTCTTAATAAAATAAGCCCTCCATGGGTCCCGACAGATCCTGGATTCAGTCCTGCTTCCGAACCTAATGAATTTCTTGATGCACCTTACAATCTTACAGAATTCAATATGGCACTAGACTCGCGCAATCCAAAGTCATCTCCAGGTTTAGACGGAATTAATTACGAAGTAATTAAAAAACTACCATTCAAATATAAATTACTCCTTATAGATATCTTCAACCAAATGTTTTTCACAAGTGATTATCCTACTGAATGGAATCAATCCTTTATTCATTTCATTAAGAAAACAGACAGCAAGAGCGTTCGACCTATTGCTCTTTCTTCATGCTTTTGTAAATTGTTCGAAACTTTAGTTAAAAATAGACTGCAATGGTGGTTAGAACATAAGGACTTATTACCGATTAATCAAACTGGTTTTCGCAAAGGCCTATCATGTATCGATAACTTGGTCAATTTGTCTTTGTACATAGAAGACGGCTTTATTAATAACAAAAGTACACTGGCCGCTTTTCTAGATATTCAAGGGGCTTTTGATAATGTAAATAATGATATCCTAATTGACAAACTAGCTTCTATAGGATGTTCAACGCTCCTAATAAAATTTATTAGATTCCTTACGTATCAAAAAGAGATATACACAGGTGTCACAAAGGACGAAGTCAGAATTGTATATAAAGGTGTCCCGCAAGGAGGAGTACTTAGCCCTCTTCTTTTCATAATATATATCTCGGAAATAACTGCGAACTTACCCAGAAATATTGCTGTATCTAAATTTGCCGACGACATTGCAATTTATTCTAAAATCTCCCCTCTTGAAAAGTGTACTAACTCCATAGAAAAAGCTGTTGGAATTATCCAAAAAAGACTGTACGCCTTGGGCCTTGAACTCTGTCCCCAAAAAACAACGCTGCTCCTTTTCAACAAAAAAAATATAAAACCTGGCCAAATTGAAATTAAAATAGACGAGCATTTCATTAAATCGAGTGAGTCAACTCGATTCCTAGGTATTATGTTCGATTACAAGAAGTCCTTTGAAACTCACGTAACTTACGTTCGGAAAAAATGCATGAAAGCCCTTAACGTTATAAAATTTTTATGTGCAACCTGGTGGGGATCAGACCCTGAAACACTACTAACGCTCTACAAAAGTCTAATTCGCTCTCATATTGATTATGGGTGTTTCGTCTACTATCCCAGGACCAAAAGAGCAAGAGAAATATTGGAAAAAGTCCAGTTTTCGGCATTACGGACTGCCCTAGGCTGTCGCATCAGTACTCCAACGAACATACTGTTAGCAGAATCCAAATTACCATATATCAATGATCGTACTAATTTCATGTGTAATAATTTCCTTATTAGAGCCATTTCTAACACCTGCACACAATCCAACAAAACAATCAAACAATTTTACTACAAAAATAAAAATAAAGCTAGAAACCTCAAAGGGCTGATGGAACATTGTATTATCAATATTTTTAGTTCAATTAAAAATTTATCCATAGAAAATCGGTATAGTATCTACAGTCATGAATATAGTACTATCACTACCTCAGTCCCAGTCAATACCGAAATTGGCTATTTACTTAAAAATTGCGACTATCCAAATTCAACACTGGACAATTACCTATCAAATACTCCTTCCTATTCAATTTATACTGACGGTAGCAAAATATCAGGAGCCAATTCGGTAGGGTCAGCTTGCCTCTGTAGTGAACTAAACGTATCAATTGTAAGAAGTTGCCCTACTACCTTATCGGTTTTTACTGCAGAATGCATAGCACTGAATGATGCTTTAGATTTAACTCTTCTTAACACAGAACACAATTATACAATTCTATCTGATTCTCTCAGTGCTCTTCTTTGCCTCCAGCACCCGAAGATAGACATAAGAATTAACCCTTACATCCTCAAAGTTAAAAAAAAATATAATGAATTCAGACTAAGAACGGTTAATGACAGCCATATAGAATTTATTTGGATTCCATCTCACTCGGGTATTTGGGGCAACGAAAGAGCTGATGCAATGGCCAAATCTGCCACTATAGAACATTCCGATAAAAATATCAATATCCCAATGACAGATTTTAGAGAAATTTTAAAACGAGACTGTATTTCAAACTCCATAAGACGTATTAAAGAACAAGGGAAGGAGAAAGGAAAGGAATACTTTGAATTCTTTTATAGAGAACTTAAGAAACCGTGGTTCTGGGGCAAAAAACTCACGCGTGAGTTTACTACTACAATCAACCGTTGTAGATGCAAGCACTACAATCTTGCCGCTTCCCTGTCTCGAGTTGGCATAATCAACTGCGCGAAATGTAATTGTGGCGCCGAGAAGCAGGATCTTAATCATGTTGTTTTTCAATGCCCTCTGTACGAGGCACAGAGAGTCGAACTCATGGAGGGGTTCAAAAACGCAAATCTGTATCTCCCTCTGGACATGAGATCCCTTCTTGTAAGGCCAAACATTGTAGCATGCAGTCACATACATCGTTTTATTAAAAAATGTAACTTACAAATTTAAGGTATTCACACCACATTACTCTTGTAAACCGTAATACTCATGTATAGCTATATAACTCTTACGAGAGTTTCAAGAAGCTAATTAATAATAAAAAAAAAAAAAAAAAATTATGAAAGTGGTCGAAGTCGAAATGAAAAAAAAAATAAATTTGTCAATTATTTCACACCACATTATTTTAAACTAAATTAATTCAATGTAATTTTTACGATATTGTCAAAAATGAACCATAGTCAGTAGATAATGGTTGTAATTTCAATATTATATGGAATTCATTTAGTGTCAATTATGAAAGTGGTCTAAGTCAAAAATGTAAAGAAATTATATAAACATAACCTTAAAATGGCACGTGGCCCTCTTTGGCGCGTTTTTAAACTACACAATAAGCCGACAAATGACAATCAAACAATAACAGAAACGACAATACTTTCCGGTCTACCTAAAAATATATGGAATTCATTCAGTTCTATTTTGAAAGTGCATTAATCTGGTCATTCCTTTCTACCGAATGACCGTGATTTTGGGTTGATAGAAATGAAAATAAAAGAAGCAAATTACTTATACAACCCTGAGCAATATTATGAATTGATAGAAAAGTGTAGAAGAAGAAATACATTTTCGGTGAAACGAATATCGCAGTCGGATTTTATTTCAACGAAACCACTAGAAGCAAGCAGCTAAATTCTAAATACCACATTTTGGATCTTTCGCTTGAAAGAGGAAGACCAAAAATATACGGAAATATTAAATTACTTTCATTATACACCACCACTAAACCAGTAACATATAGATATTATGTGTTTACTACCATACATCCCTCCAGTTTTTCAGGAACGTTTTAAGAATCTTAACAACTCATAATAATAAAATCTTGAAACGATAAAAATGGATTGCCTTTTAAAAATAACTAATAAATGTTTTTTATTGATTTAAGTCATTTATAGGACCTTCAGTTAATTTTGAAAATGGTCCAAGTCAATTCAAATTTTAAAAACAAATTCACACAAAATTTGATAATAACTTTCCATTAATCAAGACTAATAAAATTCTAAATTAAAATGTTGCATAATATAAAAATATTTTTTAATTTATTCAAATCCAATTCATTAAATATCTCGAAACAAGAAATATATGACTTTAGACTACTTTCATAATGTTGCGACGCGAGCAGGACCTCGCAATTTAGCCTTTATGGCAGGGTTAGTTGGCGACAGTCAAGGCCCTCGGTCGAGCCGTTGGCCGGGCCTGCAAACGACCCTCAGCCTTTTGTTACTCAAGGGTAACCAAGACGGAGTTTTCTAGACAGCTGAAATGCACGTGCGCGCACTTTCACTTGGCTAGCTTTCACTTAATTGTTACTAACATTCAAATTTACTAGAAAACTCCGTCCCAACCCCGGAAAGGGCTTCCTCACCAGAGCCTGCCCTTTCCGCCAGTACAGTCAAACCTCACCCACACAGAACAACTACACCAATCATTCAGAACCAACGACACTCCTACAACACGACACATTAGCCAATAAGAACATTCCACCATCCATGTAAATACCGACATCAGACCTGAAATAGACATTCCACGTTACACAGTCAAAAAGTCAACTACGCTCGTTCAGTACTTTATTCATTTATTCCAACTATTCCGATAGTAATAACTAGACTGCGGATGTTTATGCATTTATGGGAAATTTTAATTCTCAAAAAACTACAGAATGCACTTAACACGCAAAAATATAAGAAATACTTAAAGTAAGATACGAATTATTATATTTAGGTGTTAAGACAACCCTCTATAAAGCTTCCGTTTCATTAATTCTATTAATAAAAATATGAATTTGCATAAAGATCCGCAGTCTAGTAATAACTTACTCTTCGGAAAACGTTCCTTTCGCGCCACTCCAATTTTACCGGTCGCGAGAGTCCACGCAACTAGGCATGTGCGAGACCCCGAAATATCGGGTCGGGTCGAGAACACGAAATTTTTTCGGGATCGGGTCGGGTTCCCGACAGTTTCGAGACTTTTAAATTTTCGGGATTCTCGAGGGATTCGGGATTCTCGAAGGAGTCGGGATTCTCGAAAGAGTCGGGATTCTCGAAAGAGTCGGGATTCTCGAAATAATCGAGATTCCCGAAAGAATCGGGATTTCCGAAATTTCCGAGAGCCCACTAGTCATTTATATTCGTTTTAATGTATACAGGGTGAGTCTCCTAACATGACGACCTCAAATAACTCGTAAGGTATTCATTGTACGAAAAAATGTTTGAAACAAAAGTTGCATGGTATCTAGAGGAACATACAGTGCTCTAATCTGTTTTTTATTAACTTATTTTTTTATTGAGATATTAGGGTCTGGGTTAGGTCTGGGTTATTTGAGGTCGTCAGTTAGGAGACTCACCCTGTATACATTAAAACGAATATAAATGACTAGTGGGCTCTCGGAAATTTCGGAAATCCCGATTCTTTCGGGAATCTCGATTATTTCGAGAATCCCGACTCTTTCGAGAATCCCGACTCCTTCGAGAATCCCGAATCCCTCGAGAATCCCGACTTTTTTCGGGAATCCCGAAAATTTAAAAGTCTCGAAACTATCGGGAACCCGACCCGACCCGACTCGACCTCTTCCCGATTTGTCCCGACCATCGGGTTCCCGATGTTTTCGGGGTCTCGCACATCCCTACACGCAACACATAATTATGGGCACATTTTGTCTTTCTGTCGAAGATAAATTTTATAGTTCATTTTAGAGCCGACGCTTTATGAAGCAAAATGTATTTCGTTAAAATTGATGAAAGAAAAATAAATGTTCTTTATGACAATTTTTTTTTAGAGAAATCTCGTTATTAATGTTGTTTAGGATATATTATATCCTAATTAAAAGAAAAACTGCATTTTAATGTAACTGTCGACACGACGCGATGGATTACAATGAAAGTATGTAGAATGAAAAAATGAAGGAACAGCCATCCCGAGTTTGGTAGCGGATGGTGAATGGAACTTAACGAACGTTTGGCCTTTTTATTAAGTTTCGAAGTTGCTTGGTACGTGTCCCTTTGACCGGCCAGTTCTCAAAGTAGCTAGTAAAATCAGAGCCGCGTGGCTGGCGAGCTTCTACTCGCAAAATTGCAAAGAATACGGCTCCAGGAGAACGACTGGACATTAATTCGAAACTTCGCGGAGATGCACGGAACTCGAGAGAATGGCGGAGTTTGAAACTGCTGCGCAGCAATTAAACGGCTCGAGTCATTGAAGAACAGAGAACACGTTCCCTTCGGTTCAAAGGGAAAGGTATATAGTCGACGGGCATTGTAAGACATACGTAATCCGTGGAAACGGGGCTTGGATTAGCTGACGGATTTTGCAAAACGCGCCACATCCGTGTTGATAATCAGATACAAGCCGATTAACGTCCACTAGCTGCTTAAAACGTAGCCAAATATCATTTGCGATGTTCAAAGAGCCACGATACCTGTTCTAATTCTCTTAACCTCGAGAATTTCGAGAGTTCATAATCTTCTTATAACTCGAGCGTTGTCAAACTCGCTTAAATCTGATGTCATTTATTAAGGAGCGTAGTCGGTACTAAAGAGCACGAATTTAGGTTTTCTTATACCTTTCAATTCCACATTCTGGGCATACGTCTTCAAGTATATCATGTTTCTCGATAAATTTTATGAAATATTAACCCTTTGAGTGCTGAATACTCCTGGTCGAAAAGTAAAATGACTACTTATAGAGACTTCGGTTTAAAGCCTTCTAGCTTTGCTAATTTTTCGACCGTTGACAATCTGAATAAGAACATTCAAACCATGATACGAAAAATGATTCGTTAAAAAAAGCTTCATGAATAAAGAAGCAAATAAATGTACTTCTTATAAAATTCATCTTGTCAGCTTAAATGAGCAAAAGGAAGAAAATGCTCTATTAGAATACATCGATAAAAATAAGGAATGATACGGACAAGAAAGAATAGCTCGTGGAGGATTTTCTTCGTGGAAGCATTGTTCGTGGTAAATCGATGAGAACGATTGGAAGAAAAGGATTGTCGGAAGACAGGCAAGAAAAAAGTATCTTGGAACAAACAAGAGCCTTCATTACGTGACGCAAGGGGAAAGGTCTGCGGCTTGCAAGAGCCGATATTGAATCGGTGCTTCTGTATAGATGCGCTCGTAGAGCTTTGACGTTGACAGCAGCATTAGGAAGGCGTGGTTCGTGCGGGGATGGGCTTCTGGCTGACCGATGGATGCGGCACATCTTGCGAGAACAGAGTTTGATGCGGTTTTAACTGCCTCCGTTGACACTGTGTCATAGCGAACCAATATTCTAGACTTCGCCTCCGTTATCCTACGCGTCAGTTTTTCGATCGTCCGCCATCGATGGGGAATTTTAACGAACTGCCTTTCAGGCAGAAAGACGTTTGAAAAACGCGCCAGCGATCACAATTTAATCCGTCTCATTGGAACGTTATACATCGAAGCATTGATCTCCCGTGGCTTCAAGAACAGAGATTGCTTGGAAATATCTTCGATTCCTTATAACTCCGCGTTTCTCCGAGTCCAGTAACCACATTTTCGAAGTCTGAGTTAATTCTATAATCTCGTGTATCGTCTACAGTCGATATTCCTTTCCTAATAAGAATTGGCAGTGGGCTCTACAAGTAAAAATAAGATAAAATGTTGTATCATAAAAAGTTCGTAAATTCTTTGTTGAGAAGTTACATCAAATAATATGATAATGCTATTATCATTTGATTAATAAATTTGACTTGTATGCGTTGTCTGCGAATTTAGAGATATTTTATACTTTCTCGAAATGATTAAAATACATTCAGTTTGACCAAACAGAATAATATCTTAGAATGAAATATGACACGAAGGTTTCAGTGAAATTTCAGAATGATTTCATTTGCTTCGAACGCCATTCTGTTAAATTTTTTCACGTTCAGGGAACAAAGAGTAATATTTTTCCAGTGTAAAACGTTCCTTCTCTTTCGAATGTTGTAATCCTTAATGCGATACTTGGAAGGAGCTTCCTTTGATCTTCCTACGGTGTTTGTAAGAAAGCCTCGAAATCATCCGAACGTGTTTTATCACCACCTGCCACAAGGTTTACATTTCCAGTCGTGCGGGTCATTTGGATTCTTGAAATTACGAAAGTCTGACAGAGCATTATAAAAAGCTTCAAGCTCGAACTGCTTTTCATATTCTCGTACTGTGCGTGTATTTGCGTCTGTTTCATTATATCTATTACGTTGCATCCATTGAATGTAAATCGAGAATACCGGCGCGGCGGTTGTGTTCCACAAATAAACAACGTTTATTCCCGCACGATCTTTGCATAATAATGAACTGATTTATTCGTGAATTTGCTTCGAACGGGAGAGTTTGTCGCGGAAAAAGACGTATCGCGTTGCAACGTATGAATCGACGACTTTTTAGATTAATACCGAAATATTACTAGAATTATTCCGTAGGTTGAACTGCTTACCGTATTATGAATGTCCCACTGAGTTCAGCCACGCGTTTATATTAGTGTTTTCTCGAATTTGGTTTATTGGACAGAAGATGCATTAAAAATATTAAAATAAAATAATTTTTAAAAGACGAAGATGCTTGTTTTATGACAATTTTTATTCATTGTTGATAAAACATTACTACGTCAGTAATAATTTCACGTAATAAATATAGTTGGAAAATACAATGTTAAAAAAGGAACACGTATTTGAACAAAAAATATTCCACAAATGATAATACAATTATTATTTTCAAGTCTCAATGAGCAAGAACGTTGAACTTTAATTTTTCATATCAAATTGGCAAAATTATGTCAAGATTTTTATCCAAGAGACGGTTTTCGTGAACTGATTTGTTTAGTTTCATAAATGAAAAATTTATTTAACAATGATAAAACTTACTCCAACGTAAGTGCTTCGTGATAGTACAAGCTGCAATATGTTTTAATAGATATACTCAAATTTTTCAAACGTGTAACGGGGACATACAAATTTTTTAATAGAACTAATCTAATTCTAATTAATTCTAATCTAATTTTAGAACAATACAATATAATTTAAAATAATTTATATCATACATTTCTATAATAGAGACCCAGCTGTTAACTTTTGTAATATCTTTTTACTGCGAGCTATTTTCTCGTTGTGTACGTTATTTAAGTGGATTTAACGATGATAGATGAGCGAGAAATCTGTAGAGTACAGTAGGTGCAACAGAATTTCATATTCAAGATCGTTAGAGCTCCCCGATAGTAATATGGGACACGTGTTCGAGCGTTGACAAGAAAGTCGAATGGGACTCTTTATGTCGATCGATGGTGGTCGTTTTCCATCAGCTTCTGCTGAAACGACTTTAGCTACCTTTGCTATAATTCATCAATGGTTGATTCGCTTCTTCGTGGAAAGGAATGTACACAACACTAGCCACGATCATTACTCACGGTCGTATAAACTCGAAGTGGCTCTGTATCTCGAGGAACAACAGGTTTCTCGAGTCAACTTTACGAGGACCTTTTTAAATCTCGAGACGCAGAATGCGTCACTGAATGTTTGTGACATCGCTTCCGAATCATTCTGTATAATCTACTTATGCTATGGATCAAGGGAGATTTTCTTTTATTACGAGTAAATAAATATGTTGCTCGAAGTGTCTGCTAATGACTTTTGAAATTTTATTAATCCGTAACATCTATTTAAGACGTGCATGGCTTTGTCAACCCAATAAATTATACAAGTTCACGTTCTATACGATTGTAGCTATACCATGAGGATTGGGGTTAAAAGAAAACCATAATTGTATTCTAAGTTAACACAAAAAATTTGATACTTGACAGAAGTTTGCGCTTTAACACGTTGACTGTGTAATCTCTCAAATTGTCCACGAAAACGAAATTTTATTTTCAGACAATTGCAAACCAGCATGCCTAAAATTTGTCACTGAACTTATTTTTACAGCCTCGTTAAAATTCAAGAATCCTATCTAAATTTATTTTCTTTAACATCTAATCTTGAAGTTAATTTTGTTGGCTCCTTAGTGAAAAATCAACGTGGCAGTCAATATGTTAAGATATAAACATTGGAAGTTAATCGATACTCAGCGTCTGAATCTGTCTCTGAAAGCATCGTTGCGATAACAGCATGTAAAAGAGAACGGACCAATTTAATTTTCGGTTCTCACGTTTTTTAATACTTTACATCCGTTATAAAATTGGAAATAGAGACGCAATAAAACAGATATCTTTTAGAAATAAGAAAGTCGATATTGAAGCTGGAATATTACTATTCAATAGATCGTTTGAAATTACGACTGATGTCGATTATGAGACCAAATGGACTAGCCGTTTCGAGATACGGATCAGGAAGAACACTGATCTAGAGCCGAATTTCTCGGTAACCGCTGCAAGATATTGGATTTGGTGGTTGCATCAATGTGCAGCGACTACTTTGGTCTGAACAGAATCCTCTTTAAATTGCCTGCTGTACGATAGAGGTTTCCCGTATGGTCCGTTTCCGCTTCATAAGTTCGACTTCTCATTCTTCCTCTATTTTGCCCATATTTAAGAATCCTTCTCTCTTCGTCCTTCCCTTCGAACGCCATCATCGTGAACAGAATTCCTGATATCTCTATTGGCCCGGCTTAGTTTTATTCGCGAATGAAGGCGAACACTTAAACGAAGTTTACACTTTCTACAGCTATTTCAGAGATTTCACGTTTCCACGAATATCCTCGGAATATCTTATTGATAAAACCTTATTTTAGTCATTATCCAATGCATGTCAAACATGCGAACAATTCAATTTTCCAGCCCAATTTACTTTTCTATTATCAGGCGTATCGAAAATTTAAGACGGTTTGCTAAGTATAAGAAAATATTACTTTTTATACTTTTTACTAAGTATAACAGATTTGGAATAATAGTTTGTTTTACGGCGATATTTGTTTCCATCTACTGCTGTAATTTTTTATTCGTCTTAAACGAATTGATATTCGAAGTACACTTCTAACCATAATGAATGTGGAATGAAAACGAATTGACATTGTGAAACGATGTAAATTAAATAGTGAAATTAACGCGTATTCATTCATTACATTGTAAAGGAAATATAACTCATATGTTATGGATTGTACCAAAATATTAGCGTGCAATTAAAAATGTTTCCTTGGAAAACGATCGTTCAAATTAATGGTGGGACTCTATCAATAAGTATAAGTTAGTATTGTTTCATTAATATCAACCTTTTAATAATAATAATAATAATAATAATAATTACAAACTTTCTGTAATATTTTCCACGACTTTTTCCTTGAATTTAAAGTTGTTTACCTTCAAACTTTACTTTTTCAAACAATTTTACTCATTACATATTTATTTTGATTTCATACGTGCGTTATAAAATTAACCGTACAGTGACTTGAAAGGAATATATGAGCCCGTAATTATGAAAGTGGTCCAAGTCAAAATTAAAAAAAAATGAATTTATCAATTATTTCACACCACATTATTTTAAACTAAATTAATTCAATGTAATTTTTACAATATTGTCAAAAATGAACCATAATTAGTAGATAGTGGTTGTAATTTCAACATTATATGGAATTCATTTAGTGTTAATTATGAAAGTGGTCTGAGTCAAAAATTTAAAGAAGTTATACCGGGTGCTCGGCCATCCCTGGGAAAAACTGTAATGGGAGATTCTAGAGACCAAAATAGGACGAAAATAAACAATACCAATTTGATGATGGAGGCCTCGTTAAAAAGTTATTAATGTTTAAAGTTCCGCCCGTACTAAATTCTTTTCTCGAAAATGCGCAGGATTTCGAGGCAATTAATTAAATATCACTTTTATAATTATGGGCACATATGTAACGAAGCAAGATAATAAGATGGTTTTAGTAAAATAGTATCTGTAGCAAATATCTGCTGCTAACTTATGCTGCATTTCCACTATAGGTGCATCTTTAAAATTAGCGACGAACAATAAACACGCTTGCGTTTTCACATATGAATATTTATGTAACGTTAAAACAACTCCGCTGAACACATTCTGTTCGGTGATCTGAATATTAAGAATGCATTCTAAGCATTGAGTGAGTTCTTATCGTATCCACAATTGCCAGTTTACGTTCGCGGAATTCGTCACGCGTAACAATTTTCAGAGAACCGGACAGAATTTATTAAAGGGTCCAGCGTCGTTCTTTCCCAGGCAATGAAATCGCTGTTACCGTGGGGGCTACATCTGTACAAAGCAAACAAACGAATATTTATGCCTTTGTAGTCACCCGGGGAACTGTCACAAATTACTGGCTCAATGGCCGCGCGACTAACAACCGACACGAGAACGTTATATTAATTAGTAGATACGGCGACCGAGGCGGACGCGTAAAATGAATCATTGAGAGCGTCCTCGAAAATATCCCTGAAAAGTGGTTCTCCGGTTCAGAGCTCAACAACCCGAAACACGCGTGCCAACGAATGTTAATTAAATCACCGCTAGAAGCGGCCTGGTTCTTTTTGGCTCTTCGTTTCCCCCTATTCTCTTCTCCTTCCACTTTCCTATTTTTTGACGAACAATTAAGAGACTTCTTGCTCGCAAGAGAAGTGCGTGGACACTGGTACATTTCGTCATTTTATTTAGAAATATCTAACATTATTTATGCTGCAGAAGCTGGGCTTATTTACTTGATAATTAGACTGTGGATGTTTATGCATATATGGGAAATTTTAATTTTCAAATATTATAGAATGCACTTGATGTACAAAAATATAAGAAATACTTAAGGTAAGATACGAATTATTATATTTAGGAGTTAAGACAACCCTCTACGAAGTCCCATTTCATTAATTCTATTAATAAAAACATGTATTTGCATAAAGATCCGCAGTTTACTGATAATCAACAATACATAACAAAAAGATCCTAAAACGTATAAAACAGGAATAGGTGACTAACTGAATTTCGACCTTTTGTAAAATAATAAATTCACATAAAGTAGAGGAACTTTATCTATTGCTTTTTAGTATAGAAAAGAGATAATTACCATCAACCCACAATAACACTGAAGGATTCGTTTCAATAATATTTACAGATATTACTGAAACTTTTATCTCCAGAAATGTTCTTTATCTAAGATCATAGTGGTAAATCCTGAACGAGGAACTCTTGATTAAATTATTCTTACAAATTATTTTTACTCGGAGAAAGAGAGAGAGGGAGACTCGAGAACACTACAAGCTCCTCCACGCGCAATCTTGTAAGTGCAATGCCAAGGAAAAATGGGTGGTGCATGCACGGCTGTGACGAGTACACGTTGCACCTAGGCTTTTGTCGTAGCCTCGCCCTTCCTGCCGCCATTCTTCCATCTACCATTCTTTTGCTTCTTCAAGTCCCTTTTATGCCTATTCTTCCCTGCTTTTTCCGGTATCTTCGTTGCTTATTTGCCCTCTCAATATACGAATCGTCGATCTTGAAGACTAGCCAAACGCACCGGACGAAGTAACGACGAAATCAATCTTGCAAATTGATTCGTTGGCGCGGGGTGTCAAAGCAGGCTAATTGATATTTTACGCTAATTCCAAGAAGAGGCTCGCTTCCCTGTTTTCTATTTTTTATCAGAGTACATTCTTCGGCAGTTAAATTTGCTCGATCTTCAATCGACCAGTTATATTATTCGTCATTGCTTTTGTTTTATAATCCTAAGTCTAAAGCAATTAAGAACGAGTTCAATTTCATTCTCTAAAATATTAACTGACAATTAAGATCTACTGACCGCTTTGACGAGGTGGATATGTATACAGATTTTAATGTGTAAATATAGCTTAGTTGGAATATAATTTATGAATATAAAAATAACCAAGAAATTATGATACAAGCTTTACCACAGAAAAATGTTAATTATCATGAGTCAAAAAAGAGCTGGTTTAAAATCATAAACATGTTTATTCATTTTTCTCTATTAAGAATCGGTGCTATTAATTCAATTGCTTATTCTTGTTTATTGTTCGATGACTGTTTTCTTATCAATGTACTACTTTATTTAATGTTCTTTATTACTAGAGCTAAGAACGGATATACGGGCATAAAAATACATAAAATAAGACACACACCGAACGTACACAGAGTTCTTTCAGTGAACAAATATTTTTGTTTTGTAATTTGGAAACAGTTTGCCCTAGGATCCAAGTATTTACGAAACACGTTCCTCTGTACTTTGATTACAACTACCCATGTGCAAAGTTTGCATCATAAATTACTGAAGACCCAGCATATCCTCGAAAACTGTACGCAGCTTTACAGTTCGCGTTAGAAATTCATCGAGTTAGCCTCGAAACTCTGTCATGCTTTGAACTATCGCGCAAACAGTTGTCGAAATGTATCTTAATGTTACGATATAACTCGGTTTCCTTACATTCGGATTTCAACCGGAGTAATTCTCACGAAAGTTTCGCGTAAAGGATCCTTAATGTTTTCGAACTAGCACGAACTGAGCTTGCATAACGCACAATGAAATTGTAAACGTGTAACTCCTCGTTAAAAGTTCGAATTTCGACCTCCATAAAAGTTTCAAAATCGTCTACTTGTGTCAATGTATCTATTCGACCAGTTACATTCAAATTTTACATATGCAGGGTGTTCAGCTACCCCTGGGAAAAATTTTAATGGGAAATTCTCGAGGTGAAAATAAGACGAAAATCAAGAATACTAATTTGTTGATGGAGGCTTCGTTAAAAAGTTATTAACGTGTGTAAAGTTCCGCCCGTACTGAATTTTTTTCTCGAAAGTGAGTAGGATTTTAGGGGCATGTGTATTCATCAAAAATACTTATAATTGTACCCCGCAACCAAAAATAATTTTTTCAGAATGATTTGATATTTTTTAATTTAATTTTTTAATAACTTTTTAACGAAGTCTCGGTCAAGAAATTGATATTTTTGATTTTCGTCTTATTTTGGCCTCTAGAATCTCCCATTAACATTTTTAGCAAGAATGGCTAAACACCCTGTATATTCAATAAACTAGATTGTAAATTATTATATTTTTATAATATGCACTATTTAGTAGTTTTGCCTTCTGAAAATTCGCTATAAGGTCTAATCCTGTATCATTCGCACGAAGATTTTTTTGAATATAGGCTATTGTACCAAAAATCGTTGCGTCTATCCTCGGTCCCTATAAGGGAAAAATCGTTGTCCCTATAAGAGAAAAGAATCTCTCGCAACGTCATCACAGTATTCTTCTCAAAATCTCACAAAATGACAGGAGGTTTCATTTCCATCGGGCGACATCGAAGGGGATCAGAAAGGATTACTATGCGGTTGATTGAATCATGGTCTTTGCCATGGATCTCCTCGCGAGTGAGTACGATCCACCGTATAAATTTCCATGGGGCGTCGATTTCCGTGGCGGAAATCTCACGGGTCTGGAAGGGATCGCTACGAAACGACGGGTCCCCGCGAGGGGTGAAAATTCACGCGTCTTCGATGTGCTAAGTGTCACAAATTCTACTTGTTTCGTTCACTTTTTATTGTTATAATTCTCTGATTCGTGCAATAGTTGTATATAAAATAATATTAAATTAATTCAATATTTTTTCCAATCCGTCGTTTCGCTATTTTTCAATTCTGGGCTTGTAAAAAGCAAATATTAAATCTTTTAAAGCAGAGTTTTAAAATATCAAAATGAAACGAGTCCTGTGAGTCAATTTTTTAACGAACGAAGTATTTAAGTAATAATACACTTTGCGAATAAAACTATAAATTATTTTGATACTTCTGACTCTAATATTGGTTGAAGATTATTGCTAGAAACATCATACCGTCGTGCAACAAAAAACAATAAGTTTTGTTTATAGTGAATTGTCTGGTTTATACAAGCTGTTTGAGGCATACAATATTGTCGAATATCTAAACTTGATTCTTTTGCATAAGCAGCAATTATTTGAGCACGCATACTCATATCGAAAGAATCATGTCGACGCGAAGTATTATCTTTAAAAGTTAATTCAATATATTCTGAATATACCCTAGTAGGCCCAGCCTTAGTCGCTACTCAATGGTCAGTCGAGTACTTGTGAGAAAGGTTTAGGTCGAGCGTAGCCCTCTGTTGGCGAGCGCGGTAACTGCCACCATAGATCAACCGTTGTTTTTGATCACACGCCTTGTCCAACTTTCTACTCCTTTTCAACAAGTGTTACAAGCCTTTAAAATTTTGTACCATTCTTCTTCATCGCTAATGACGCAAGTAGGTGAAATAGAGCCTAGATAACCGAAGAAAATTTTAAACAAGGACAGTAGCTGGAAGAAGGTCCCAAGCGAGGGGAACGCGCGAGGTCGAAGCGTCGTTTCTCCGAAAAGGACCAGACTTCAAAAATCTCGGTGTACGCCATTACCGCTGACGTTGGATCCCATTTGAACGCCGCGCACGGGGGCCCTTGCAGTCTGGTCTCTCCTAATGAGGCTGGCTTTTTCTTTCCTCCGTTCCCCTCTGACCTCCACCGCCCCCTACCGCGGTGTCGACGCCACCTCTGCACCACGACTCGGGCCATTTTTTTTCCATCCCCCTTCACCCTTTGAATGAGAGAAGGTGGCACACGAAGAGAAACCGGAGCTGTGAATGTTATCATCGCGCTGCCAGATGCAGTCTGAAATGGCAACGAGAGGATACGCCAGCCAGACTACCACCCGGCATAATTAAAACTTGTACCGCTCCAGCGTCTCGAAGGTTAGAAATACGCGTCTTTGTGAATATGTACACCCCCGGCTTCCACGCAGAGCCATCTCCCTGTTTACGAGCTTGGCATTATCACGGAGGCTACGTTCGTCAGCGAATAAGACGGCTCATTGAAATCGCACAATCTTGCTGACGTAGCGTCAGAACCCACCTACGCCGGAATATATGCATTGTCTAATGTATAATAGCACTTATAAACAATATTCTGCTCTTCTGTTTTACTCGAATATGGAGTTGGATTTGTTATCATTCGTTTCCTTTCGCGAAAGAAATTATTTATATGAATTTATTTTAGACAATTGGAAACAAGCACACTCACAATTTGTCATAGAATTTATTTTTACAGTTTCGTTAAAATTCAACAGTCCTGTCTAAATACATTTTCTTTGACGTACGATCGACGAATCGAAGATAATTACGGCGAATTATGACGCGTGAATAATATTCCGACATCTAGCTGCGTGAAAATGTTTTCACAGACAATGTATCATCGAGTAACTAGTTTAACAGAGTAGCGCATCCGTCACGAAAAAAAGCAAAGCGTAAACTATTCATTTAAAACTGATGTACTCCAGTTTCGTGTCGACGAATATAGAATTACGAAATCGGGTTGCAATTCGGCGACAATTTGATCGTATCAATCTGCGCTTTTCAATTAACCACGGCTTTCGCGCATGACTGATGGCCGATTAATTAGTGTGTTAGACATACTGATACCCGATTTTCATTGAACTTGTAACACGCATAGTACAGTCATACAACCGTACTGAAAGTATTACATGATTTAATTAAAGTATTTCGCATTTATTATTCGGCAACTGGTCTTTTAAGTGATATTTTATTCACGAAAGCTCATTCCGTTCAATGATAAACATTTAACATTGTTAATAAATTAAATTTCATTAATACAAAATCGTCGATCATGGTTGACTCGATTAACGTTCAGTTTCGATTCTTGGAACGATCGAATCTTAACAAAATGACGTATTTTTATCACTTGCTTGTTACTTGGTATTTTCTTTAAATGTTTTATAATGTAATAGAAAATAAAAATTCCTACATCAGATACGTATATTAATTAGCAACATTTAACAAGTTTACTTACGTTTACAACGAAGCTTGAGATTTAATATTTTTATTTCTTGGACACTTTTCAAAGTACACGGTTTGATTTTAATTATAAACCTCCCTTACCTGCAACATACAAGATTAAGTATTAGTAAAAACTGGTGTTATACATTGTATATGCTTTAGAAATTATAGTACATAATAAAAAACGACTGTCCAAATATTATATTTTATAGACTATATCAATTAACAAATATCCACGTGATGTACCAGTTTTTCAGATTATATTTATAAGATTATATGTAACATATAATAATTTCGTGTTAAGATAGAGTAAAATAAAATTTACACCATTTTGAAAGATAGCACTGTTTTATAATTGGTAGATAAAGTATGTATGTTCAGTTTTTGTTATCATTTAGGTGAAAGTCAATTCTAGTTTTACTATCCTCATTCGAACAATCGAAATTTATTTTTGTCTGGTCTGTATAATTGTTTCTAATGGTCGTTTTGTACAGTAACAATGACTGTAGAGTGCAAACGAAACACATACTTCAATTAATATTCGTGTCTCCGCCAATTCAACGACAGCAAGCACATAATTGCTATCCAATTAACGCCACGTCTCGTCTGTTTTCGCAGAACGATGCTCGTTGCCTTGAAATAATAAATTGCCTCTCACTCGACTTTCGCCACGTCAATGACGGTGCAAGCTGTTTCTGTGATCTTAAGAAAGTTTATATGAACCCGTTCAGTTTGCATTCCCAAAGCGGCAAGCTATTTAAGCAAGACAAGTGCGACGTAAACAGAAACATTCTCAACGGGCTTCAATCTTCCGTGCACCAGGTTGCGCCCGACCGTATTTACAGCTAACGAATCCATGCCAGCAACAATGATTGGACAGAGTACGCGGCAGTTTCAATATTTTATCGTACCTTTGCGTTTCATTTGGACGTTAAACCGCGTTCGTATTTAACTTGCGCTACCCCAGACGCGGGGATGGAAGAAAACAAGACAGAAACGCGAGTCTTTGGTCGCTTTGAAAGCTGAACAGAAACGAAACTTCTGTGCAAAACGACAGATACTACTAACGAGGAGAAAAACACAAGTAAAAACGAGCTTTTCTAACGAGTTTCAGTAGATATATGAGGTTGCGAGAAGGGCTAGTTCTAGAGATAAAAGGAAATGTATCGCGTTTAATCTTGAACCTTATGACCGGAAGAAACGTACCAAACTCGAAAGAAAATCGTCGCGTCGAACGGTTCACTCGAGTGTCCCGGAATCGAAAGTCCGAGGACAAATTATAGAGGGTGTTCGGCCATCCCTGGGAAAAATTTTAATGGGAGATTCCAGAGGCCCAAATAAGACGAAAATCAAGGATACTAATTTGTTGATTGAGGCTTCGTTAAAAAGTTATAGAAACATTTCTGGCCTCACATTAAATTTTCGATAAAGAATATTATTCTAGAAAGTGCGTGGGATGTCGGGTTATGTATATTCACCAAAAATGATTGTAATTGACCCCCGCAACCGAAAATAATTTTTCCCGAATAATTTGAAACTTTTTGAAATTTCAGAGGAATCGGAATGTCAGGGTCAGACATTGTATTTTCGATAAAGAATTTTTCTCTTGATTGTGCATAGGGATGCGTGTCTATTCACAAAAAATGATTGTAATTGAGCTCCGCAACCGGAAATAATTCTTCCGTAAATGATTTGAAATTTTTTAATTACTTTTTAACGAAACCGCAATCAAGAAATCGATATTCTTGATTTTCGTCTTATTTTGGCTTCTAAAATCTCCCATTAAAATTTTTCCCAGGGGTGGCCGCACACCGGTCGTCTAACGCAGGGCCTGCTGAAAAGCCTTACTGATGAGTCCACTAGCAGGCCCGGGCGAAACGCTCGCCTCTCCTTTCCTTTTCTACGCTCCTATGAAAATTCTCCGAGATTCTACCCGCAGCGAAGCAACGCCAAAGAAATTATAGCCCGAGTGTCTTGCCTTGAGTGTCAAAGTAACGGCGTCTCGAAAGTTTTAGGAAACTGAGCTCCCCGACTAAGAAAACTAGGCCCTTGTATACTAGAAATTGAGCCCTTACAATGACGGGGCATTACTATATGTATAAGGTCATGAAAATTTGGCCGGATGCCCATATAGGGTGTGAGTCAACCCTATCCCGGGGGTTGACTACCAGATGATCGGGCTCAACGCCCAAGCCACCAAACGTTTCGGTCCCACACATTAGTAATATGTAACAGCGAATCTAGTCTGAAACTTCGCGCTGACTCCGTATTCGTTGAATTTATTTTCGATCTACTGAATAATTCCATGTTTCGTTCAAGAAATTATTATGTACAATGCGGAGCAGAGATTCCTAAACTTATTTAACTGCGTGCCACTTATTGTCAGTATTATTTAGCTTAGTCAATGTACCACGCAGTGAATTGAAATATAAATATAAAATGAAAACATTCAAGAAACAAAAGAATAATACAAATTTATTATACCAAAGTAATAAATTTTAATATCTTATTTTTATAAAAATGTGGAACAATAATAACCCTTTTTCTACCAAAATTTGGTCGACTATACTACGTTTCTTTATCGAAAATATTAATGTGCTCGGTAAAAATTTGTTTTATTATCTATATTTTCTCTTTCTGTTCTCTTAAAAATTAAATAACCAACCTACTTACAAGCTGTCTTAATTTAAGCTTGTTACTTTAAATAAATCAGGCATAGCTATCCAATCTATCCATACGTGTCCCTTTTGTCCCAGACTGCGTCTGCTGCATTGGATTTTCTGTTGAAGCAGACTGAAGCAACATTACGGTCAACTAACGCCACTGATAGGAATCAGAATCGTTCGCGAAGAATGGCTGCTACGTTTCTGTGTTATTAACTTCGAGCATCGTTGCTCGAACCGAGTATAAACACAGATAAACGCTTGGGACCGGAGATCGAGGGAGAAACAGAAAGACCGAATACTTCTCCATACTAATACGGTTACCGTGGACAAGAAAAGTTATTCCCCGTTTCTGGAGAAGCTCAGAACGAACGAGCTCATTTTTGGTTTTATCTTTCCTTCACTCGCCATTAGACATCGAAAATAAGGATGTACTTTTCGTTGTTTTTATCCAACATTGCTCGTCACTTTTCTCACCTGACGATTCCTTATTTCGCAAAATATCATTAGCACGTCGTGCCAAGAAACGAGCAACTATCTTAACACTTTTGATATAACTGAAAGCCTGTCTTTGTACTCCAACTGCATTTTTTCAATTTCTCGAAAAGATCGATTCTTTTCTGCACTTTCGAAATAATAATGAAGACGTAGGACTTTTGCCTGAGCGCGAGCTATTGTGCACAGCTGGAAAGATGATCAGCGGGGACGATAGAGGAGCAAGAGGAATGCACTGAATCTCTCTAGCCATCACAAGCTGTGTTGAGTGCTTAGATATATCTTATATTTTCAATAAGTAAAAAAAATGTTTTAAGTATTCTGAAAAAGAAAAAGGACGAACCGCTTTATACAACAGACGATGCCATTTTTTAACATTCTGTTCCTTTCGTCGCCATTATGGCGGGATTACAAAAAGTACGTGTACAGTTCAGAAACTCTAACTTTTCCTGGGACGCATCGTAAATACGCAACAAACGAAAAATAAATGGGCTCCTCCAAATCAAGGGACTCGTGTAAAACATCTCTGAGGACGCAGAACGAATGCATCAGACCTGAAGGCACTGTGCATTTCTGAAACCATTAAATTAGAATTGGGGTTTCGTCTGACCCTACCGACTCATTTAATCCTCCAAGAATGTCTTGGAGGAAAATTAGAACGTCGATCTAACACTAACATAGAAGTGTACGAAATCTAGAACATTTGTACTGTGCGTACATACATAGTGAACTATCATATTATAATATGATATTGTAAATACTCTGCATCATTAATCATTTTAAAAATTGAGACAATGTATTTAAAATTTGAACATTCTTGGTACTCGTTTTTGTATCTATCGTTACAAATAAAGCTTGTATTAAAAATACGAGCTAACAGTTGTACTGTAGTAATCGTTAAAAAGCGTTAACGGTAAGGTTTATGGCACGACGTTGATTGCTACTATTGGGAACTTAGCAATTTCTCGTTTTGGTAATGACCCGTCCAATCCTTAATATGAAGGACCATCGATAGAATTTAATTTTATCCTCTTGTACCCCAATAGTAACGACGTGTCATAAACCTGCAAGGTTGCAGGTCCTCCCGGCGTGAGGGAGGTACCATTACCTGGGGTTTTCCAGACGCTGGTGACGCATGTGTGGCATTGCCTCCCATGCTCGCCACCAGAGGGGTCGCGCTCTCACAAGCGCTCGAACGACTTCCCAATATCCCAGTCGTCTAAGGCACCACGCCCCCGTTTGGTTGTTCAAACGGCAGGGGTGGTGAACCTCTACGTGGCGCGTCCCCAGGTGGCGGATAGGGGCAGCCGCTGGGATGGGATGTGGGGATGAGGTCATCAGCCTGAGAAGACTGGTGGCCGCATCCTTGCATGGCATCCCCGAGGTCGGAGCGAAAGCTCCCGCGAACCAAATACCGGTATGAATGTGTGTGTGAGTGGACTGGGGCATGGGATATTTGCCGCGGGGCCATGTCACGGGGCCGCGGGAACTGGTGACCAGGCGCTTGCGGTTGAGTGGGAATGTGGTGGGAGGAGTGCCTCTCGCCGGGAGGGGCCTGAAAAGGCACGGCGCGGCGGGCGGCTCTGTGATGGCTCACTAGAGTTCCCGGTCTCTCGTCAGGCGCCTGAGGATGGTCACCGTGGGGTTTTGGCCAGCGAGAGTCCGGCATTACCCGCCGGCCCTCCCTTCGTATGGGCCCGCGGATGTCCATGAGGATTTCCCCATGTATAAAGAAAAAAAAAAGTCGTCTAAGGCAGGGCTTGCTAGAAAGCCTTACTGATAAATCCACTAGCAGGCCCGGACGAAACGCGCTCTCTCCTTTCCTTTTCTGTCCTCCTACGAAATTCCACGAGATCTTACCCGCAGCAAAGTAGCGCCACACATGCATCGCTCTGACAGTCCTGGAAACTGTCAGTGGTTGGTGGGTATTGACTATTTTTGGGGAAGTTAGCAACATCCTCATTGATCGACGACCAACCACTCATCGACAAGGAAAAACTTTGAATTTTCCTCCCTTATGGAAAGAAAACTCGAGGGAGGGCCCAAGAGCCTTGCTGGTCCGCAAAAAACCGACAAAAATTCATTCATTAACTAGAAGTCTTAGCACAAATACTCGTTAACCACAACTCTTAGTAATCAATTCGTCAACCAAGTCTTAGTACAAACACACTTCAAAATTCACTTGTATTCTGCGGAGTTATTTTCATACAGTCCACTACACGAGCATACATCAATTAAAATACCCGGGTTAAGTCGGCGTGTCGAGGATCGCGAAATTCAAAATCAATTCAACGAGGAGGATTCGCGATGCCACAGTAATTTCATGAAAAGATGTCTTGATTTGTATAGATTAACAGAAAAATAAATAATTATTCATAATATTATACATATAAAAGAAATAATTTTATGTACGTAATAGATGTTTATATTTGTATTTTCAATGAAAAAAAATATTATGGACTACCCTAGTAGTAATGACATATTATGTATTCTGTAATTTAATGATACATAAAATATTATTAGTATATAAATTTAATTACAGATCCTACAGTTACACATACTTAATACGTGGCTCACTCACATCCTGGTAATTTAAAAATTACACATTCGAGAAATATTTCCGTCCTTTATAACACCATATGTTATAATTCTTGGGTTTGTTTATAACACAAGTACTTGAAACTGCTACGAGTACCTGCTCAACATTTAAAATTTTAGTTTAAGGAAAAATTATTCTGCCGTGTAGATTACTCAAGATTTTTCCATTACTTCAACATAGAGAATTAGATGAAAGATAATAAACTGTTGCACCATGGTTGCACGAGTCTTATTTCTCATAAATTGATACCAACTGTAGGAAATAATTATTTTTAGCTGTCAAAATTCCCTTATAATCTCAATCTCTCGTAGATCAATCGACTGATAGATCGACTGATAGATCGACTATCGAATAGGGTGAAACGTACAATGTAAATGGCGGTGCAGGCTATTGAATTGGTACTTAAGTCCAGAAGCCGCAGTTTGACATCGGTTGTGCTAACCACTTTTGAACTACCAAAGCCAACCTGCTCCACGAGCGAGAACCTTATGCGATTATATTTCAGATAACAGATTTTGACGAGAGCGGTAATATTAATTATACATTTCTCGTGTATAATATCACATAAGCTAGACATTTTAATCCCGCTAACTGAGACACAACAGGAGGATTTGGTGTCCCTGAACTAATGGGTCAGATTTAATCTATCATTCGATACCATTTCATGTTCCTCACATGAACACAAATTAACTATTAAAATATTTACTTGCTTAAGAGACATAAAAACCTGTGGTCTCAAAAACTTAATATTTATTATAACCTTTACGAATGTAATTTCGGTGATTTTCAGTTAAGTCTGACTCGTCAAAGTTGTTTGTGCGAAATTTCACAATGACGAGACTAACAGGTTTGTAATAAATTTAAACAAAATTAAATAGTATACATTTAAACAATTACCTGCAATTAAATCATACGTCAACGTAAGGACTTAATAATACAAAATCCCCTGACTTCTTTGTCTGTTATCTTCGATAAACAGCGTGGAATAGAATCGTATAAGGGTTTTTTTCCGTTCGTGTATCAGTCGGGGAAGTCTGGGTAGTTTAAAATTGGTTGCTGCGACCGATACCAAGCCGCAGCTTTTGGGCTGAAGTACCAGTCCAATAGGTCGCACAGCCCTTTACATTGTACATTTCACTCTGTCCGATAGTCGATCATTCAATCGATCAATGCTTATCCATGCATGTCGTGATCACAGGCTACGTATATCGACGACAAAAGGGGACAAAGTTTCGTGCAAGCTAGGTACAGCCCTTTCAAACTATTTTCTCACTGATAGTACTTGTTTGGAATTCCAAACATTTTATATTGTAGGACGCGTCTTTTAATTTCAATATCACTTGAATTGCATGAATGCACATAATTTGATCATCTGGTAACTGTCTTTTTTGACGATAGGAATCGCCGTACACTAAAGCCATAGTCATAGCGATAAACCAGTGCATACTTGATTAGTTTCAAAGGGTAATTTGGGCCCACCTACCTGCCCCTTGGGACCGCGGACAACTACCCCCGTACAAACCCTCCGTGGGTGGGATCTGTAGTTTCGGGAGGGCTGGCCCACGTGGGATGGGCAAACTACTGATTTGTGAAGAGAATCACCTTCTATTTTTGAACTCGGTATTTAATCGAGGAGCAGAACCGGACGAACTCAGTTACAGTTACAAAGGAATAGTTACATCAGTTACATCACTTACAGTTACAAAGGAATAGTTACATCAGTTACACCAGTTACAAAAGTATACAATACAAGAACATACAGTACGAGTACGAACAGTATACAAGAGTGCAATAGAACACAATTTGAACGGATTAGATTTCAAGAACTTTACGAATCTTTTATGTATAATTCTTGCATTTCTTGTTAACATGTATATTTTTTTATTTTTGTTAATAAATTTGATGTGTTTGTAAGTATTTATTGTAATTATTTATTTGCTATATAAATCGGCCCCACGAACTTTGTAGGAGCCAACAGTACTATCGACCATTCAAAGAAACAATAACCATGTAATCTTTAAATCCAAATTGGCAATTAGAATAGATCTCCGTGTAATTTCTACGGTCAGTTCAATAACATTAAGTATAATGATTACTCATTGTTGCTGCTCCGACTGAAATAGTGTGCAGTAATTGTTTAATTTACTGCGTTATAAATGATTATAGATCTGATGAATGAATATTTTGTATAATTTTTGAAGCTATTACTATTGTAGGGTATATTGGAATCTCGATTATTCGGATAAAAACATAATTCGATTATCTGTGATGAGACAATTAAGAGCATAAACTTCGATAAAATTATCATATAATTATGTTTTTTATATTACTTTCTATCCCCAGCATTTTTATTCTCAATTAAGGTACATAATCTTATATTGTATTTCTATACAGGTTGTTCGGCCACCCCTGGGAGAAATTTTAATGGGAGATTCTAGAGGCCAAAACAAGTTATTAAAAAATTAAATTAAATATTTTCAAATCGTTCTGGAAAAATTATTTTTAGTTGCGGGGGTCAATTATAATCATTTTTGGTGAATACACATCCCCCGAAATCTTACCCACTTTCGAGAACAAAATTCGAGAAGGTTTGAAATTTTTCGGCGAAAAAAAATATTTCAAATCGTTTCGGAAAAATTATTTTTGGTTGCAGGGATCAATTACAATTATTTTTAGTGAATAGACATACCCCTGAAATCCTGCGCATTTTCGAGAAAAAAATTGAATACGGGCGGAAATTAAAACGTTAATAACTTCTTAACGAAGCATCCATCAACAAATTGGTATTCTTGATTTTCGCCTTATTTTGGCTACTAGAATCTCCCATTAAAATTTCTCCCAGAGGTGGCCGATCACCCTGTATATCTCGAATGAAAGAATTGGTCTCTGGAAAAGTTAAGTTTACAGAAAACTTATTTATTAAAATGAAAGAAAGCTTCCAACTTTAATCCATTCCTTTTATAACACAACTCTAGTTTCGTATGATTATTATGTTTTAAAATATGAAAAAAAACAATTGATGAAAAAGTGAAAGCTGCAATTTCGAAAGCAAGCATAAAAAGCGATATTTACGAGGTAGTAATTCGATTCAGAAATCTGACAAGTGTATCAGGATTAACGGAGAAACTGTTGAAAACCAGATCTATGTATTTTTATTACCCCGCTTCCGCTTCATTCAGCAAAGTTTTCAACATTTCCCCGAATATCAAACGTCAGGCGTAAACTAGTTCGGTAATACGACGCGATTCGTGTTGGTGAAAATGTCAGATGTTTATAGTACCGGTACGTGCATATTTTTCCTCTCTTTTTAATTGATATCCGCGTCTTCATCGGCACATTTTCTGGGTCGTTCGCTCTCGGAGACGAACAAACACATTTATCATCGTACGTCGACCTATATCGCGTATTCACCCCCCTCGCCCAGCTTTCAACGCGGAAAATTAGCACGTTTGTACGGTTGCCCGGACTTTCCAAACCGAAATGCAATTAACTTTCGTCGCAGCCTCTGTAATATATTTCCTAGTTTAAATGGCGCGCGCTTTCTGGGCCGCGCGCGTACGTGTCAGTTTTACCGCAGCTCTTTGAAGTGATTACGAAGTTGTCTTTGACGCAGGTTTTGGACCATTTCTCAGTTTGAAATTACTCATAAAATGAATCCATCCGTAGCATACAAACACGCGTATTTCTCTCTTACTCGGCTGGTAGGTTTTGATAGGTCGACGATGTTTCTCTAATCAAATGAGATCTAACGTTGAGCGCGTTTCTTGTTATTTGTAGAAAACGTTTCATAAAACAGTTTTGGAATACGTATAATAGACGAATCGAGTTTGATCATTTTTAAACAGAGTTTCTGTTATTTTTCCAATACTTTATAAATTGATTACAATTTTTCTGTTACGAATGGAACTTGGTTTACATTAGTTCCTACTCGTCTTTCCACTCTTAGTAGAATTAAAGTTATTGCTAATAGTATTAAGATGCCCATAATTGACTGCATAATAACTTTTTAAAAAATTCTTCATTTTACAATGACAATACCCAATGGCTTGAATGGAAAGTTCAGCGTGGGGCGCATATGCCTCACGCGGCACGGAACCTGTTAATGCATAAACAATTTATTTTTTATTCGTTATTCGATAGTTTGACCAAACTTAACTTACTTTTCAAAATTATGTATTGTGTCTGGTTTTTTGAAATTGTCGCGTGAATAATTCTGCCGCAGTTTACTTTGTCTCATATTGACGGACATTGCACGGTCACAACACAATATATGTAATTACAACGAATAATATTTAATAGATTCTCGTTCATCAAGATATCAACTGCCTTGGTATTCTTTTTCCCATCTTTACACGACAGTCCATTGTCGGATCAGTGGTCGCGACAGCTCGAAAATCGATTTCCCGACCACGTATTCCGACGCTTTCGATCGCAGAAACTCGAGCGTGTTGTTCCGCGACAATCACCGCTCGTCGTCGTTGTCGTCGTCATCGTCGTCGTCGTCGTCGTCTTTGCGAAACCAGAAAGTCCTCAGACGTAACGTCGTCGCGTCTTCGTTTTCCCTTTTTCCTCTCGCAAAACAGATCGGAGCTTATTTCAATACGAATCGAAAACGGATTGCGGATATCAATGTCAGAAGTCTGAATGAAATTACCATAATAAAGGGCCGGGGGCTTGGTAGAGACGACGGTATCTGGACGACAGCCTGCGCCAGGATTCAGCAAGCAAATGAATTATCGTATCCCTTCCCTGAGCGTGTTCCCTTCAACTTTTCGTCTAACCTCCGGTTAAACGATCCAATTATTTATTTTTTTGTCAAATAAATAAGTCGTATTTATAATAACAAGAAAATAGGAAATATTAGGTTGTTGTAAATGAAAGGATAGTTTCTGAATTTATTTTACAAACTTACTATAGAGTTTACTAATTTGAAATAATTTCTATCGACTTCGACACACGCTTTTTCCATCGTTATACAAGTGTATCAACGACTTTCTCCAGTCAGAAAACTATTTAAATGGTTTGAAAAAACGGTGGTCTATGTGTAAAAGATCAGAAAAATAAAGGGAAAATATAGCACTTCAATTTCATCAGTATTTTAACCATTTATTTTGCAATATGTGGTCAAATACTGTGAAGAGTCAATAATATACAATGTCTGTTGGCTAATATACCATTTGTTCAACTTTCTCATTTACGCCAAAAACCTTTAGATTACAGGAAAATAGTTGAAAAATGAATATAAAGTTCTCTCTGCCATTTACAGTTAGACGCGAATCCTCTGCAATAAATTCTTTTAAATCGCATCTTGAATAACTGTTGCTTTATTACCACGAATTCGTATCACCAGACTGAAACTTTTCAAACCAATGTCTGGTGGGATTCGATCGTTTCCTATAGATATTAAGGGTAGATTTTTATTATTCCAGTAATTGAATTCTACGATCAAGTGCCCCGCAACATTTAATTCAATTTATCTTCACAAGTCATATTGTATACTCAAATCGCTAGATTTTAATTTCCTTATACTTTCTCTTGGTGCACTTTGTTTATTTACAAAGGGGGAGAATTTAATTTCAGTACACCTACAAACTAGGATAAGATGTAACCAATTTCTAGACACAGAACTTTCTCTCTCACAACTACTCGACTGATCATTGAATATCTAAAACAAAGCTTGTTAGGGTTGCCTTATTGATTCTTAAATATTCAACTACAAATATTAAAGTAAATTGACTTCTAAAACGTTCCGTACTCCAATATCATTAATAAATTTTATATTAATAATTGAATCCACTAGAAATATTATTCGACCAGATTAATAGCAGGCCCCAGGACGAAAAATAAAGGGAAAACTTAGTTCTTAACTCCTCTTTCCTCTTCTTTCTTCGTGCTATATGGCTTACTTGTTCTTACAACAGCAAACTACAAAGGCACTTATACCGATGCGCCTCGAGTTGTAAAAATGAATTGAGCCTGAAAACTGTAAGTTTTATCCAATTTCCTCGCTTCAGTATGCGTTTTTCGCATTTCGTAAACGTGTCTCGACGTCGATCGATCCTTCTCAGGATCCTCGAAAGGTCGAGAACCGTTCGACCGAACGGCGGGTATCGTGACGCGACGAAAACTATATAATCGCCGAGCGATATTTCACCTCTATGGACATGGACGAAAACCGACTGGAACAACGTTGATCCCCGTCGACGACCAAGGGAGAATGGAACCAACCTAGCGGAGGGTACGTCGATTATCGGGAAAATCCGTTTTTTACACGGTGTTCGATCGTGGAATTAATCTCTTTTCGGGGTGGACGAAACTGTCGGTCTGTGAAGAGGGGGTGGAGATTGGACGGGGTTGCGCCAACGTCGTTGCGACGGCACCACCGGGAAAAGGGATGCTTCCTGGTCCTCTCAAAGCAATCCTCTGCGCTCCGCGTCCGAAACAATGCTGCCCGTGAGCTCGCTCGAGCATGAGACGGAATGGAACCGGAACCTGTTGCAGCGTACGTCAACGGCGCGACAGGAAATTGGATTTTTTAGAGCGGTTGGTCTCTTGTCCCGCTGTTGGGATGCGTTTCTCGTGTTCACAAACGCATCATTCGTCGTCTATGCGCAAATAAGATACGCGACGCGGACCTAGTCAACCTTGTTACGTGATTTAGACCCGTTTACCTTCAGGGGAAAAAGAACAATACCACGAATTACGAGAAACGACAATGCTGATGGAGTTTTAACCCCATGACGTACAATTTAAATCCAAATAATTTTTCAAACGTGTACTATTTAATTTTGTTTCAATTTGTTCGTATAAAGAAGAATGGCTACGAAAAAGAATACATTTGTTTTACGAATATCTCGTGACAAACGTGTTAATTTTAACATACGTACAGTAGCTCACAAAAGTATTCGAACGTTTCCAATCTACATCGTTAACGAATAAAATGCACACGTTTGGTTTAAGTTTTCAAAATAAGATTGTAAAGTCACATAGGAATCTCGAGAATCCATACGTACAATTACAAATACATTTGACAACACATACAGAATTTACAGGCATTTAGTGTAAACATACTGTCGTCGTCACAAGGACGTCACAAAGTATTCGAACGCATAGACAAGAAGCGTATTTCTAATGAAAGGAATGTAACAATTACACTTTAGTCGATTCCGAGACATTGTGTAATTCATACAGATTTCATAGAGTACAATTTTTTATAATTATTCTAATCATGAGCACGAAAGACTCAGAAATCAGTAAACGTGAACGTGAATTAATATTGAAGTTGTATAATAAAAATAAATCTTATCTTGAAATTGCCAAATTATTAAATCGAAGTAAATCTACAATACATTATGCAATAAAAGTCAAAAACTGAAGACTTGGGGGGAAGAAAATGATTATACGCGAAATTAAAAAAAATCCAAACACATCTGCACCGAAACTTGTAGCGATTGTTGGAAATAGTTTTTGGAAAGATGTACATTCCGAATTATGTTATAGGGTTCTGCGGAGTAATGATTTCCATGGAAGAATACCACGGAAAAAGCCATACATCAATAAAATTAATACAAAGAAATGACTAACATTTGCAAAAATGTATATTGACAAAAATATTTCAATTTTGGAATAGAGTTATTTTCACGGATTAACGTAAATTTAATATTTAAGCAGCATTACGTGTAGCGGAAATACAACACAGCATTGCAAATACAGAATATGACTCCACTGTGAAACACGGAGGTGACGCTGTCATGGTGTGGGGATGTATGGCGGCGAATGGTTGGGAAATCTTGTTTTCATTGACGGAATTTTGAATAAGCACAAATATCTGAATATTCTAAAAGAAAATTTAACGTACTGTAGTTTGCTTTGAGAAGTCACGTCCGTATCATAAACTCACTCGCTGTACCGATCCTAAACAGGTGCAACCAACAAATGGTTTACATTATTTATCGAAAGATGAATAATATTAAGGGAATATAATAAGACTAATATCTGCAGACAGATACTCGTATTCGTTAGCCAACAATCATTTTGGTAATGTATAATTGCAGCGACGTAACTGCAATTACAGTTCGTATGTAATCTTCCTATCTCTGTTCCGGTTGTAACAACTGCCAGCCGCGACGATATATCTCGACTATAACCAACCTAATCTCTGAGACACGGCTAATAACAAATCGGAGATACCGTGATTATCGGTCTTCCGGGTCTTCGTATTAACAACTCTCGCCTACGACGAGACTTTCGACGACTCCATGACTGATTTTCTAGAGCAAATTTACAAACATCTGTCAGAAAGTGAGAACCAATTTGTTTCTGGATGATGTATCACGACAAATATCTCCCTATCACCGTATCTTGCGACTTCGTACGAAAAGAACTTTTGTTCGAAATATTCTTCCTCCATCCTTTCTAGATAGAGCTGGATGAATAAATCCACGAATAGCAGCTATCCCCCTCAAAGTCGAGCTTTCAGCGACGGAAGAAGCGTATCTTTTTAATCACGTTGCCGTAGTCTCGGTAACTTCGGCGGTTCGCGGTTTGACGAATATTTTTTATCAGCATTTTTTCATTAACCATGGGCCAAGGTTCCCAGAATTATCAGTTGCTACGCAGTTAGATATTACGAGGCTTCAAAGGAAGCATCAGATGGATTAAACAAGGTCTTTTTATGCACTGACTTTTTGAAGATTCAAAGATAATCCTTGGCTTCTTTTTTAAGAACGGCGTACTGCCTGTAGAAAAGTGCTGTGCATAATCGGAAGATGTTCGTGGGGGTTTCTCATTTTACGCGGCTAAAAAATTCATTTTCTTACGGTTTATAGTCTTAATTTGTCATCTTAATTCGACGAATGGATAATGTTATTACTTGCTCAACAGATATTTTATTAAAATATTAATTGTAACGATGTAAGAAAATTTGCAGATATTTTTCCACGACAGGTAAATATGTGTAACTTTGGAAACAATCGATCAAATGAATCTCTTTTTATAAATTTGTAAACATACTTGCTAAGAATGAAGTTCCAAGATTTTTCTCAGAAATCATAATTTTTATTAGATTTCTTTTTTTAGATTATCATCAGAATTGTACTTAGAACATTATTGTAGCAAGTGTTGAATTTAATAAACACCATACGAAAACATTAGCTTCCTTATAAGACGATGGTCCTTCGAGTTAGTATTCGTTGGCACACACGTGCAAACTCTAACAAAATCCGAACGAGCACATCACAGCCACGAATCGAACATATTTATACCACATAATTTACTCCTTTAAATAAAACAACTTTTGTAAGAACACTTTTTTGATACGTTCAATACCTCATGAGATATTTCACCATTCGCACTTAAACGTAACATCCTGTATACATGGCAATCACGGTCAAACTGCGACAAATTGAATTTTTGTTAAACCGAAGCGAACTCCGGAAATGGAAAAGCTGGAGAAAATTCTGTGAAACGAATGTCCAAAGTGAATCAAATGCGATATTGGAACACGTGTAGGATATGAGATTTGAACGAAAACAATGAGATTTCGATAGTTGTCACAAAAAGGTATTAAGAAATATAAAGGATACAAAATTGAGAGACACAGGCTTGGTATTAACTCCGTAATTGTTCTGGGAGTTAGATTTTGTAGTAAATTAATTTTATTCGATTTACAATCACAGTAATTTATTAAAATTAATAACAACAAATATTTATTACTTTTGAGTCTCGTGCCAACCGTCATAGAGGCAAGACGTATTTACGAGTTGTCGCGAGTGCCTGAGTGAAAGTGAGTGAGAAAGTGACAAATTCAAACCAGTGTGAACTTGTGTGCTTCCAGCGCATGAGCAACCAAGTTTTAGAACAAACAATGACTTCTGAGTACAGGGGTCATGACATCACAAAAGAACCACAAATGAATACAAAACCAGAAAACTCAACTGCACTATTTCAATCAATCCGAAACACATACGCCTCAGCGGTAACCAATGGAAACTTTCCGAAAAAGGATAAGGCGATAACAATAGATTCAATAGAGGGAACTTCGATCAATGATTACACAAACGCACTTGGAAAAATTATCAGCCCCGCCTCCATCCGCTTCATTTCAAGAATTTCGAACAAACAGAGTCTGTATTTACCTGGATTCCAAAGACACCGTCACCAAGATAGTAAGCAATCACAGCCATATAACAATAAATAACAACACAGTGAACGTGAAACGATTAATTACTCCATCTCAGCGGATAATACTCTCTAATGTCTAGCCAACGATTCCTCATGACACGATTGAACAAATTTTTAAACACAACAAAATTAGAATCACAACCAAAATAACCTTTTTGAGAGCCGGTATCCATGAACCTGGCTACACACATATACTAAGCTTCAGACGACAATTATACGTACATCCTGAGGACACAAGCAGGATTCCCGAGTCTTTCACCATAACATATGAGAATACAACATACAGAATCTTCTCCACAACCGACAAACTCAGCTGTTTCCGCTGTAACCAAACAGGTCACGTAGCTAAACAATGCCCGAAGAAAGACGAAGACAACATTACCGCCGATAACATCGACTATCCTTCTCAATTACACACACAAACAGATCCAGAATCTACATCACAACCAATAAGTATACCTACCACCACCACTGCTCCCCAGCCAGAAGAGGCAAAGCCGTTACTAGTAAACAGTATCTCGAACCCAGGTAACAAAAGAGCACATACATTATCCACAGTCAGTCTAAAAGAAATCCTCATTACCGATACTATATCAAATCAAGACATACTAACGCAAACTACCCCACACACTCAGGAAGTCCCATCAAGCAGAAAAAAAAGTACCAAACGTATCAAATTAATAGATAAAATGACCAATAAGATCGAATCAGCTCGAACCAGCAAAAGCCAAAATTAACGATCCCAAATCAAACTACCCACTGAACTATAATCAATTAATCATTCTCATGGAAAATACACTTGGCGTTGAAAACCCCTATAGCATGGCATTAGACTTCACACAAAATATACCAGGTTTAATAGAGATGTTAACAGAAATTTATCCTCACCTGAAGGAAAGAAGCATAAAAAATAGAATCCACAGATTAACAAAAAAACTCAAATACAAACTGGCTGAACTACCATTAACATCCTCAGAAAATTCATCAGTTAGTTGCACCCCGGCAACATCAGATAACGAAACTGAAAATGAAACTGCTACACGCATCAATCCACCATTCCCAACATAACACAAACCTCTAATTAACTTACTAAACCTACCGGTACACAAAACCAAATACCACTAAATTAAAATGCTCACAATCTTACAATGGAACTTAAACGGATTCTCCCTCCGACTACCATATCTACAACTTCTCTTGAAGAAATACCAACCAGACGTAATCTGCCTTCAAGAAACTCATCTCAAACCCAACCAAACAATTCGAATTAAGAATTTCACTACGTTTGTCCACAACAGGAATGCAGAAACCGCTAGCGGAGGAGTAGCCATTTTGATAAATAACTCCTTATATAGTGAGCAAATCCCAATCAATTCAAACATGGAAACAATTTCGACCAAAATATATTCATCCACGAAGATACATCTCTGTAACATATATATACCAAACAGTTACCAACTAAACGAATCCGAATTAAGCAATTTAATTAACAACATACCAAAACCATTTATCATTACTGGGGACTTCAACAGCCATAATACACTCTGGGGCTCAACAAGAACTGATTCAAGAGGTAACATTATGGAAAAAATCCTACTCAACCATAACTTAATACTCCTCAATGACCAAAAACCAACACACTTTAATTCAGCTAATGGCTCTTCTAGCATAATAGACTTAACCTTAAGCAACGCCAACATCGCATACAAATGCAAATGTATTACCACCTCAGACCTGTACAACAGTGACCACTACCCGATTTTATTAAACGTACAACTAGATCGAACAGTCAACTACCTACAACCAGCCCCCAGATGGAAATTTGAACTGGCCAACTGGAGCAAATATAGTAGATTCATTGAGCTTAACACCCCCTCTCTAGATAATAATGCCACAACAAACTCTTATGATATTGAACAAATAATAAAAGAATTTATCCAGATCATCATCAATGCTGCTGACCAATCCATCCGAAAAACAAAACCTCGACCCGGAAAAAAGCGCTGCACTGTACCTTGGTGGAACGAGGAATGTGAAACTGCAATAAAAAACTACAAACACGCCTTCAACAGATACAAAAAACAAAAGACAATCGCTAATCTTATACAATTCAAAAAACTTAGAGCTAGTGCAAGGAAGACCATCAAAACGAATAAGAAACAATCCTGGATAAATTTCTTATCTACAATAAATAACTCTACCCCCACCAAGGTAATGTGGAATAAAATAAAAGCAATTCAAGGCGCCCACTCAAGAAAGAATATCACAGCTTTAACTACGCCAGAAAAAACCATAACCAACGACCAGAAAGAAATAGCAAACTTACTAGTTAAAACATTTGCTAAAAACTCTAGTGATAAAAACTACGATAGCAACTTCCTTAAATATAAAACTGAACAAACATTCCCTGAGACCAATAAAACCCCCAAAATTCGAAACCAGGACCTTTTTTTAATCAACGAAGCATTCAAAATTGAAGAATTAAATAGGATACTGAAACAATGTAAAAACACCATCCCTGGTCCTGACGGAATACCTAACAAACTACTGGTAAACCTCCCCCCAAATGGACTCAAACACCTATTAGAGATATTCAATCTCATATGGAAAAATGGCATATTCCCAGAATCGTGGAATGAGGCTATAATCATCCCGATTGTCAAACCTGGTAAGGACCATCTACTCCCAGAAAGCTATCGACCCATAGCACTAACCAATAACATGTGCAAACTATTAGAAAAAATGATCAACCACAGACTACAATGGGTATTAGAAAATAACAACACAATATCCCATCTTCAAAGCGGTTTTAGAAAGTACCACTCAACCATCGATCAACTAATTAACATAGAGGCTCAAATATGTGAAGGCTTAGTAAATAATCACCACACTACTCTTATAGCTATGGACATTGACAAAGCGTATGATATGATTTGCAGAGAGAGGACATTAGATATCTTAAAAAAGCTGGGCTTTCATGGTAACGTCCTTACGTTTCTCAAAAACTTCCTGAAGACAAGACGCATTAAAGTTAGAACCCACAACTGTCTATCCGACGCTATGATATTGCAAAATGGAGTCCCTCAAGGATCGGTAATAAGTATAACACTATTCCTAGTATCCATAAATGCTGTTCTCTCCGTACCAAACTTACCAGTCCAAGCATATCTTTTCGTGGATGACTTAACGATAATATACAAAGGAAAATATGAAAATACCACAGAACAACTACTCCAAAACGCACTAGACAACCTACAGAATTGGGCAGTAATAAACGGTTTCCGCTTCTCTGAAACTAAAACTAAATATATAACCTTTTCCAAGCGACACATACCTACAATAAAGTTACACCTTGGAAGCACAGAACTGAAACAAGTTAATTCAATCAAGATTTTAGGTATGACATTTGATGATAAACTAACCTGGAATGCCCATATATCCAATCTAAAAAGGGAATGTAACAACCGTCTAAACATTTTAAAAACACTAGCAGCCAATACATGGGGAGCAGACATGAAGGTTCTATTAAACACATACAAAACTACCATCAGAAGCAAATTAGACTACGGATCTATTATTTATGGCTCAGGAAAGGAATCTACACTAAAAAAACTGGATCCTATACATAACACCGCCCTGAGAATAATAACTGGAGCCTTTAGAACTAGTCCCATACTAAGCATTTTAAAAGAAGCAAACGAACCTCCGCTCAAACACAGAAGAAAACTCCTCTGCATTATACAAGCGATAAAAATATCTACTACCCCAAATAAATCCTCCTTTAAAAATACCTTTTCAGACCGCTACATCACAAAATACAATAATAAAAAACTGACTCCCAAACCTTTTTATTATAGAGTCCACAAACTTGAAGAGGAACTCAATATAACATTTTTCCCTACTATTCCACGAAGAAAAACCGGAATACCACCATGGGTCATGCACCCCATCGAAGTAAACATAGACTTAACAGTATACAAAAAATCTGACACCAATCCTGTAATATTTCGTAACCTAACCACTGAAACTATAGATCGCTACAGAAACTATATCCATATCTATACTGACGGATCAAAAACTGAAACCGGCACGGGATACGCAGTAATCACCCCGGAATCCTCACTTTCAACCAAATTAGCACCATATACATCAATTTTTACGGCTGAAGCAACTGCCATCAACCATGCTATAAAAATCTCCTATATAAACTCTTATACACACACTATTATTTTCACTGATTCAATGAGCACTTTAGAGACACTAAGCAGCATACCATTGGATAATGACATCCTCCTCCAAATTCAGGAAACAAACCATGAAATCACAGAAAAGGGCCACAAAATAATACTCGCATGGATACCGGGACACGTAGGCATTCCAGGAAATGAAAAAGCCGACCAGATAGCAAAACAAGTAGCCAACTCACCAACTAGCTACCAAAATATTCCTACCCAAGAAGATTTAATTAAAGATATCAGAAATAAGTTAAAATGCCAGTGGGAATCTGAGTGGAGAAACACAGCTCCACCACACATCAAAAACATAGATGACGCCTTTTTTACAGAAAACACAGCAACTATTTTAACTAGAAAAGAGCAAACTGCTATAACCCGAATAAGAATTGGACACTCCAAAATCTCCCGCTCATACATATTATCAAAGGAACCCATCCCAATATGCGAACACTGCAACACAACAATTACAACGGACCACCTAATCCTTGACTGCCAAAATACAACATTCTTCGCCGTAAACACAAGCTGGAACCTGAACTTAAAGAAAACCTCACCAACAGAAAGCTACACAACCTACTGGGATTCATCAAAGAAGCAAAATTAATTGACAAAATATAAGGAAAAACCCACCCGACCGACGCCGCTAATAACCTCGCAGTGGATGCGGCGTAAATAAACCATCAAATAAAAAAAAAAAAAAAGATTTATTACTTTGATCACTTGGGTGACCTAACAAAGTCCAAGTTTGAAGGGGTTATCACTTGTAAGGTGATACCTCTATAATGCTCAAGTTCTAACAGGCGTCCAAATGCCTTGAGAGACTAAGATATTGTTGCGACGGATTGAAGATGCATCGTTGCGGCAACGTGGAAGGGCGAGGAGCAGTCGGGATCTCCTCATCCTCGCAGAAGAATTTTGGAAGTTGCACCGGCGTCTTGCTCAAGATTTTTGAGTGGTTCTCCTTGAGACGGAGCACGAATGTCAAGGCGCTAACTGTCTGGTAAAGGCCACTCAGGTAAATGTTCAATCTATTCGTTTATTTACTTTACAGACAGAGGTGTTTTAAACTCGAGGCAGATTTGGAGGTTGGAGGCTCATACTGAAGTTGCCTGTCCGAGCTGAATCTGCCGCGGTCGGGACGACCGCGTTTTGAAGAGGGGGAGCAGTGTTGCGACGGATTGAAGATGCATCGTTGCGGCAACGTGAAGGCTGTTCCACAACGATGTGAAGCTGCTCCTTCGAACGAGCGGAAGCGAGAGCCCGTACCTTCCGGTTGCCAGAGGAACCGGCAACGATTTAAAAGTAGAGAACTACGTGAGACCTCGAAGAGAACAAACGTACCAAATTGTGCTCTGTTAAAATAAAGCTTATTCTTGTTTATTAGTTCGTGTTCCTAGTTTTACGATAATTTGTTCCGCGATAATATGAGTTGTGCGAGAAACACCCCGTCCCGGCGCAACAATATTCTCACAAACGTCCTAGTGTTTCGAGAATCGAAGATATTCTAAAATTGTCCAGTGTGCCGTCCTGGAGGAAGACTTCGTATCTCCCTCTTAGTGCCTCCTTGGAGGCGTCGATGTTCGGATTGGGCCTTGTCCTGCCCAATCCGAAATTTGTTTAGTTTTTGGATTGTGCAACGCCCACAGCCTGGTTTGTTCCATCTTGCAAATCAAGGTCTGCAGGACGTTGCACAATCCCTGGGTTAATTTATTACCCTAATTCTTTAATCTATTCTTAAAGCCCTAGTGACTGTCCTAAGTCCTGATGGGGAGCACGTGAGGGTCTGCGATACATCAATTGCCGTTGAGGGTGGTCTAACCGGGGACCGTTTCCAGAGAAATCTGAAACCGGCATCCGGCCAGACCTAGTCCTTTAGAAATTGCATGCTGGCCGTGAAAAATTGAGACTTCCTCAAAAACGGCACAGTTCATTGTCGACTGCAGCGGAAACACTTCACGTGGCGGCAACACTTGGGGATTATAGTTTTCTTTGGAATCAGGTCATTTTACGAGTCTACGTATACAACTATGCGGACTATTGCACGAAAAATATTTGATTTGATATGAGATTTAAGATTATACATTCTGTGTATTTAACACATTGAGCGCCGGCCCCGCGAAAACGCGGGATTCCGAGTCTATCGCTTGAGCGCTGGCCCCGCGATAACGTGAAACAGTATTGCTTCTTTTAAATTGCGTAATGTTCAATGTATTTAAATTATATATTGAGTTCAATGGCAACATTATACTATAACATACATTATAACACTTTACATATTTAAATTGTTCTAAAAATGACCACGTGAAAAATAATATGATATTCCTTCGTATCGAATGAAATTTAAAGATACAATTTTTTATCTGTTACAATTTTAGAGATATTAACCTAAAATTAATTTCAGTTTATAAGTTAGCATGTACGTTTAATAATAGAATAAAAAGCAGAACATACATAAGACAAGAATTCATATAATATGCTTTTATCTTTTAAATAGAAGTACATTAAGTACGGACTTTAATTTTCAAGTTTCGCTCACGACTTTCCAAAGTGTTTTCGTTATGATAGATATAAGAAAAGGACCACAACCTGTTCGCTAACAGATGTTTGTTCAACTAACAACAAGAGACACGACGTAGACTGATAGAATACTATGGAACTTGAACTAAATTGTACGGATTTGGAATTGATCCTCGACTAACAGACTGTAACTGAGGCGGAACTGGAACTAAAACTGAACTTGAGCTGCAATGTTGCATTGGATTTTAAGGGCTTTGGAGTAAAATACAGTTATAATACTGTGTTTCGGAACACGAATCAGAAGTTACCGATGCAAGATTCGGATGATATAAAACTTAGATGCAACAGGGAAAGTCTGACGTATAGTATAAATATTTAGTTAGAAAGATTGATACGAGGTTCATTCGATAAGTAAAGAAGCAAATGTCGTTTTAATACAATTTCACTAATTTCACGATTTACCTATTTTTCAGCGCAATTCCTTGCTACAATTATACATTTGTCAGTTACTTCCAATTAGTCGATCGAATCAAACGTATTTATTGTCGCTCGTGAGTGCTAATACAATTACAAATAACTCTTATTGTATTACGTACGTGAGGATACACCGGGTCCTTCCACCTTAATAACTTAGACGCTGGCCGCTGTCTTTTGAAAGATGGAGTTAGAAAACAGCCAACTGGAGGGTCTTCTGAGTACAGAAGCTCCCCCGCCAACACTACAAATCAGAATCCTGCCAAAAATGGTAATAAATCCTACGCAAATTCTATTAAATACGAATACATCCTCACTAAAGATCAAGCCATAATACTTCAAGCTATAGATGGTATTAGTATCAAAAAGTATGCTTACGAAATGGGAAAACTAATCGAGGCCCTAAAGCAATAAGATTCACCTAATACCTCTCCCAACCTCCAACTATAAATCTATAGAAATAAAAAATAACAAAATAGAAATAAGACCTGCGCTGCAACTAGCACAACGTATCATTCTATTAAATGTTTTTCCAATAAACCCCAACTTCAAATTAGAGAATATATTTAAAACAGTGTCAGACTATATTAAAAAATAAACACGAGTACATCCACCAATATAGAGACTTCTTATACGATTGAAGCAAAATCGTCGATAAATAAGGACACAATGGAAGTGGAACTAACAAACTTACTAGCAGAGACATCAATACTAAGTGAATTACAAACATCGTTTGAAAACCCACCAAAATCTGTCAATCTCAACGGCATGGAAGTCAAACCACCATTGCCCACTATAAGCAAAAAAAAGTATCACTGCTAAAAAAAAAGACAAGCCCCATATCTGCGATTTATAACCATGAAAAAATAGAAGAAATGTTAAATCCAGCCAAACAAGAAATTGACCGCCCATAAGCAGATTACATTTTAAATTATAATTGAAGAATTTTATAGAAAATTCAATACGAGCAATTGACCCAATTAAAACTTCTGAAGAATTTACAGAGGACACATCCGTCTACTTTGAATAGTAAAGATGAACAAATACAGTACACTTCCTAACAACGCTCTTGAGGTCGAGAAAATCCGAAGTCGAGACTGTTTCAATAAACCGGCACACCCCAAAACCATCATTTTCGATCTCATGCACCACGAAGCCATCCATTAATAAATTTAACGGGTGCATGTACACGAGCATCGAAATTGGCGGTCGGCGAAAAACTCATCGTTTACAAGTTTCCAGTCGGAAACGCGATCGGTATGCGCGACCGTGTCTGGCAAGACGTTGTCGTGCATATAAAATACTCTCCCGGCGTTATCCCTAGCTCTATGTTCTCTTTCCATGCATCATCCTCTCTCATGCATCTCGCAATGGTTGCACATTCCGGTTGCAACGCGGTTCCTGGTAGAATTACGTGCTCCAGCTACAATAACGATGTTCCTGCTTAGTCGGTATTACTTATATTATGTTGGGGAGTTCCAAAGCTGCCTCTGTCTTGACTCAGCCTAGTTCTGCAACTGCAATTGCATTTTCGTTCCTTGTATGTGTTAGCCCGCGCCGCGACAGATCTCAAATTATCTCCTCGACTTGGTTCTTTTTTTTCTGTGCCAATGAACTTCGACGACTACGCGCCACGCATGGTATTGTTCTCGCTATAACGCTGATGCACGACGTGAATTCAAAATTGTATTTAATCTCTTTCCAGACACATAATTTTCAAAAATTGTTAGTTCGTTTCTCTTTATAAATTACTTAGATATCTTATTTCGATCTAACTAAAATGAAAACAAGTCTTTGTTTGTTTATAAGAATGACAAAAATAACATGAATGTTTAAATACGTATATATGTGTACATGAGTTTAATGTTTTATAAAGTACGATAATGACCGAAACTTTAATTTGGCATAGTATATTGTTAAGTTGTATAATACAATCTTCTTTTTTGTTAATCCTAATATCTTGAATTGTCTTGAATGGCCAGAAGTTGCTTTTAGACGTACTTGTTTATGCTTTGCGTATAATAAATCTTAACTTTAGGCTAAATTAAAAATAGATTTTTACCCTTTCTTGTTTTGTGTATAATATACGTAATTTCAATTTTTTAAATTAATTTTTATTTATGCAATGCTTATACATAATCCATATTAATCCACGCTGTAATATGTACATTAAATAAAAGATATTCTGGAACGAATTTACTTTTACAAAAGTACAAACATACCTGATAAAACTACCCTGTTATTTCATTCGATATACAAGGTGTTCGGCCATCCCTGGGAAAAATTTTAATGGGAGATTCTAGAGGCCAAACTTTTTAACGACGCCTCCATCAACAAATTGGTATTCTTGATTTTCGTCCTATTTTGGTCTCCCATTACAATGTTTCCGAGGAGTAGCCGAACACTCTGTATATGTGTACTTGTTGTAATTATCAAAAAATATAAAGGATATCTCTCGACTATTAACTGTCGATATCAGAGAGCAAACGAATATTGTTTCTAATTTTTCTAAAACGTTCATTGTGTTTCCGTGAACGTTAATAATTACTAACTAGTTACCATGCTTATGTTTAATTCGAATTCATGCCATCACTATTTAAATCTATCTAAGTACGTAATGTATTCATATCGCGTGCCATTGGGCAAGGCTGCAATAATATCGTCTGTTGACACAGTTGCCTATCGACTTACTGTTCCCGAAATGTCACCTGGATCGATAGTCAACGACCGAGCTTGAATACAGAACATGGCGTGACTCGTACTACGCTTGAAAGCAGGTTGATTTTACATTAAAAGCTAAGTAGAAAATCTAGGAGAAAATCTGTCCATTCGAACCTTCGTTTGCAAGAAGATCGATTAAAAATATTCGGTCGACGAAAGGTAATCGACGATCCATTAGAATCATTTCATGTCACGTTCTATTCACGAAAACAGTACAAGGTCATTATTCTTGTTACATACTGGCACTATTAAAAATTGCGATTAGAAAAGGTGATCTTGAAATCAATTTCTTCAAACACCCTTTTTTTTTGAACTACTACTTACCACTCTTTACAAAGCATTTCATTTTTTTTTTATTTTAAAGATATTATAAGGTCTTTACAGCAACAACTTTAGCAAATCATGATGTCAACTTTGAATAACTTTGCGATAACTTTTTTCTAAAATACACGTTCTATTAAATGGCTCATCCTACAAATGTCGAACAAGTCAGAGAGTTGATCTTTAAAGCGCACCCCTGTACTCTAACGGAAAGCGATCGCTTCGATATCATAGAAGGAATGCAACTCGCTTTTATTAGCGACTCTGCGATTGGTAATTACTGAGGGTAATTCCCAAGAAGCCCAACACGAAATAAGTTTGCGATCCGTAATCGAATCAAACGAATGCCTTGTGGCGGATCCTACGTACTCTGTTAATTGCCGTGTTGATATTACGGTAAATTTGGAATTCGGTTTGACGCGAAGCCGAGTAATTAGCCGTTGAATGTCGCGAGGCAGTTCCCCGAATGCGAGATGCATCTTATTTGCCTCCGGAGACGGTGTGCGCGCACGCGAGGGAGATTGCACTTTGACAAGCTGCTCGTGCTGGCACGAAGCGTGTCAGAGACACATACTCCCAGCTAGGCGTGTTTCGCCTTTCACACTCGGTAAAACCCCGCGCCCTTTCATTACTTTTCAAAGCTTTTGCACGGAGATCCCTTCCCTTGAATTGCCAACTAAATCAACTAATTTTCTTACGGGCCGATAACCCACCCCCACTGGGATCGACTGAGAATAAATCGTAACGTTTCTTTCTTATTTTTTTCAAAACAAATAATTTCGAGTGTATAATAAAAGAAGTTTGAGTGTATAAAATAATAAAATATTAGTCTGCAATCAAATATTACTACACTACCAGTTACAGTAAATACGAATTTACTTGTTCAATTATTCTCGTTTCACTTGAGTACAGATACTGATGAAAATGTATAGATTGCATATCTTAACGCCATAAAAGAGGATGATTTAACAGAGATACATTTAAATATTCTTCAATAGATACTAATTTGTTTTGGTTATTTCTTCGAAACGAAAGCGATCAAATATTACCATTACCAATTATAGTAAATATTGTATATTGAAAATATATATTAACACTACAGAAGAGGATGATTTAACAGAGATACATTTAAATATACTACAATAGATACTAATTTGTTTGGTTATCTTTTAATGCAATAAATTTCTTTGACGAGTTTCATCATCACATAGAATAATTCTTATTATGAATATTCACGTTCTCAAAATAATCTTAACGTGTCTAGACCCTCTCTTAATAATTCCTGCGATGTAACGTCTATTGAGCTTGTTTCAGCGTAACAATAAACTCATACCACCAGCGGATGTAGAGTCGCACCCTCCAAACATTCATAAACAGTCAAGGTTTTTTACTTACAACCTAGTGCCCTTAAGGCCGCTATTTAATTAGCAAATTCATTTAAATGCGCATAGCAAAAGGAGGCAATCGGCAGTTTTTCTAAAGCAGGATTACTTTATGATCCCTCGGAAGAGCCGACTGAAGGTAAGAGATGACAAAGAATAGAATTCGCGAAAAACTATATTTCAGAGTCTCCTAAATTTTGGCATAATGTCATATTTTGCGACGGAAGCAAATTTAATATAAGGGGCTCCGACGGTCGTCAAAAAAATTTGCCGAAAACCAAACGCGGAATTGAATCCCAGGAATCTGCATAGGACTGTTAAGCATGGGGGCGGTCATATAATGGTTTGGGGTTCTATTAGTTATTATGGTGTGGGTAAACTGCAGATTATTACGGATACAATGGGCAATATAATGCATTTAAACATTTTAAAAGAAAATTTAAAGCAAAGTGCTCAAAAGATGGGAATCTTAGACGTCTTTCACTTTTACCAAGATAACGACCCCAAACATAAATCGAGATTAGTGCAAGAATGGTTATTATACAATTGTTCGAAAGTAATGAAAACTTCACCTCAGTCCCTGGATTTAAATCCTATCGAGATGGTATGGAATATATTATATGTTAAAATACGTAAATACTCAATTAGAAATAAAACTGAACTACAAAACAGATTACAGGAGGAATGGCAAAATATTGACATTAATTATTTAAAAACAATAGTAGGATCAATGCCAAAAAGACTTGCGGAAGTTATAAAACAGAAGGGGTATCCCACTAAATATTAATTTCGTTAATTTTTAACGAAGCCTCAGTCAAGAAATTGATATTCTTGATTTTCGTCTTATTTTGGCCTATAGAACCTCCCATTCAAATTTTTCCTAGGGGGGCCGAACACTCTGTATAAATAAAGACTACAGTTTTTGGAAAAACGTAAAAAAGCAAAATTAACATTTTCGGAAATGATGATAAAATAAAAATTTGGCGGAAACCGAATCAAGCGTGGAAAGTACAAAATTTGAATCCAACCATTAAACACGGAAAGTGCAACGTTATGGTGTGGGGCTGCGTTTCATCGGTAGGAGTTGGAAATTTTGAATTCATTGACGGAAATATGGATAAGTGGTGTTATTTAAATATTTTGAAAACTCATTTGAAAGATAGTGCACATAATTAGGACTGTGAGACTCATTCATGTTTTACGACGATAATGACCCGAAACATGCATCAAGGATCGCTCAAGAATGGCTGTTGTACAACTGCCCTAAAGTCATTCACACACTTGCTCAATCACCTGATATAAGTATCATTGAGCATGATTGGCGTAAATTAAAATCGCAAGTGAATAAGAGCGAAAAATCAAGTAAAGATCAATTAAAAGCAGCAATACAGGCAGCGTGGGAAAATATTGAATCAAGTTTTCTAGAAAAGTTAGTTCGATCTATTCCACAACGATTGCAGGCAGTTATAGATAATAATGGCTTTTCTACTAATTGTAAGTATTAAACTAATTTTTCATATTTGATTTATATTTTACTGTATAAATATGTATGATTTTGAATGCGAGGATAATTTGACGCATTATGTTGTTATTGTTTGTTTTCATCAATAAAGAATAATATTTAATTCTTTATTCTTCGTATGAGAAATCACCAAGCATTAAGCTATAGATTACTAATTTATTCTCGGCCAAATTCCTTATCCCATGACTATACGGAGTCAGTACTTCTTACGATACAACCTGTACGATTTTCAATGTGAGTGACTGTAATTTATTGTAGTAAACCTTCCCTCCTACATTTTATACTACACTTGTTTTACCGGAGAGAAACGTTATCTTAAAAAAAACATCTTTTCTCTTTCGGAAGTACTTGCCGGATTTTCTTGACATTTTGTTGGAAAAATTCTACGTAAAATTTACTTCATTGTAACAGATGACTTTTTAAGCGTATCCAGGAGGTTGTCTTAAATTCTATCGGGTAAACTTTACTTTCCAGGACAAAAAATTCTAGAAAAATCGGTGTAACGCGCGCCATGCTAGTGTGAAAAACAAACTGTGCTGGGGAAAAAATTTAGCGAACGTCGAGTTTGAAGGGAACGCCGCGCCGTTCAGAGACCCAGTACAAATAACAACTACGATAAGATTTAAGTGGAAAAATCGTGGAACGGTAGTCGTTGGATAACAAATTCAGGACCGATACGCCATCCACTTCGCAATGAATTAAGCAGAGAAGCAACGGCAAGGTTTTATTCCGACCGGGACGATCGTAGGAAATTAAACAACCATCGGGTTTCGGGGTTTGTCGCTTCTGCATTAAATTCGAAGACGTTACGGCGAAGTCGTATAATTCTCCCGTATAATCCATATATCCACTGCCTATCTATTCTCGGATTGTTATTCCCGACTCCAGTTCAAGCCAGAGTACTAAAATCAAGATATTGCGCCTTGTAAACCGACTATATCCCTCGGATGGATTATGTGCTAACTCAAGGAGCTTATGCGCTGACTTAATAATCCTTCTTGTAAATCAGCCGGTACTGTCCCGTTCCAGTCATATCGTTTTCATATTTTATCGCCACTTTCATTATTACACGACACTCCTTGGCGAAAGTATACGTTCGAACCATTTTATTCGTTCCAGTTTTCGCGGTACGTCGGCATGTTCATTACAAGAAGTATACACACAGTTGATTATCTCACTAATATCAGAAACAAAACTTACGATTCAATAACAACTTTAATTTAAAGTAGAGAATGCAAAGTTCATAATTCACCGATAGAACGAATCAAAATAACTTTGTTTCGAAGATGTAGTGGATGGAGCTATAACTTCTTCAGGCGTATTATACATACAGGGTGTTCGGCCACCCCTGGGAAAAATTGTAATGGTAGATTCTAGAAGCCAAAATAGGACGAAAATCAAGAATACCCATTTGTTGATGGATGCTTCGTTAAAAAGTTATTAACGTTTAAAGTTCCGCCCGTACTGAATTTTTTTCTCGAAAGTGGGTAGAATTTCGGAAGTATGTCTGTTGACCAAAAATAATTATAATTGACCCCTACAACCAAAAATAATTTTTTTAGAACGATTTGAAATTTTTTAATTTAATTTTTTAATAACTTTTTAACCAAGCCTCAGTCAACAAATTAGTATCCTTGACTTTCGTCTTATTTTGGCCTCTGAAATCTCCCATTAAAATTTTTCCCAGGGATGGCCGAACACCCTGTATATAAAATCTATATAAATATTGATGCACAATTTCTCCTCGAAACCCTTCATAAAATGGACATTTTATTATTTCATTACGTCAGAATGACATTGGTCCAGCCCAATTTATCAGCTCTTAAAATTCCAATTATATTCGCGTCTCCAAGTCCAGCAGTTCAGCTTTACCGTATTTTCTGTATCGCGACTTTCGTTTACGGCCAGGCGGAAAATTAAATATGAAAACAGTCCACCGCTCGCAGAGAATCAGACTCGTTCGCGGAATATTTCACAACATCCGACGACAGCTGTGCGGTAAAATATTTACATGCGCGCGTAACTCGTACAGCGACTTGAAATTATCATGGGGCGTCTTCTAGAGCGCACGTCGTTCGTCTTTTCCGTTTTCTCATTCCACTTCCGTTCCATTTTCCTGTTCGTTTTTTTCTCACTCTTAGCCCGGTTTCCGCCGATTTGCACGAGTCCGCGGAAACGTCAAATACCTCGCATCGGCGGGAATATCTTCTCGGATCGTACTGCTTCTGGCAAAATGTTTTCGACACAAACGCAATGATACGAAATCTTTTAGGACGTAGCTTTTAAGATAATAATAATATAAAACGCACGGGAATGTTAAATCCATCTAATACAAAGTAAATGACTTTGACAACATATTTCAAGGTCATCGAAATTGGTGAGGAATCGCTAAAGTAAATAATTACCTACAAATTTTAATCAAATCTCTCGGAAGTATATTTTCTGAGAGTTTGAAAAGCTCAATTTTTCGAAAGTGCTAGATTGAAACGCCACCGTAAGTCGTAACTCCAGAATTTTAAACGCGATGATTTATGGCAGTAGATTTTAATCTTTTTAGGCTCACGGCGAGTCAACGATCAAAACTTTGAACACTAATAGCACACTAAACTCTCAGCGCAGCATATAGTTTGATATTTTATCACGCCGGTGTAAAATCTTTATAGTTGAACGTAAATCGTTGTGTTTGCAAATACGATTTTATATTTGCTAAACGCTCGACTCGGTGAACTCTTGCGAAAGCTAATAACCTTGTTTTAAAAATGTGTAATCGCGATCGCGATGTAGAAAATTATTCAAAAGTGATAGCAGATCATGTGCTCGCGACGCATAATATTTGCACGTCATATTGCACTTTAATTTCTTATCTGTTTGCGTTTCATCAGATCTCAAGCGTAAGTAATTGAAAAAAAAAATACAAAGTGTTGGTACTTATCAAAACCATACGCTATAATTACGGGAGAATTTTGCAAAAAATTAATTTCGTTTAATAACGGAAGTTGAAAAATTTTTCGCTAAAAATTCCATAGTAACTTCTTACCATAATCGAATCTGCCTATAAAGTTGTCGCGAATATTAAAGTTCTTGTAAGTCAAGCTAATTAAATGTATTTAAAATGCATCAATAACCCAAGGAATTTTCTTTCCTCCGCGCGTTTTAATAATCCTTATTATGCTTACTACTCGTAAAACTAATGATCGGAAGGTAAGCGTGTGCTTTATCGCACGACACGAACCTGAGTGAAACAATGTTTGTTGATTTTACGTGGTTACGCAAGAACAACGCGATTCAAATCTTTTTTCCAAACAAGTCGATATGCGATTTTTCTTCGATTTCTGTTTCAATTTCACGCGTTTTTCGTGGTTCGTTACTTCACCAGTTCCCAGTGCACGTGTCAACGCGACGTAATTTCCATCGAAATGGATATATCTTATTAGGTCAGGGAGTTATGTATTCTTATCGACGTTATCATCATAGCCCTGCTGTCGCGTGAGCGCAATTAAGCCAGAGTGCTTTCCTATCTCTGTAATATAACATCTCTATAATACTTCTCTCCGTGTTTTCGTTTCCTGTCTACTGATCCCTCTCGTGGATTTGCATAACTCCGGGAAAATTCCACGGACGGACACCTGGCACAGTTTCACAGGCCAAGACAAGCCCAGTCTTTCGCATGCATTTCGGTACGTTACCGATGAAATCACGCGATGATCAAGGAAATTAATTACACCTCTGGAGGAAGAACAAGATAGAAGATCACGAGAAGCAACGAGCTTGAGCAATATTTTCTGTTTTCGGGAGCTCAAAATTGGGCAAAATTGAGAAAATAGTCGAAACAAAAGAAACATGGGATTTTAAACGATTCTTAAATTTCTTCAAAATTACCCAAAACTAACAAAATTTTAGATTAGATACTAGTTGCCTGAGAACACGTGTGAAACTAAGTGCTGAATTTATTTACTGTTTCTTTAGAGAAATAAGCGTACTTTTAACACTAAACCTACCGCAACCGGTCAAATAACCGTTTTTAAAATTTTGTTTAGAATTTCTACCATACAATATTATTTTAGCGCCATACAACTTCACGACTTTTTTTATATTGTACGTACATACAATAAATTTTACAATATTCACTTCTATTCTTATTGTTTATTTTTTGAGAAAAATATGTAGTATGTCTTGCCTACCACGACCAGTCAGATGACCGGTTGAATGATTTATATTTGAACTGGACAAAAGGTACCAAATCCTGGTTAACTTCCGATGTAAATAGGAAATATGTATATGTATATATGTTAATAAAATATTGTGTTTGTAAATAGGTGTTATATTATCTATTTGCTAAATAAATCAGGCTTCGCGAACTTTGTGGGAGCCAACATCTTGTTTAAATAAAAATAATTTTTTCTACAAAAGGAAGATTTTCTTAGGAGAAATTAATTTTTAAAGTCCCATGACATCGTACCCGGTTAAAAAATGAAATATATGCTACCACAATTTATACAAACTAAACAAGTACAATATACGATGCAATAGACGATTATAAATATGCAGCCAAACGACAACAGTGGGAATTAAATCGTCGATTCTGTTTCCTGGTGATAAATTATAATCACGGATATACAAGCGGCACAGTTTATTATCTTGCTTCGAATCAGTAGCGTCGGTCGAGCACAATTAGTTGAAACAACTTCCAATTCTCGCGACGCTTCTTTTTGTCGCATCCGCTTCCGTTCTCCCGCGTCTTTCAGATTTCCGGTCTCTCTCGCCGATTTGCATAAGCCCGTCGAAGAACAAACACCGCGCCACGCCACGAATATCTTATTAGGTCAGAAAGTTTTGATTTCGCGACCGTCACGGCGGGGAACACGCCTCTTAAACCGATCTCTGCTGAATATAATTATCTACGAGCCAGCATCGGGGAAGGATAAATGGATTCTAGGCGGCATCGACCCGGCGACAGATGTTTGATCCGTTGGAAAGTTGAGTTGGAACCGTGTCACCCTGCGCTTCCTTGCGGGGGCGTGCTGTTTGTCGAGAAACGTGCAACGCTTTCCGAATCTCTCGACTTTTGTGTCCATCGGCAGATCGGTGTTGGGCGAATTTTATTCACGAAAAACGAATCAAAAATGTTTAATTCGTTCGTAAATGAGCTTGTTCCTGTAGATGACGATTCGCAAAATCCGTTAATGGATGTTAATTTACGAAGAAAAACTAAAAGGTTATTTGACGAGTGTAATTCAAAGATTCGATGCACTAAAACTGGAATAATTCTGATTAATAAAAGAATAAGAGTAATTTATGCTGAAATTATGTTTATACTTTTTTTCACTAATCCATTTCCATTGTCCGTCGATTCTTTTTCAATTTTAAATGCGTTTACCTCCAAAATTTGGTTCCTCGTTGCTCACTGCATATTTATTTTAATTTCATACGAGCGTCACAAAATTTATATTAAAGTAGTAATAAAAATGACTAAATGTAAGAAAGTGAGATAATAATGTCGTTTCAAAAAATTGTGTCTGTATCGAAATTTGATCGGTGACTTATGGACAATAGCACATATTTTGTACATGGGTAAAAGATTTCAAGACAATTGTTTAGTAAAAGAATTAAATGTGTATGATAACTAATTAGTTAATCAAAGAATTTGAAATTTGCATGGGCTCTCGAAATTTTCAACGAGCCTCTAAAAGCCATAATTTTCTTAATTTAAGATTTTCTCGTAACTGATGTCTCAATTAATCGATTAATTGACGTTCTATTGTAGTTTATATCGCTAAGGAGGTTCGTTAGTCGGAGAAATGACCGTGCAATGATGTACAGAAACCCAAAGCCGACCGACAAATCATTAACGCAACGTCGCAAACAGGATGACATACTGTATGACTGATGCTGGCCCAGAAAAATTTCAAAGGTATTTCCGCCTTTCTGTCCGTGGATATGCTGAAAGAACGTTCTTCATGACAATAGAATTCAATTCAAAAAATGAAAACGCCACATCGTGAAAATGACAACGCTCGTAGAAGAACGTTGGCCTACAAAGCTCGAAGATACATACAGGGTGAGGCACGAATTAGTTGCCACGATTTTTTAGCCCCTTTCGATGGCCTGACAAAAGAATGTTTCCTATCAAAGTTTATCAGTGTTTAACCGACTAGAAATTGCAGTTGCTTAAATTTAAAAACAAATTGATTTTCGATAAAAAATTAAGGTCACTGTTATATTTTTAAATGGAACTAGGTATTTTTAACTTCATAGTACTGTAGACGATGTTGAGTTGAATTGAACAATATGCTACACGATGACTTTCAGATGACATTGAAGGAAAAATTGTCATGAATCGATTGCCACAATATTTGAAATTATTCGGCGATATATAACACTAAGGCCTCGTAAACAAATCAACGTGAATATTACGAATGCTTTAATAGCATAACATTTATTCAACTTCAGAACTTAATACACAAAATAAAATACAAATTTATACAAAATCAAACTGAAAACACGCATGTTAAAAAGGTACATGTAATTAGTAATTAAATTAAATGTTCGAACTGCATTTTGAATGCATAAGAAATTAAATAAAATCTAACTGGAAATTAGTTAATAAATATATTTGAAAATAAATACAAAAGGTAGCATAAATAATAATAGTTGATATATTCATCGGGTAGAGGACGAAATTCCCTTTAAAACGAGTGTTCATTCCAGTCTATAGCGTAATTAGTTCCGGAATGTAACGACTTTTGTTTCAAGTCGATAGGGTGGCTAGTTTTGGAGATATAAGGGTTCGAAGCATTTGTTTACTTTTCATTGTTGACATTGGTGCGAGGTCATTGACTTTATGTGCTCGTTGTTTGGAATTCCAAACATGGTTTATTGTAAGATTTCTTTAATACACGGTTTTTATTTTTCAACCATTAATGGCACGTGGGCTTAAGACTCTCCAAATTACTTGACGGAATTATTACTGCACGGAATTTGATCATCTGACGACCATATTCAACTTTACCTTTTAGTACGTAGTTCAACATTTACATTACGCGACGTGCACTCTTTAATTAATTTTGCAAGATCGCATTAGGCCCAGATACCGATAGAAGACAGCATAAATAGTAATAGTTGATATATTCATTGGATAAAGGATGACAAGCCATTTAAAACGAGTGTTCGATCAAGACGATAATGTGGCTAGTTCCGGAGATATAAGGATCCGAAGCATTTGTTTACTTTTCATTGTTTACATCGCGAGGTCATTGACTTCACACGTGCTCGTAGTAAACAGTAAATAGTACATTTTTGGAAATACTGCACTCGGTCACTCGGTCACGACTTACGTACAAGAAAAACAGGTCCAATGAGTTAGACAAAAACAAAGATAGTAAAATTTGAAAAATTACCCCTTTACATAAATTACGATATCTTCAAAACGGAAAATTAGAGTAACACAAAATAAAGTGTTAAAACAATCAGTTCAAAGGAGAAGCTTTGTAGCTTTTAATAATGGCTCAGTTATGCAGAAAACATGAGTAGTTTTGGAACTGCACGCGTGTAAAATTTGTGTACTTCTAATACGCATTGCTATTTATTAAACTTTTATAACAATATTATAATTTTTTATATGCTCAACGGTTCGACAGTTTTAGAACATTTTTCTTTCATTACTTATTAGTAGAAGACACTAACGGTTCACTTAATTCAGTACATATTCGGTAATTGTCTTTTAAGTGTCCCTTAAGTGTAACAAATTGTATAAGCGTACGGAAGCCGCAATAAGGGTCTAGAACGACTATGGGTTGGCCACCATTACCATATGGTATCGTTAGGTCTAATCAGCTACTAAGGGAGGAGCCTAATGTAATGGTTTCTAAAAATCGAAACCTTTGTTGCGTCGCAGACCCTCGAGCGTCCCGTCGCGACGCAATATAATACGTAGGGTAGGCCCAAGTGTTAGGGCCCAACCACTTGCTCGCCTGTTCATTAGGCAGTTTTCGTCGCCTGGGCAAGTGGTACCCTCAAGGCCAGACGTCGGCTAGGTGGTTGGAGGCGCCGCTCGACCACCCATATTTCCCACATGTTTTCACTTACCCTGGTGTCCTCTTAACCGACTTTCCTTTTCCAGAACAGCCCTATGCATACCTCCACTCCTTTTCCTAGGTCCCAGCCTACATTTTTCCCAATTAGCCAATCCTGATAAACCACTCCCAATTTTCTATTCCGACTCCGGCGTCTCCACCCACCAAAATTAGGTATATAAGGTAGCCCGCGAGCTACGACCACATCACTCTAAAAAATCCGAAAAGGATTACTTCACGCAATAAAGAATTGTAAAAAACCAACCAGCAAAACTTCTTCGTCGTGAGCCAACCACAACAGTGTTGTCGCGACGATCACGACAACCTTTATGTTGCTTTAATCGATCGTAGTGTGTGTAAAAAATATATTTAATAAAATAAGAAGCCAGAAATTTAATTGAAAGAGAATGCCGACTGACGTTTTTATAAAGAAATTAATAAAATTGTGGATTAGCGATCAGGAGAAACATTGAATATGTCGATGATACAGAAAATGCTATAATGACAACTTATTATCATTTATGCTCCACGAATAAAAACTGCAAGCTGTAGTTAGGGTTACTGATTTTCTTAAAACTCTGAACACAGATTTTGTTGTTTCACTTTGCGAAAATGTACCATTATTGTTGAGGAATGCAGTGTCGCCACCTACGGGACGGAACCAGAACGTTCTCTGTAGTAGAAGTTACATGCTTTAATCCATTTCCGTAAAGTTACACTATGCAATCCAAAAGTATTATTATTAAAGTAATAATAAGCTGAAGTATATATTCGTGTTCATAACGGTTTATACCCAAACCCTAACAATTATAAAGTTACATACTAAATACCTGTCGAGATATTCATTGCTGTATTTTTATATTCCTTTTTCATGATAAGTGATTCGCCTCAATGACATTTTCAGATACTAGTAAAACTTTAATCATGAATATTTCGAAAAATATCTTAACAATATACGCTGATGTGTCTAAGCTGCTCCCAAAATTGTACTCATCCACGCTTTAACTGGCTTAACGCCAGTATTCCGAGAGAAATCTGGTGTTCGATAATTAGAATGTAAACAGTACAACAAGGCGGGTGTCAATATGAATTTAGTACTCATTGTATTTTAATGGGGATTTCGGGTCGATGTTATTGGTTCAACGTCTCTTTGAAGTATTCAATACCTTTAAGTGATCCTAGTTATGTTTATCCAACCTGTGCTAACGTAACAACGCACATATTACAGCATGTATCGAACCGATCCTGTTTATGTCCAAAGCTATTTAATATTGACCTTTGCCAACGGTGTTACAGTATCTGTGTGTATTTTACGATCTATGAGCAATCTGTACTAATCTCAAATACGGCAGAAAAACAAAAAAAGCCACTTCACGAACTTTATGAGACGCAGAGTATTACCTTGACCTTTCAAGTAGCATTTAATTCAGGATAGTTATTAAATACAGTAAAATCTCGGTCATCCGAACCTCATTTATTCGAACGAAATACTGCTGAACCTCAGACATACAGACTCGTGACTGAGCCTCTATTATCCGGGCAGTGGTCGCGCGCCTCTCACAATCAGTTATACGAACCCGTATTTTTAGTTATACGACCGCGTATTCTTATACAAATGTAATATGTAATAGGAGCTAACATTTGATGCAAGCTGAAACGTAATTTAATACAATTAATAAATTTGTAAATCATTTTTACATATTGTTCACAATTTATTTCAAAACATTTATAAGTATGTACATAGATAAAACAATTAGGTCTTAATAGCATTGTGGGATCGGGAAGATAATGACTCCGCTCTGTTCCGTTCCGCACAATTGTATTGTTGCTGTCGTACAACGACGTGACTCGTGGTGCGGGTTACGCTCGACTCTCTGGTACGATCATCGCCCCCGTACCAAGAGGCCTTCAAAAACAAAAGACGGTCAGAGACGACGACAACGGCTTTTCGGCCACGCGGCTCTGGTCGTCTCGTGTGCAACCATCGTCTCGTGTGCAACCATACATTGTAGCGGCTTCGAACGGCTAAGGCGTATGTAGTGCCTGGGCCGCCACACTACCCCCCTGCCAGTAATTGGCACAATTACGAAAAATTGACCGACTACATTACCACTACCATTTACTCTATTATACAGGGTGTTCGGCCACCTCTAGCAAAAATTTTAATGAGCGATAGTAGAGGCCAAAATAAGACGAAAATCAAGAATACTAATTTGTTGATGGAGGCTTCGTTGCAAAGTTATTAACATTTAAAGTTCCGCCTGTAGAATGACAATCCGCTGAACAGCTGGTTCGCGCGGACGGTTGCGGCAGGCGAGTGCTAGTGGTTCTCACGCAGCATGAAAAATTCTGATTACCGACATTATCGACAGCCTTAGATTTTTGTCCACTTATGGGAATGCGAACACCTTACGTTGAATAAGATTCAACCTGTCTTATGAAAATCCAGAAGGGCATATCAAAACTCGTCCGACGAGATTTTCACAGAGAAAGGGTGAATGCCAGTTCCAATACACAATGTTGTGAACAAAAATCACCCACATGCGATTATACACGCCCCACGATTGTCCACAGTGTCCACAAGTATCCACAAATAATCCTTTCAGGCACTAACCACTATGCAATTAAATAAACACGTACCGCGATTATGTTATTCGTGAATGTCTACGTGTACGTGTATCACGATTCTTCCGAGTTACTTACGAATAAAACGGTTATTAATTTTTCAAATACACTTCAATTTAAAAATGTAAACAGGAATTTAATAAGTATTCGCTGATTGTTTATATCACTGTATTTCTTACATGCTACTTAATACATAACTGAAATGTGTCGCGTGAACTAGCTTGACTGATACTGTTTTCCGACTGACTAGCTGGCCGAACACGTGCCGATGCTGCCCTTTGTCTCCGCTGTGTGTGAGAGAGATAAGCGAGGCGAGTGACGTAGAATCGGGGCCTGTTCGGCATATGTTTCTCTGAACCTCGTCGGTCGATGGCACAGTCAGCTGCTAGTATTGTTACATTCTTCGCCGTGAACGTAAATCGATGCGAAACTTTCATTTATCCTGCGATTCCTTTTTACATTTTTAAATTGAAGTGTATTTGAAAAATTAATAACAGTTTTATTCGTAAGTAACTCGGAAGAATCGTGATACACGTACACGTAGACATTTACGAATAACATAATCGCGGTACGTGTTTATTTAATTGCATAGTGGTTAGTGCCTGAAAGGATTATTTGTGGATACTTGTGGACACTGTGGACAATCGTGGGGCGTGTATAATCGCATATGGGTGATTTTTGTTCACAACGTTGTGTATTGGAACTGGCATTCACCCTTTCTCTGTGAAAATCTCGTCGGACGAGTTTTGATATGCCCTTCTGGATTTTCATAAGACAGGTTGAATCTTATTCAACGTAAGGTGTTCGCATTCCCATAAGTGGACAAAAATCTAAGGCTGTCGATAATGTCGGTAAGCAGAATTTTTCATGCTGCGTGAGAACCACTAACACTCGCCTGCCGCAACCGTCCGCGCAAACCAGCTGTTTAGCGGATTGTCATTCTACAGGCGGAACTCTAAATGTTAATAACTTTGCAACGAAGCCTCTATCAACAAATTAGTATTCTTGATTTTCGTCTTATTTTGGCCTCTACTATCGCTCATTAAAATTTTTGCTAGAGGTGGCCGAACACCCTGTATATATGTATTATACACGCATATACAGGGTGTCCCGTAAATAGTGTAAGAACCGGAAATGGGGGGTAGGTGAGACGATTCTAAACAACAATTTCCTTTGCAAAAGTGTCGGATGGGGCTTCGTTTTTGAATTATTAACGAAAAACACTGACCAATCACGGCGCTCGCCTTCCGCGCGCTCAGGGCCGTCCGACCTCGGAGAGCCACCGCGCCGGGTAGGTAGCAAGATGCGCGTTGAAGATACATCGAGCAACGAATACAAATAATTAAAAATACTACCACTACAACTGCTACCTAATTCGTTAATTACTACGTAATTAGTACGTAAATTACTAAATCGAATTTATTAATTATTTGTATTCGCTGTTTCCGAGAAAGAAGGAATAAAATCTCGGAATTTTTAGGAAATTAACCCTTCGCAACCGAGTGACGCTTCTCGCCAGTGTTTTAAAATTAAAATAAAAATTATTATCAGAAAATTAAAATAAATACGGTAAGAACCATTTGTAACCGTTTGTTATTAAAAACTGTACTGCAAAAGCAGACTGGATTTCTGCGTACCGAAACATTTCTCGAATGCAAAGGGTTAATAGAGAAATAATTGAAATTCGACTTACCCATTCATCTGCAAATTGACCTACTGCGCTGACAATAGGGCCCGGCCAATGCACCGCTGTCGATCACAGCAAGGTCGAAGACCCGAACGAAAATCAGCTGATGGGCCAGCCCGGTCACTGTACCTGCTTCTCACCCCGAAAACACTTCACAGCACGGTCACTAACACTTTTCACTTTCGCATACCGATGCGTTCCGTTGCACCCTTCTTCGATTGTTGCACCTTCCTGGGTTGATAACGGTGTCTGGATGTTGCTCCCTCCTGAATTGTTACTCCTTCCTGAATTGTTGTTGCTCCCTGAATTGATGCTCCTTCCTGGATTGTTGCTTCTTCGAACCTTGCTCCCTTCAGGATTGTTGTTCCTTTTCGCTGGGATAATGGGCGCGATACGTGCGGGCGGCTTTCTTCGCGTTCCCCTTGGACTCCGCGAAAACGAAGAACGAACGATAATACTCTGCGTTTACGCGTTCCATCGCGTGCGTCCGCTTCTGTTCAGAAACGCGTAGGTTCTGTGAAAAATTTTGACTGACAAATTGCATTTCCCTCCCCGAAAAAGTTCCAGGTAGGACAACCCATTGTCGCGCGATTCGGAATTACCTGCGATCGGCGAACGTGCAGACCATGCTTTTGCCGTGTATCGCACAAAGCCAAACGTCTCTTCGGCTAGTTGACCCTGGCGGAGTTATTTTTTTATTACTGCAAAACTGCCGCAAATGTTTGCTGCTAACCGTGCGTTCGACTCTTCTATTCGAATTTTTATGATTCACCGTGAATATTTTTGTACACAAAACATATTTAATTGTACAACAAAAATATTTAACGAAAATATTAGAAAATATTTCTTCTTGGAATTTTTATTTCAGAAATAAAAACTAGAAGAAATATTATTTAATATTTTTGTTAAATATTTTTGTTTTTTTTTGCTCCAATATTTTTATTATCGCATATTATCTATTATGTAACTGCCTCCTTCTTTGTGGATTATTTTTTATAAACAATACCTTTTTATTTTATACTCTTAAAATTTAAAAGCATGGAATTTTTCATGGTATATTCTTCTTTCTTTTTTACAACAAATTTTCCATGAAAAAATATTCACGGTGAATCTTAAAAATTCGATTAGAAGAGTCGACCGTACGGTTAGCAGCAAACATTTGCGGCAAACATGGTCTGCACCTTCGCCGATCGCAGGTAACTACGAATCGCGCGACAATGGGTTGCCTTACCTGGAACTTTTTCGAGGAGGGAATTGCAATTTGTCAGTCAAAATTTTTCACAGATCCTACGCGTTTCTGAACAGAAGCGGACGCACGCGATGGAACGCGTAAACGCAGAGTATTATCGTTCGTTCTTCGTTTTCGCGGACTCCAAGGGGAACGCGAAGAAAGCCGCCCGCACGTATCGCGCCCATTATCCCAGCGAAAAGGAACAACAATCCTGAAGGGAGCAAGGTTCGAAGAAGCAACAATCCAGGAGGGAGCAACAACCATTCAGGAAGGAGTAACAATTCAGGAGGGAGCAACATCCAGGCACCGTTAGCAACCCAGGAAGGAGCAACAATCGAAGAAGAGTGCAACGGCACGCATCGGTATGTGAAAGTGAAAAGTGTTAGTGACCGTGCTGTGAAGTGTTTTCGGGGTGAGAAGCAGGTACAGTGACCGGGCTGGCCCATCAGCTGATTTTCGTTCGGGTCTTCGACCTTGCTGTGATCGACAGCGGTGCATTGGCCGGGCCCTATTGTCAGCGCAGTAGGTCAACTTGCAGATGAATGGGTAAGTCGAATTTCAATTATTTCTCTATTAACCCTTTGCATTCGAGGAATGTTTCGGTACGCAGAAATCCAGTCTGCTTTTTCAGTACAGTTTTTAATAACAAACGGTTACAAATGGTTCTTACCGCATTTATTTTAGTTTTCTGATAATAATTCTTATTTTAATTTTAAAACACTCTGGCGAGAAGCGTCAGTCGGGTGCGAAGGGTTAATTTTTTAAAAATACCGAGATTTTATTCCTTCTCCCTTGGAAACAGCGAATACAAATAATTAATAAAAAGTAAATTCCATTTAGTAATTTACGTACTAATTACGTAGTAATTCACGAATTAGGTAACAGTTGCAGTGGTAGTATTTTTAATTATTTGTACTCGTTCCTCGATGTATTTTCAACGCGCATCTTGCTACCTACCCGGCGCGGTGGCTCTCCGAGGTCGGACGGCCCTGAGCGCGCGGAAGGCGAGCGCCGTGATTGGTCAGTGTTTTTCGTTAATAATTCAAAAACGAAGCCCCATCCGACATTTTTGCAAAGGAAATTGTTGTTTAGAATCGTCTCACCTACCCCCCATTTCCGGTTCTTACACTATTTACGGGACACCCTGTATAATACGTAATACCTAAAAATACATGAAAGTACATAAAAGTGATGGAAAAAAATAAATGGTATATGATACTTATTATAATAATGCGCAAGCCTTAAGTACTACCGCGTAATTTGAAATCGCTCGGGAAAACGTACGCGTCTACCTGAACGCGTAACACGTTGCTGTATAACCGGCGTATTGTCAGGTACGTTTGTTTGTGTGACCGGCTGATTTTCTATGCTCACGGGATCCGGTCTGTTTTCTGCTAGCATATAAGCAGGCTTTAGCCTTTCAATTGATATATTTATTTCCTTACATCTAATGTTTATTGTAAATGTTTTTTCGCCTCGGCGCGCTACGGCGTATGGGCCTTCATAAGCGGGTTGTAAAATAGTTTTGGCTGAATCTGTTCGGATGAAAACATGTGTTGAACTGCTAAGATCTTTGAAAACGAATGTACGATTAACGGAATGGCGTGATGCATTAGAGGGACTCAATTTAGAAAAATGGTTGCGTAGTCTATTAGTAAAATCGGAAGCATTTTCTGTGCCTTCCGCTGAATGCGAAGACAAGAACTCTCCCGGTAATCTTAATGGCTCGCCATAAACTAATTCCGCTGAGGTAGCGCCGAGGTCTTCTTTCCAGGCGGAACGAATACCGAGTAGAACCGTCGGAAGTATTTCTGTCCACTTGTCGGATCCGTGGCACCTTATAGCCGACTTGAGCTGTCGGTGAAAACGCTCTACCATCCCATTGGCCGCTGGGTGATACGCCGTTGTGCGAAGGCGTGTGGATCCAATTAAATTGTTCAGCGCAAAAAATAATTTGGATTCGAACTGCCTACCCTGATCGGTGGTAATCCGTACGGGAGCACCAAACCGCGCTACCCAACCGTCATAAAAGGTTCGAGCTACGGTTTGGGCCTCCTGATCGACCATGGGGAAGGCTTCCGGCCACCGCGTATATCTGTCTACACAGGTCAGACAATACCTGAAACCTTCGGACACCGGTAAAATTACTATGTCTAAATGAATGTGTTCGAATCGCGCAGAAGGTTTAACAAATGTAGCCAATGGTGCAGTCACATGACGGGAAATTTTTGATCTTTGGCACGGTATACAGCAACGTGTCCACGTGCGAACATCTCTTTTAATCGACGGCCAAACATAACGTTGCGTTATGAGCTTGATCGTCGCGTTAATACCTGGATGTGATAATACATGTAACATATTAAAAACTGCACGTCGGAAAGGAGGGGTGACATAAGGTCTTACATTCTTAGTCGAAATATCGCAAAAAATTTCGGAAGACGTGCCAGGCAACGAGACTTTGCGTAATTGCAGGCTAGATTCGCTATTCAACAACCGCTGCAACTCCTCATCCTGGGCTTGCGATTTCGCCAATTCTTCGAAATTAATCGAGTGGTTAACCGTTTCCACTCTGGACAGTGCATCGGCAACGACGTTGTCTTTACCGGAAATATGTTGAATATCTGTAGAGAATTGCGCAATGTAATCTAGGTATCGGAATTGTCGAGGAGAGCATTTATCTAATTTCTGTTTGAAAGCGAAAGTTATGGGTTTATGGTCTGTAAAAATCGTGAAATGTCTGCCTTCGAGCATATGTTTGAAATGTTTTATTGCTAAATAGATAGAAAGTAGTTCCCGGTCGTAAGCTGAATACTTCTTTTCGGCAGATCCTAATTTCTTAGAAAAGAATGCTAATGGTTGTCGTTCGTTGCCGACGCACTGATGTAAAACAGCTCCTACGGTGTAATCAGAAGCATCGCAGGTAACCGACAATGGAGCGTTGACCGCAGGATGAGAAAGCAGGGTTGCGTTTGCTAAACTATTTTTGGTATTTTCGAAAGCCTGACGCGCTTCCGAAGTCCAGGCTATCAGGGTCTTGCCCTTTAAATTGCCGGCTAGAAGGTCGTTCAAGGGTGCTTGAAAGCGAGCGGCATCTGGGATAAAACGGCGGTAAAAATTAAGCATTCCCAAGTACTGCCTCAAATCCTTCGCGTTTTTCGGAAGGGGAAATGACTTTATGGCTTGTACCTTGCCGGGCAAAGGTTGAGTGCCGCTTTCATTTACCCGATAGCCTAGAAATTTAACTTCTTCCTGTCCGAACGTGCATTTATTCGGATTAACAACAATGCCATAATCTTTTAATCGTTTAAATAATAATTCTAAATGGCGCAGGTGATCGGCTTGGGATTCTGAGGCGACCAAAATGTCGTCTATATACGCGTAACAAAAATCGAAACCGCGTAAAATTTCGTCGATAAAGCGCTGAAATGTTTGCGCGGCATTTCGTAACCCGAACGACATGTACGGGAATTCAAAAAGCCCGAACGGCGTTGTAATGGCCGTTTTTCCGACGTCTTCCGACGCAACCGGAATCTGATTATAAGCTCGGACGAGATCTATTGTGGAAAATACCTTTTTGCCACTCAGTTGTTGCGCAAAATCCTCAATGTGACGCACGGGGTATCGGTCGGGAATTGTCCGTGCGTTTAACGCTCTATAGTCACCGCAAGGCCTCCAAGCTTCTTCGCCCTTCTTCGGAACCATATGAAGGGGTGCTGACCACGCGCTCTTCGAAGGACAAGCGATGCCCATCTTCACCATCGCGTCGAACTCCTTCTGGGCAGCCCTGAGCCGGTCCGGTGCAAGCCGCCGCGGCTTGCTGGAAACGGGTGGTCCAGGGGTTGTCTCGATGTAATGCACCGTTTGGTGCGTAGTCCTCATCGGGGTGCCGCTAGGCCGTGTAAGTTCCGGCATCTGCATCAGGAGCTGGTGGTAAACGGTAGTCCCTGCTACTGTCTTCACCGACGGCGTTTCATCCTCGGCTCGTGTTCCGCGGACCGTTAACGACGTGGTCCGATCGACGAGGCGACGATTGCGGATGTCCACCATAAGATCGAAGTGATCGAGAAAGTCTACCCCGATTATGGGTTTTGTAACATCCGCAACCACGAATCGCCACACGAAATCCCGTCGTAGGCCGAGGTGCAGGTTTAACGACACTGTCCCGTAGGTGTTAATTACACTCCCATTCGCCGCCGCCAGCTGGTACTCCGATCTTTCTCGCAATCCGCCTAGCAGGCGGCGCGGAAAAACGCACAAATCGGCCCCGGTATCCACTAAAAATTCCGTCTTCGAGCTGTTGTCTAAGATGAAGAGGCGGCGTGATGCTGGATTTGTGTCGCTGGCCGCCATCAACGACTCCCCAGGTCGTTTCCCTGATCCGTGGCGTTCCAATTGCACGGTGCAACGCACCTCTGCGCGGCCGGACCGAACCGCCAATGGTACCAGCATTTCCCTTGATGGTCCATTTGTCCTCCCGCGGGCCGCTCTCGCGATCGCGATAGAGATCGTCTGCGGTAGCGCGAGTTTGGATGATTTCGGTGGGTCCACCTGCGACGGGAAGATTGCCCCTGGTCCACCAAGGATTCACGGATGGCAGAAATTTCCTGCCTCAAGGAAAGAGCCAATTGTGACATCTTAATGTTTAACATGGCCTCGATGCTCGGGCCCGGCGGGGGTATTTGGCAGGATGCAGATACGCTCGTAATCGCGGCCTCCGTGACGTGTACCCGCGGTGTCATCGTATCCGCAACAGCGTCTGCCAACTCTGCCACCTTATCCAGCGGGGTGTCCCGCTGCGTGGCTAAAATCACCTGCATATTAGCAGGTAGTCGGCCCATCCAAAGCGTCCGCAATACACCGTCCGAAAAAGCCGTACCGGCCAATCCGCGCAGGTGACGAAGAAATTGAGACGGTTTTCTGTCCCCGATTTCCTCGTGTTCCAATAACAGCCGCGTTTTCTGTTCCTGCGACGCACTAAGCCGGCGAATGAACTCATTTTTTAGCGTCGTGTACGGATCCGCGGCCGGGGGATTCATGATAATGTCTCTTACTTCCGCGGCGTGTCGCGCACTTAACGCGCCGAGAATGTACCCGAATTTCGTGGTCTCCGACGTTACATTGGATACCTCAAAACTTCTCTCTACCATTGAAAACCACATCTCCGGGTCTCCCGGACAAAACTCGGGTATCCGTACAGCGACGCGATCAACTGCCAACGGCACACCCGCGGATGTCCCTGCGTTAACGTTAGGGTCAGTCATTTTACCAGTCTTGGTCACAAAAAAAAATAGTTTCACCGCACACACACACCGCGCTTACTATTTGTCAGACCGTGTCCTTTTCTTATGTCCTTAACACTATACACTTATTTCTCTACCCTAACTAATATTGTCCGTATACGAAAAATGTCCAAATTTTCTTAAAAAAACTTTACTTGCGCGGCGAGATCACGTCGGGGTCACCAATGTGGGATCGGGAAGGTAATGACTCCGCCCTGTTCCGTTCCGCACAATTTTATTGTTGCTGTCGTACAACGACGTGACTCGTGGTGCGGGTTACGCTCGACTCTCTGGTACGATCATCGCCACCGTACCAAGAGGCCTTCGAAAACAAAAGACGGTCAGAGACGACGACAACGGCTTTTCGGCTCACGCGGCTCTGGTCGTCTCGTGTGCAACCATCGTCTCGTGTGCAACCATACATTGTAGCGGCTTCGAACGGCTAAGGCGTATGTGGTGCCTTGGCCGCCACAAATATAATTGGTTTTTACGCAATCGCAATTTTTGAACATGCAAGTTCTTTTAAGTTCAAGAGACATTCCAATTCGCACTCACAAGAAACCTTCGCGAACGGTCCGGCTTCGATTTTGATGAAACTTTATACACTTATAAAACAGCCAAAAATAATCGACACGTATTTTCTTTTAGCTACGGTAATCTTTTTGCATTTCCGATAACACCCTGATTCATTGATTGGATTAATGATGTTACATTTGCCACACGTGGCAGACGGCATGTGTTAGGTCCTTTACCTGCAGCAGTAATAAAGACCCAAGGAATCGGTACGTACCGTCGAATAACTTCGTTTATTACTTAGTCGCATCTGGTTACCAGAACCTTTAGCCTTAGCAGTAGAGTCTTTGTTTTGCATTTCTCACGTCGAGGAATTGCTTGGCTTTATTACTCGCTACGGCCAACTTGGAAAATCCGGACCTTCTGTCCACGTCACTGCCGTTTGCTATTTCCACCCGAATTTTTAGCCAGCCAATAGACCAATGAGAAACTGTTTTCCCTCACCCTCAAGATTCAAAAATTGTACGCCTACTCGGACTGTTTGGGGAAGAGGAATTCCTCGCTAGTCAGTCGCTAGGCAGTCGCTATACATCTACGTTAGAATAAAGTCTGTTTGCTAAAATACAATTACACACGCGTCAAGTTTTCATTAATTACAGTCCACTGTTCTCCATACTTCGAGGAATCCTAATTGACTCCAAGCGTCGTTTAATCGTCGCTAAAAACTGTCGACGCTGCGACGCACATACAGCATGTAACGGTGCTTTTTAATAATTTTTGTAATTTCGCTGTATGGTTTATTAGACCTGAATAAATTACATTTTATATTACTATCGGACCACAAAATATTTTTAAAGTCCGTATACCATATGCATATCGAGGTTCGTGTTACCACACTAATTAAATAAAAATGTAAATAATTGTGGTACAGATTAGTAATTCGTAAATAAAGGAACATCGAAGTTGCCAAAGACGCGATAAAAGTCGTTCTTCGGCTTGTTTTTACGAGACAATGACATATTCTGCGTTCGTAAGCATCGGTACCGATATTGCGAGACAGGATCTCTGTAGAAAATCGCGAAATTAGTTTCCCCAACGGTGACCCTCTGTTCCCGCAGCCGGAATTTTTCTCGACAGTGTTTTTCAGCGGAAGAAACCACCCGAGGGAATTCCGAGGGAACGCAATCCAACTCGATGCACTCCCGTGCCGATATTCTGAGTAACTCCCTTGCCGAAAATACCTACGGATATATTGGTTGCAGTAAGAGACATTAATTACTTCCTAAAAAAAGAGAAAAACGAAAAACCTGAACGGAATTCTAGTATTCTGAAAACTATAACAAACATAAATTGAAAACAAACCGGACAAAATGAATGAATACCTTTTCAATGGAATAAAAATATCGAAAGCAGAATGACCTATCAACTCGTATAACAGGTGGACTTTAGATTAAATAAACTATGGTTTCGGATGAAATCATTGAAAACGTTTCTCTTGGACAAAGGATCTACTTATGTATGAAATCGAAAAAAGCAACACGTCGAATAGTGCTCGAATTAGTGTGCTCGAAACTTAGATCGTATGACCCAGAATTTGTATTAATACAGTATTGTCTCTCTATAGCCGCGCGTTTTCGGATTCTCTATAGACGCGAAGCTATCCCCACTACTTCGTTTGTAATCACCGCGACGCGACATCGGGTATCGGATATCAAAGAGAAAGCCGAAGAAAAGTCGACGAGCCCCATCCCCCTTGAACGCTCGAGCGTGAAATCAAAGAAAGCCGAATAGACTACTCGTCTCTCAAGTTGCGTGCGCCCGGTCCCGACACGCGCGGCTATAGAGAGACAATACTGTACTTAGATTTTGTGGGACAGAAACATACAAAGTAGTAAGAAGTGTACAGGGTGTTCGGCCATAACTAGAAAAAATTGTAATGGGAGATTCTAAAGGCCAAAATAGAACGAAAATCAAGAATACAAATTTGTTGATGGAGGCTTCGTTAAAAAGTTATTAACGTTTAAAGTTTTGCCTGTACTGAATTTTTTTCTAGAAAGTCGGTAGGACTGCGGGGGTAAGTGTATTGACCAAAAATGATTGTAATTGACCCCCGCAACCAAAAATAATTTTTTCAAAATGATTTGAAATTGTTTAATTTAATTTTTTATTTGAAACACGCCGAGATGTTTTCTTTTCCTATGTTGTTTATTTATTTAGAAGTACAACCACACGTATAATATATGTGGAACGGGATATTTAATTAATAATAAATATTAACTCCCAATTTGCTTACTTGTAATAGAAATTATCATACTTAATAATTTCGATGGTTCTAAAATCAATAGAAGTTTTATAAATCAAATCGAGACCGTTCAACTAAATATGTCAATGTGTATTTCTAAAAACTATTAAAAAACCTGGACATCAAATTACCTATAAATTGATTTAAAACTAATACTTTATCCTGTAAACTACTATTTGTAGTATTATCACTAGTCCAACGGGACGAATCGCTGGTTATAAGGATTAAAGAAACCTTTGGTTAAACATTTATCGAATTTATAGCATATCGATAAATAAAACGGTAAATAAATAGCATGAACTAGTCTACGCGAACGTTTTAACACGTTATTGTAAGACATAAAGAAAAAATTTAATTTTGAATACATTTTCTATTGAAGATTCGCAAATATAAATACATCCTGTTTTCATAACATTAAAAAGAAATTTTGCCAATCTGGTATCAAAGACCGCCACGTTCCCAAATCAATATTCAATTTCGCTATTAAAACAACAATAAAAGTAAATCGAGATATGTACATCTTTTGAATAAGCTGTAAACCCTGAAAATTCGATGGGCTATTAACCATTTAAGCTTTACGGTATTCTTACCGCAATGCGCGCAAATAACAATAAACCCTTGCGCGTATAATTTTCAAGCTTTATTATCGAGCTGAAACACGGACGGAGTTACGAGAAATTCGAAGTATAGTCGAATGACCCACTTTATTGTTCTGTGTCACGTAAGGGAAGCGAAATATGGACTCTTTTAAGGCCACCGCGTGACGGTGTAATAGTGAACGTTGCGAATTCATGACAGGTGTTCTTGTTTTAGAATCACTTACGTCGCTTACGTGTTCCATGAAACGGTAACCCCGTTTTTCTCAGTTAGAGGAGCGAACTCAATTACCTGAAACAGAAAAATGATTGATTCATCAGAAACGGGACATCGTTTTACTTACAACGGAATACAAAATAGATACATAAAAAATAAGCAACGACTAAAATAGTATTCGTGAAAATGTGAGATTGTTCTCTATTGCGAACGAGAGGGATAGATATAGAGTTTGCTTGATAAATAAAATAAAAAAACGTGCTTTATTAGCCACTGACTAGTTCTCTATCAAGTTCTCAGTTCTTTTATAGGACCAAAATATTAACCAAAACTATAAATATAATAAATCAAATTATACATTACTCATTTTCGAACGAATAAATTTTAAAAACTTTACAGAAACTCGTGCGAAACTTTAGAAAGGGTTCGTAAATCTAATTAATTAAATACAAAAATGCGGGACCAATTGTCAATACTCTGGGGAAATGTACTTCTCGAGATCGTAAAACTCCCTAGGCGTTCGAAGAATACCTGGACGATGACAGAACTTTTAAGGCTAAAAGCCCACGTTCCCGTGGCCGGACAGGACTCATTCTTATTCCAGCAAAAAGTTTCGACCAGCCGCAAACTGGTCAATTGCTCGTAGAAGTTAGGAGAGAATAATTAAAAGATTCAACAGGGCCATCGTCGGGGACGTCGAAAAGTGCGCCGAGTAACTTCGTGTTGGGCGTGTTTGTTAAATATTCATAAGGTTTTTCTCGAGTTGACGTTTCAACATCGCAAACGACCTGTCGTTTTTGCAATTGAAACTTTATCACCCTCGTGAACTATGCGCCCCTGTCTTCGAACTAAAATCCCCGTAAAAATATCGACGATGGCAATAATTCACTTTTCCCCGTTTTCACGCGTCAACGTTTCGCATAAAATTTCTATCTCTTCTTTTCGAACGTCGCGAGTCGATTTTACATCCCCCGGACGGAATAACTGCATCAATTTCGTTTATCTGGCGACGAAATGCGCATCCTGTCGATCAATTATTTATGCCGGGATGGCCGTGGAAATACATTTCACGCTAAAATGAATAATTAACCCACAACAAATTATTCCGCTTTCTTCGGTACTTTCGATTCTACTACGTTCACAGAATATATTCCCACATTAATTTTGTTACAATTTTAATCTTTGAACTGGGTTTCTAAAAAGATAAATTTATATATGGTAAGAAAAACAATTAATACTTTTTTATACACTTTTCTGCATAACTAAGATACTGTTTACAATTGAATAAATTGAAAGCAACGATACAAACGAACTAGATACGATAAAAATTATGAAGTCTGGTGGGGATATTTTACCCCTGTTGAGCGTCGTCGAGGTGACGGGTTGTAAGGCTGTTGATGCTTGCTTAGTGAATCCACGAACGCACTAGACTATCATCGTGTGCCCCCATATCTGAAGAGGATTATCGAGTCCTACCTAAGCGACAGATGGATCAGTTGCACCGGTCGGGACGGAGTTATAATGCGGAGGGGGATCGTACGCGGCATTCCGCAGCGGTCAATTCTGGGACCCCTGCTATGAAAGATCGGGTACAACTCGGTACTGCGGGCCCCTCTGTCCGCTGACGTAGCGCTGGCATGTTATGCCGATGACACGCTGGTGCTCGTCAGCGGGACAGACTGGAGAGGGATAACGCGCGCCGCAGAGGTGGCGGTAGAGTCCGTTGTCGCCGAAATCCGCAGGCTGGGCCTAGAGGTGGCACCCCAGAAAACGGAGGCTATGTTCTTTCAAAGACTTGACTCCCTTGGGGTGCCACCGGCGGCCTGCGGATCCGAGTTGAAGAGCCTACGTCGAGGTGAAGGCCCAAATGAAATATCTGGGCCTGATCCCCGACAGCCGGTGGCGCTTCGTCGACCATTTCGACCACTTGGCCCCCCGGGTGGAGAAGGCGGCTGCCGTTCTAGGTCGCTTTTTCCCGAATATCGGGGGGCCCGATGATCGAGTCCACCGCCTCTACGTGGAGGTGGTGCGTTCAATTGCCCTCTACGGAGCCCCGGACCTGGTGACCAGCCGGCGCAGCATCTCCATGCTGTGCCGCGCAAACCGTCGGCTGGCCATCCGGATTACTAGAGGGTATCGCACCATCTCTCACGAGGCGGCGGCTACTCTGGCGTGTCTCCCACCCCTGGAGCTCCTAGCTTGGAGAAATCAGCTGGTTTTATGACGGCTATTGTGATATTTCATTGACATTAACACTAAAGCCATTTACGATAATAAACGGCTAAGGCACCACATACGCCTTAGCCGTTCGAAGCCGCTACAATGTATGGTTGCACACGAGACGATGGTTGCACACGAGACGACCAGAGCCGCGTGAGCCGAAAAGCCGTTGTCGTCGTCTCTGACCGTCTTTTGTTTTTGAAGGCCTCTTGGTACGGTGGCGATGATCGTACCAGAGAGTCGAGCGTAACCCGCACCACGAGTCACGTCGTTGTACGACAGCAACAATACAATTGTGCGGAACGGAACAGAGCGGAGTCATTATCTTCCCGATCCCACAAGTAGATTATCTAAAAATGTCTGTTACGTGTACGTTCGTCCCGTGAACGCGCACACGTGCACGCCTATGCAGATACAGTGAACAGTGGCGTATGATTTGGCGTCTCGCGATACGCTCGAGTCTCAACAATTTCCCACGAGAAGTTTCGTAGAAGCACGCGCGATTATCCGGGCTGTTCGCTCCGATTGTGGTAAGCATATGGAGATACACCTATGTACGTGCGCCCATAACCCGTCATACCACAGTTATGGGTTACGCTGGAAGAGAAGACGGAGTCAGAGGGGAAGCATTAAGTTTATGCCTCGCGCAGAATTACCTAGTTTAACACGTTGGTAATCCGGATAGACGTTGCCGCGAGGCTCGCAATGACAGCAACTTTCGTAATGGTAACAGTTCATCGTGGTGACAATATTTTCTATACAAGGTATCTCCGAATTAAATGATCGAATCGTGACGAGACATCCTACGAGCAAAAGTAAAATAAAAATCTAGAAACGTTAATCCAATGCGACTTCAGGTATAATAATAAAATTAAACACCAACATTTGGCGCTGTGATTTGTAAAGAGTGCGATTCTATATGGAAACGTAACTGAAAAATATAGAATAAATTTTTTTTCTTGAATATTCTCCGGAGCACGCATGCACTTAATTATACATATTGTGGATGAACGGATCGCAATAAAGATCATTATATACTTTTCTGTTTTTGCAGTTGGTGCAATGCCATTATCTGTTGCTTTACTGTGATATTATCTTTTGGTTTTGACTACCAGTTTCCAACAGTTTGATATAATGATAAGATACTGTAATCAACAATACGTGGGCATGCTTCTTGCATCGGGTGCGCGTTGTGGTAATGTATCTGCTGCAGCTCGTGCAGTGCACGATATTCAAGGAATCAACATTACGTATGATATTAATGCTATTTGTAAACGACATATGGCCTATATCAAGACCCATTCGACCGTAACATAATTAAGTGCTGACGTATCCTGTGAATATTCAAAACTAGGACGATGAAAAAATTTTACCGTATATTTTCGACTTATTTTTTTATGTATGCACCATCAATAGTGGGACATTAGTCTTTAATACTTGCATATAATATTTGATATTGTCAAATTAGACTTATAGATTGCACGCAATAATATTTATATTTTCCTATTCTATTTGACTAGTACGTTATAACTTAAATATCGTATCCATATGTAAAATTAATATTGTGGGTTTCAGCAATAGCCTGTTATTAAGTTTGATCCTAATCTCACATTGTTAGATTTCAAAGGATTTTTCGTTAATCTTTCGAGGCGACTGTCAAGAAGAATATGCAACTCCTCGGACAAAACTTTTCAGTTAAGATTAGATTCTATCTATAACTCAACGGTTGTTCGTATCGATTTACAGAAGCTATAGAATTAGTAACACAATGTTTCACGAACCGAGGGTTGTCAAATCAATTCTAATGGCCCGGCTATCGATTCGATACAACTACATACAACTATTTCCTTTATAATTTACTTTGTTATTTCCCTGCCCAATGGTGCCGTATTCGTAATTATACCAACAATTATCGAACAGCAATGTGTTAATAGATTAAATCGATGATTGCCGAACTCCCGGTAGAACGCGCGCGCAAATGTATATTATATTTCAGTGCATAAATTGGTTGCGTTTCGATGTACGCGTGTACACGTAGACAGAAAGTGCATGTGGGAATAGAGATACGTACTTGGTTCTGTTTCCCGAGGGAAATTTTCACGGTAGTCAGCGTAAACTCTATGCTCTATGATCGTTCTCTGGTGGAGTAACCATTGACGTTTAATATGGGAGCTGGGTAGAGGACGTTACAGTCGTCATCGGTCGCGAAATGGTGTTTTGAACTTCCGTTTTGAATCGAGATACAATTACGAGGTTTGTATATAACGGTATGATTCTATTGCAAAAATAGTATCAGGCGCATAATTACTTTTGAAGGCAGTTCTGATTGGAAGGAACTCTAGAAGCATTTGAGACTTCAGTTTGCAGGGATCAAATACACGCAGCTTTGGATTATTGAGACAATATAGACGACTTCAGGTTCCTAGAACTAAATTGTATATATTTGACTTCGATTCACTGGGATCCAATATGAATCATTTTAAATTAGTGGGATACAATACAAATGATTTTCTTCTACTTGGATTTAATATACAGGGTGTTCAGCCACTCCTGGAAAAAATTTTAATGGGAGATTCTAGGGGCCAAAATAAAACGAAAATCAAGAATACCAATTTGTTAATCGAGGCTTCGTTAAAACATTATTAACGTTTACAGTTGTGCCTGTAGAACGGTAATCTGCGAACAGCTGACCCGAAGGACTTGATAAATGTGACTCTGAACCCATAAGAAAAGACCCAACATAGATATCCTCGGATACCCAATATAGATAACCCAGAGATCAGAGGAACAGTGGATTCAAAGCGATCTCACGGTGTCACTAAGCTCAGAAGGGATTCTGGTGGCGTCAGAAGCTCTAAAATTATCGGGAGTATTTAGAAATTTCTAGAGCACTAATTTTCTCTTCATACTTTAAATTGTCCACATATTTCTAAATTTAAAATTTATTGCAAGGTTCCTATAGGTTTAAAGACACCCTCCTCTTTCCATAGGGGTTGTGCACCACTTTTGGAAATATTCCACTGTGACCCATTTACTCTAGTGACCCATCACTATCTCTAGAAGCTCCGAGATTTCTAGGATCCTTGAGACAGCAGTGACCCCTTCGAGATTTCTGGCAATCCTACGAACCCTAAATCGTCGGTATTAGTTTCCGTGAGTCTGAGATCTTTTATGTATGTCGAATCTTAGAAGCTTCTAGCCCTTACACATTTTTCTTTCGAAGTCGGACATATCTATATCGTATCTCCTTCGTTCTTTATCACAACAAAGTTTACTGACGTCTAGTGAAATAAATTCTTCGATATCTTCAACTTTGATCCTTTACTTTACAACCGTCATATTGATCTCTTTGTAATCCTTTCCTTTTGACGTTAAAAAATATCACAACAAAATCCACTGGCCTTTAACGATGAATCCTCAAACGAATCTAGGATCCAAATCGAATAAATTCTTCGACATTTTCCACTGTGATCCTTTACTTTATAGTTACCCATATTGATCTCTTTGTTGTAGGAGGATGCGTGATAAAATGTTGTAAAGACGAGCAATAACCACGAATAAAACACCAATATGATTACTGTATCTAATTACTTCTATTATTATTTCTTCTCGGCACCGCCGTCGTCAGGGAACTGAACTGTTCTCACCGTGCCCGTACATTCGTCCGAAGCGTTGCGCGAGGACACGGGAGACAACACGTAAACAGTAAACAGTGAATTCAAACATCGCATGCCTACATTGTAATCCTTTCTTTTCGTCGTTACAATTCTTCCATGAATAATTACAATATCTTCGTTGAAAGTACAGTGGAACGTCGATTAACAGAAATGTTAATCTTACAAAGATAAACATTGTGAGACACAGATTGCAAAAAGATCGATGTGACCACTGTACGGATGATTAATTACTGATTATAGAAAGTGACGGTGTACGTCCATCTGGTCTATTCACACGCCTCTTGTCCATTAGAAGGTTTTATTCACAAGAGTACGACTTTTTAGTGGACACCAAGCATTAAAATGTTCAAGTTTAAAAACAAATTAGTTTCCAAGAAATCAAACAAGTTGGATATAATGTTTCTGGATGGAATTCAGATTTAATGACGAATTTTCTAGGAAAATACTTTGAAAGGTACCATACATTAGAAAACTGCGACACAATGTTTAACATAAAATGAAATGGAATATTCTCGTATCGAATATACAAAAAATTCAAGAAAAAAGGGTAGTAAATTTGACAACTTCATATTTTTATTAATAGAATTAATGAAATGGAAGCTTTCTAGAAGATTGTCTCAACCCCTAAATATAATAATTCGTATCTTACTTTAAGTACTTCTTATATTTTTGCATATTAATTGCATTCTGTAGTATTTTGAACATGAAAACATCTGCAGTCTACTTATCAGTGCTCCTTAAAGGTATAGTCCGGGCCACGATATAGCGAGGTCGTAAAATCGAGTAGGTGTCAAAGTTTACACGTTTCAGCTCCCGAAACAAGTGAATTGACAGAAATATGAGCAGCTACGGGCCTTAGACCATGGTCAGGGTCGTACGAAGAAATGTTTTATCCAATGTTGCCATTTTTAGAGGTATCGTAACATGTAAAGGTCTTACTCAAGTCTTTAATGTCTTAATTTACCTGCTCATAATATATGCATGTAGAAAATGAAAAAAGGTAGTGCAGTTACGGAGACAGAAAGACATTCAGAAAGGCACCCTCAAGCAAGATTCATGTATGGCCCTAAGTGCCGCAGCAGTAGTCGGTCCCAACCCTCAACAGTTTAGTTTACGACGTCGCTATATCGTGGCCCGGACTATACCACACATTAGAAAACTACGACACAATGTTCAACATAAAATGAAATCGAATATTCTATTCTCGTTTCGAATATAGAGAAATCCAAGAAAAAAGGGTAGTAAATTTAAATTATTATCAGTGCTCGTTCCACAAAAATTAATTTCCAAACTATGGATTCGCTGCAAGAAAAGCGATCGAGGGTTCCAGGACTGTTCGAAACACGTGTTAAGCGAGAATGTCTAAATTTTCACGAGTTCACGCGCGAGATGGCTTCTTCGTAAACGTAAAATTGACGATTCAGCGGACTAAGAGCCGACGATGCGTAAGCGGCACGAGCTGGTAATCCAATAAAGCAACGCTTCCGGTCCATTATTCTCGTTCCACTTGCACCTCCGTGCAGAAATCGTTGACCTATCTATCCAGTCGTTATAAATCGGAGCAAGTACCGGGAGTCCTTGCTTCGCTAGACAGCTAGTCGATATCGCACGCCTACGTCTATGACTCCGTACGCGCGAAACCTGTACGCCAATTAATTCGTTTGGAACGGGATTTCTGGCGAGAAGTAAATCTTGGTCCGATGTTCTTCGCGCCGAAAAACGCGTGGCATTTTGTTTCGACCAACTTTGCGACGCTGCAAACTTTTCCCTATCGTTTTACCGCGTTGCATGTAAATTATTGGAGGTCCCACGGTTGTCGGTTCGTTGGATTTTCATCGAAGGAGCTTTTCATTCGAGGCAACTCGCCTTTGTTGTGTTTTTGACGCCGAAATCGAGCATAGAGGGCAGAATGCTTTGTCAAAATAGCGTTAGGCGTTCCTGAACGCTGAATTTTCAACGATTTCGAAATTTAAATGGATCTGTCTTATCTGTCAATATACTTTCTAATAACTCGCAAACAAAACGTGACTGCTAAATCCCTTGCTCCAAAGTCAGATTTTCAAAGTAAGTTTACAAAATAGAAAATATAGTATGACAGCTAGAATAAAAGACTGCTAATCAATTGCAATGTCTAAATTTTAAATTCATTGCTGTCAATGATTAAAGTAAAAAATATTATATCTATAAAATGTCGACGACGATTATAATATTCGCTTTTTATAAAACGGAGAGATTTTCCGAGAGAAAATGATCCATACAACGTTTTATCGATGGAATAGGGAGAAAACTGATACTTTTGCGGGATATTTTTCGAGAGGTAAAAGGGGTTGACTGGCTATCCACTTGATCGTGAACAACGCATATAGAGGCTTTTATTCCTTATAATGGCATCCTTGTATGAAAGGGTAGGCTTTCGCGTTCAGAAAAGCAGATGCGGCCACTCGAAAATGTTACACGCAAAGTGAGTAATTCTAGCCACTTCGAAGTAGAGAAACGTACCATGCGCTTGAAAAAAAATGTAGAAAACGGATAATAATTGAAGACTTTAGAAAAAGAAGTTAATATACGATGTTCCATATAGAATCGTTAGTAAATACTATTTGTAACAAACTACTTACAACAACACTTAGTAATTTCAAATTTATAAAATGTTATGGCTCGTGAAAAAAATGTTCTTCATTGATTTGTCAAAAAACCTATTTATTTGCAACTATATTCTATGCGTTATTTATATAAAAAAATGTGTAAATTTTATTCTTCATATTATAAATAAGAATAAAATAGATGGTTTATATTTTCTTCGGATGGAAAGAATAGAAACCAGAAAAGTTGTAAAAGAATCTTACTGTTATACATGTGCAGACGGAAGGTCGGTCGAGTGCTTGCGAGAGGAATGATTCCTCTGGCGGCGAGTGCGGGAATCGATGGACCCCACAGTCTCCTGGCATAGTTATATGTATACAGGGTGTCCCGTAAATAGTGTAAGAACCGGAAATGGGGGGTAGCTGAGACGATTCTGAACAACAATTTCCTTTGCAAAAATGTCGGATGGGGCTTTGTTTTTGAATTATTAACGAAAAACACTGGTCCGTCTGGTCAGCTCGGGTTTTTCCGTTCGTTTATGGTGCCAGATGCGGAACCTCGACTTTGTCGAAAAAGTCTTCGAACATTCCGCATCTGGCAAATTTCATCGTAAAGCATTCAAGCGCTTTAGCTTTTCGAAAGCGCAAGGCCCGAGTTGACCGATGAAGGGCTGCATTGTTCCGCGGGTGGCACGGTCCTCTACAACGACCGTCGCCAACTCATGGAACAATGCAGCCATAAAACGTCTGCAACGCACGTGTAGCTAGGCGTAATTCGGAGTCCCGTTTTTTCCTCGGCAAAATTAACGGGGCCTTCGACTTGGGGAGGAAACCTCGGTCACCCTCTAAAACTGTTATTAATTTTTCAAATACACTTCAATTTAAAAATGTAAACAGGAATTTAATAAGTATTCGCTGATTGTTTATATCACTGTATTTCTTACATGCTACTTAATACGTAACTGAATCAAATATGTCTAAAATGTGTCGCATGAACTAGCTTGACTGATTCTGTTTTACGACTGACTAGCTGGCCGAACACGTGCCGATGCTGCCCTTTGTCTCCGCTGTGTGTGAGAGAGATAAGCGAGGCGAGTGACGTAGAATCGGGGCCTGTTCGGCATATGTTTCTCTGAACCTCGTCGATCGATGGCACAGTCAGCTGCTAGTATTGTTACATTCTTCGCCGTGAACGTAAATCGATGCGAAAATTTCATTTATCCTGCGATTCCTTTTTACATTTTTAAATTGAAGTGTATTTGAAAAATTAATAACAATTTTATTCGTAAGTAACTCGGAAGAATCGTGATACACGTACACGTAGACATTCACGAATAACATAATCGCGGTACGTGTTTATTTAATTGCATAGTGGTTAGTGCCTGAAAGGATTATTTGTGGATACTTGTGGACACTGTGGACAATCGTGGGGCGTGTATAATCGCATGTGGGTGATTTTTGTTCACAACATTGTGTATTGGAACTGGCATTCACCCTTTCTCTGTGAAAATCTCGTCGGGCGAGTTTTGATATGCCCTTCTGGATTTTCATAAGACAGGTTGAATCTTATTCAACGTAAGGTATTCGCATTCCCATAAGTGGACAAAAATCTAAGGCTGTCGATAATGTCGGTAAGCAGAATTTTTCATGCTGCGTGAGAACCACTAGCACAGACGAGATATATGAATAGACGTTTCACGTAATGTAATTTTTCGGCCGGAGTTTCTGGGGTCCCGGGACCCCATTACCATTTTCGTGTCATTCGCTACGTTATCAACAGATTCAGAAATTAACACAAGAGGAAGTGAGACAAAAAATAAAATTACATAAATTTTATTATTTTTTAACGGAATTAAAGCTGTAGGGTCCATCATTGGACATTAATCGATTAATTTCATTGGAGAAATCAATCGATTAAGAGTATTTAAAAATTTCAAGATTATTAAAATTCATAAGGATGTATTTCATTGATACGTACACCGCAAATTCTCTATTTTTTATTTTAAATTGTAATACATCATTTATTAAAAAAATAACTCGGCAGAAACGTATTTGCGACTCGAAATCAGTTTAATCAGACTGTGCATCGGGGCCCCGGAAACTCCTCATTCCTCGCTTTCGCACACTATGCTCAATTGCGTGTACGTGAGCTCGTTGAGTTTCGGAAGAGCCGAGAAGAACAGGCTGATACTCGCTTTCCTTCTCGCTCTTGCATCGCTGACGTCGTTTACATTTCTCGAAAGCAAGCCTGGCATCGCCAACCGTTCGAATCGTCAGTAAACGACAAAAGCCATCGTGACTGACAGACCTTACATTTCTCGAAATCGGACTTGGGCGCTTTTTGAAGATTCATTGACTTTCCATACGAAGCGACCATGCGTTATATACATATACATGTTATACATGCTAGGAACTATAAATTATATAACTTTCGTTGTATATCTACTTTCTAATAACATGGGAAAATTTTAAAATATAAAAAAATGTGAGAATACTGTAGAATTTTTGCAATGGAGAATTATTGAAAGAAAATGAGGTAATTATTTAGAAAAGGCCGGGTCTCACCGATTTCGATGATTTTTGAATATGTTGTAGAAATCAACATTTTGAGCAACTTTTTCCTATACATATAACCGCCGCTCGGCCTTAGTTTCCGAGATTTTTCTTCAAAAAGATCGCTACTACTACAATGAATTCTGTCTATATGTACATATCTGTGGCTCTGTATTGCATCAGTCCACGATCGTTGCTTTTTTCTCTTGTTTGTATTAGTCGGCATGACAACCGACGACAAATAATGTATAATGTGTCGAGCTAAATCTAGTTCTGCATTGTTGTCAAAGGTTCGAATATTCTGAAGTATGGAACTCGTCAAATACATTATGTAGGCTATTTAGGTGAATTCTTCTTCCGTCGACAATATCATGCTAATGATCTAATAATTAAATTTGTCGAAATAATGGCTGAAATCTTTCCCACTTCTGATAATATCAATAAAGAAAATTGAAATAGAAAATGAATGCGTGGCCGCCGTTAGGCGGCCGGCTACACAAATCGAGTTTTTAAGCACAGCTGTTATAAAAAAATGTCTTTTAATAGTTAACCCTTTGCACTCGGCACTTTTTCGGACGTTAGCTATCAGCAACTCGACGCTACTTTCTCGCGAAAACGAAAACCCTTGAGTCGTGATATTATATGGTACAACTTTGGAACCAAGTAAGGCATTGTGTTGAAATTTGGTTTATATGTATTTATGGATATTGAAGAACACATATTTACAATACAAAATAAAAATTTATTTCTCATAATTTTCTATGGTATGGTAAATTCTGAAACAATTCCCAATATACATAGCAGGTTGATTTATACATGTTTCACAATAAAATGTTGTTTGACGTCTTTCTCCTGGTGTTTTCCTGTCGGAACAAATAATGCAGTCCCGGTTTCTTTGGCCTACATTTGGAATATGTAGCTTATTATTCATTCTATTGTCCGACAAAGAACGTTAATTTATTTAGATTATAACGAAGATAGCAATAGGAATGGTTCGACTTTGAATGAAGTTTCGATTTTACGTTTATAGTTTTTTACGTTTACGTTTTATGTTCTTTATGTTAAATAATTTTAGTAAACATTAAATAATATAGTTTATATAGTTACGTTTATTGTTCACGTGTTTGAATCCGACCATACGCCTCTGACCATCCTCGACAATCCTTCCACTTCCAACGTAAAAACGGCTGATATATTTCTCATTTTAATAGAATATTTCCCATTTTAATAGGAAAGTACAGGAAAACATGTGTTTCTTACAAAATTGCGGTGAAATCAGTTCATTCTCCTTAATCACTAATAAACTTTCATGTCCCCTCATAGGGGACAACCGAGTGCAAAGGGTTAAAATATGTTCATAAAATATTATCGTTTTAAAACGTGTATTTCCGTAAAAACAAATTTTTGTAATTTTTTCTTCATTATGGTATATTGCTTATACATTGTATATGCCTACACAGGTCGGAAAGTCAAAAATGCCTAGGCAGTCGAGAATCTCGGCTCGAGAATATGCGAGATCGAATTTCAGCTGTGTTGAGAGCAAGAAGGATAGACTGACATTCGCCGCCTTTCTCGAATCTACGAAGCTATACGAAACGCCAGAACTCATATACAAGGTGGTTGGCATTAGTGTGTGTGAGTGGTGGGGCAGTTCCCTTTCGGCACGGGTCTGTCGTCTGATAATACTCCACTGTCTTTTCCAATCCCTCCCATAATCAACTCACATGTATTTACGTACACACTCAGCTGGCTGCCCATCAATACTAATTCAGTGCCTAGTTTCTCAACTAACCGCCATCCATGAGAAGAGGCCGCTAAAATCAGCTACGAATTTTCAGGTCGGTATGACAGTCAGATTCGGCCGCGAAAGTCCATAAGGTGAAACGTCTATTCATATATCTCGTCTGTGCCACTAGCACTCGCCTGCCGCAACCATCCGCGCGAACGCAGCTGTTTAGCGGATTGTCATTCTACAGGCGGAACTTTAAATGTTAATAACTTTGCAACGAAGCCTCCATCAACAAATTAGTATTCTTGATTTTCGTCTTATTTTGGCCTTTACTATCGCTCATTAAAATTTTTGCTAGAGGTAGCCGAACACCCTGTATAATAAAATGGCAGCTACTATTAACACTTCTTTGTTATGTAAATAAAAATGAAAATAATTTTCGTGATATTACCTAGTAACTTTAAAAACTCAAAATATTTATTATTCAGTGATTTCGATGCAACCATGCGCAGTGTGCTGAAAACCTTTGCGTTAAAAATATATAAGGTGCTCAACTCAAGGGTAGACAGATTTTAACGGTATTATTTGTTTTAATAAATAATTAATTTAAACCCTGAAAACTTGTGAATTACAGGCGAGAGTCAGCCAGGTCAGTCAGAATGCGACCAGTAGTGGTGGACACACGACAGATTTATAGTACACCACAATCTCGGTAGTCTGACATACTATATGTGACCGTTGTACAGTGGGAATAGAGATTGCTGGATTATTGGAAATAATGGAAACTATATATATTACACAACTAACAATGTTACGAGCCAGGGCCGTGCAGCGTGCGTGGCCTGCGAGTGCAAGAGAGAGTATGGAATATGGTATCAATTTGTTGATTAGGTGCACGGACGAACCCGATGCAAGATCGGGGAGCCGCTAGGATAGTTGATAACGAGGACGAACCTGATGCAAAATCAGGGAGCCTCGAGGATGGAGTCACTTACGGACGAACCTGGTTCGAAACCAGGGAGCCGTAGGAGGGTGTAATGTTGTGAACGAACCCGATGCGTAATCGGGGAGTCACTAGGATGGTTGATAACGGCGCAGACGAACCCAATGCGAAATCGGGGAGCTGCTAGGAGGTTGGAACAAACGCAGACGAACTCGATGCGTAATCGAGGAGCCACTAGGTTGTAAGAATTTGTATTCGGATTAAGGATATGTTAATTGACCTCGTAACTTCAATTATTAAATATAATATAACCCGAGCGGTAAGGTTATATTATTGTGGGAACGTTTAACTAACAATAATCGCTTTATATAATGATGGGTTAAAGAAGATAAGTAACTCTGATTTAATAATGAAACTAGATATATTCTTAAAACAAACAGAAAGATACAAGTGTTCTGTGTATGTTTGTCGCGTCCAAAGAATAATTATAAATACCTAAAATGTTGTTGCTCGGTGTTGACGCACTGGCGATGCGGGGGTAAGTCGGTTGTAACTAAAGGCCGTAATAGAATTTATGCCGGTTCACGGATTCTATATGGTTTAATATTGATACGAAAGGGTACTGTAACCCGATCTCACTAGATATAACTGACTATCAAAATCGTAGACGCGTAACGAGAGACGTGACGTTGACTCTAAACGTGACGATACGATTATGATCCCCAGAGTAATGAAGTCGCGGGGTTTATATACCCAAAAATCTGTGGGGGCGGATTGAAAAGTACGTTAGAAATTACCGCATTCGGTATTCTCCGAATTGTGTTAATTACCGGGCTACTGTATCTCGACGGAAGTGACCCCCATTCCAAAGGTTAGATACGTAGCAGGGCGATTTCCCAATGCACGCAAGTGGCAAGAAAAATTTGAGGGACGAAACGTTCGGCATACGTAACAACAACATAACAAATTTTGCGTTGAATTTTAAATTTTACTCGTGCGCTTCTTATATTTACGCACAGACGTTTTCAAGCATGAATTATGCTCGAAATTAGTACTATTAACTTCGATATTAATTGTATAAAATTAACAAACGAACATAACAAGATTTCAAAGCACCCATTAATTTTGTTCGGTTTAAATAATATTTTAATTTTGTCATGGTTCATTTTTCTTTCTTTTTTATAACAAATTTTCCATGGAAAAATATTCACGGTGAATAGGTTTAGCAGCAAACATTTGCGGCAAACATGGTCTGCACGTTCGTCGATCGCAGGTAACTCCGAATCGCGCGACAATGGGTTGCCTTACCTGGAACTTTTTCGGGGAGGGAAATGCAATTTGTCAGTCAAAATTTTTCACAGAACCTACGCGTTTCTGAACAGAAGCGGACGCACGCGATGGAACGCGTAAACACAGAGTATTATCGTTCGTTCTTCGTTTTCGCGGACTCCAAGGGTACGCGAAGAAAGTCGCCTGCACGTATCGCGCCCATTATGCCAGCGAAAAGGAACAACAATCCTGAAGGGAGCAAAGTTCGAAGAAGCAACAATCCAGGAAGGAGCAACAATTCAGGGAGCAACAACCATTCAGGAAGGAGTAACAATTCAGGAGGGAGCAACATCCAGGCACCGTTATCAACCCAGGAAGGAGCAACAATCGAAGAAGGGTGCAACGGAACACATCGGTATGTGAAAGTGAAAAGTGTTAGTGACCGTGCTGTGAAGTTTTTTCGGGGTGAGAAGCAGGTACAGCAATCGGGCCGTCCCATCAGCTGATTTTCGTTGGGGTTTTTGACCTTGCCGTGACCGACAGCGGTGCATTGGCCGGGCTCTATTGTCAGCGCAGTAGGTCAATTTGCAGATAAATGGGTAAGTCGAATTTCAATTATTTCTCTATTAACCCTTTGCATTCGAGGAATGTTTCGGTACGCAGAAATCCAGTCTGCTTTTTCAGTACAGTTTTTAATAACAAACGGTTACAAATGGTTCTTACCGTATTTCTTTTAATTTTCTGATAATAATTTTTATTTTAATTTTAAAACACTCTTCCGAGAAGCGTCACTCGGTTGCGAAGGGTTAATTTCCTAAAAATTCTGAGATTTTATTCCTTCTTTCTCGGAAACAGCAAATACAAATAATTAATAAATTCGATTTAGTAATTTACGTACTAATTACGTAGTAATTAACGAATTAGGTAACAGTTGTAGTGGTAGTATTCTTAATTATTTGTATTCATTCCTCGATGTATCTTCAACGCGCATCTTGCTACCTACCCGGCGCGGTGGCTCTCCGAGGTCGGACGGCCCTGAGCGCGCGGAAGGCGAGCGCCGTGATTGGTCAGTGTTTTTCGTTAATAATTCAAAAACGAAGCTCCATCCGACATTTTTGCAAAGGAAATTGTTGTTCAGAATCGTCTCAGCTACCCCCCATTTCCGGTTCTTACACTATTTACGGGACACCCTGTATATTGAGAAAGAACTCATTTCTATTATGTATAATTTGCTTCAAATATCAAGGAATGTAATTTTGTTGAATGCTTCACCTCTATCTTTGCTTTCCTTTATTTCAATATGGCTCTTACTTTTAACAAATTGCTGACTGTCAGATTATAGGAGTAAATCTATGCGAGGGATATAGAGATGAGTGTGTGCGACGGCAGCGCCGGTAAGGCGGGCGAGAACGAACAAAGGAGGTTAGGTTGTTGCGTGTGCAGTGGAAGAGCGTGCGGATTAGAGAAGGAGGGTTTTTGTATAATTGAAATATATTGCTGATACATATCGTTATAGAAGATGTGAGTAAGTGGAGTTTGGTTGAACCCCTTCGAAAACTAACATGGTAGCAGAATTGTGGTTTCGGGAAAAACGTGGATACGTGGAAAGGAGGTTAGGTTGACAAAAGTTAGTGATGAGGAAAAAGTGCTTGCCATTAAATAAATAAAGGTGCAGTGGGAAAAATATAAGTAAATAATAATGCCACAAGTATTAAAGATGAGAGAAGGGGAAAATTATATAAAATAAGTAAGTGCAAATAGTCGATGCACAAGGATAAGAGGAAAAGCACGTGGTAAGTAAAAAAATTAAGTAAGTGATTTTTGAAAGGGAAAGCTGAACCAGTGGAAAAGAGGAAAATGTCAAAACAAGAAGAAGTTAAGATACCAGTCTTCAATGGCAAAGACTACAGTTTATGGAAGAAGAGACTATTATTATACTTAAGATGGAAGAAATGTGATGAAGCAGCACGTTGAGAAAGAATAGCCACAGAAGACTCAGACAAGTGGGAAGAAATGGACATAAAGGCAATGAATTACATCTATTGTAGTATAAATAACGATCAGCTGGAGTTTGTTGGTGAGGAAGAAACAGCTTATGGAATAATAAAGAAATTTGATCAGCTGTACTTGAAGGAGTCAACAGCACTGCAGATATGCATAAGGAATAAGCTGGATAAAATGAGGCTTAAGAACTATGAAGATTCGAGCACATTCTTTACAGATTTCGAGAAGACGATTAATGAATTGAAAAATGCAGGTGGTACGGTAGGTGAAAAGGAGAAATTAAACTACATGTTAGGAACACTACCGGACACTATGAGCTACATTGGTGATTTGGTTGATGCAATGAAACTTGAAGATAGAAATTGTGAATTTCTAAAACGGAAAATATCAATGTGGGAAACGAAAGATAGAAATGATTTAAATAAGAGACAAGCTAGTGTGTTCAAAGTGGAAAATAAACCAAATGTCTGCTATGGCTGTGATAAGCCAGGACACTTCATAAAAGACTGCAGAAATCCATGGCGCAAAGGGTTTGGAAGAAGTGGACCGAATGGGGCTGGAGCATACAGGCAAGGAGGTGCGCAAGGTCAACGGACATTTCAACAGCAGCAGCAACAGCTGACGCGAGGGCGCGGTAGCAGAGGCTACGCACAACGAGGATTCTATAGCAGAGGCTACACACAACAAGGATTCTATAACAGAGGTAGAGGCTTTCAGCAGCGAAATAATGAAGAGCACGACGCAAGATATAGTTACAATGATCAGTGTCAAGTGAAAGGCTCTTTTGTGACTCAAATTGTGAGTGATGAGTGTGTGAGAAAGGAGTATGCGAGTGATGAGTATGTTGAGGGTAATATTAGAAGTTATAATTGTAATAATACAAATAGAATAGATTGGATATTAGATAGCGGGTGTTCAGATCATATTATAAATAACGACTTGTACTATAGTGAATCTATGATTTTGAAAAGTCCTATTAACGTTAAGGTTGGTGATGGTAGAATTCTAAAAGGTACTAAAGTTGGTAAAGTCAGTACACATTTTATTGTTGAAGGAACAAAAGTTGAAGTTATGATGTCTAATGTGTTCTATGTAGAAGACATGGACAAAAATTTAATTAGCTTTGCAAAAGTAACCGATAAGAATAAGATTATCTCGATTGACCAAACAGCGAAAATTTATGATAAAGTTGAAAATTTAATTGCAATTGCTTATAAAGAAAATGGGCTGTATAAAATGAGGAGTTATATAGATGAAAAGAGAAGTTATAACACAGAAGTTAGTAATAGAATGACCCAAAAGGAAAGATTACATAGGATGCTAGGCCATATAAATTTCAAATATTTAGAGCATATGTGCAAAAATAATTTAGTAGATGGTTTACCAGATGAGATAGAGTCAACTTATTTAAGATGTGGCACTTGTATAAGAAACAAAATGCACAATTTATCATTTAGAAATAACAGAACAAGAGCAAGTGAAATCTTGGAAATTGTTCATTCAGATTTAAATGGGCCACAAACAACTGTAGGTTATGATGGTTCAAAATATTTTCTAAGTTTGGTTGATGATTACAGTAAATTAGCTGTTGTTTATACAATTAAATAAAAAATGGAAGTACATGACTGTGTTAAAAATTATATAAACCAAGTTGAAAATTTAACTGGTAAAAAGATAAAGAAATTCAGATGTGATAATGGTAAGGAGTATTTGAATAAATATATCTATGATTTAGCAAATGAGAAGGGAATCCTAATTAAACTGTTGCCAAAATAAGTTAACAATCATACAATTATATGTTGAAACAGCATTTTTGAATGGCCAGGTAAAATCAGAAGTATTTGTGAAACAACCTTTGGGATATGCGGATAACACCGGGAGAGCATGCAAATTAAGGAAAGCATTGTACGGTTTGAGAGAGAGCCCAAGGGCGTGGTATGAATGTTTTGATAATTATATGAGAAAATTAGGTTTTGCAAGAAGTGAGAATGACTACTGTCTATATATAAAAACCGGAAAAAATGATACAAGTTATTTAATCCTATTTGTTGATGACTTGTTGATATGCGGGAGAAATATAGAGAGACTGAATGAAATAATAAACAAACTATCTGGAAAATTCCGTATGAAAAATCTAGGAGAAGTCAAAACGTATCTAGGAATAAACATCGACTATGATCGCGAGAAATCTAAAATGACGTTAAACCAGAAAGATTACAGTGACTCGCATTAATATTCGGACACCATGCTGTGTGCGAGATTATTGCTCTATATATTTGTTTACAATAGTGTTATTGAATTGTTTTTTTCGTAATATATTAAAACACTTATTGTAGTTAGTAGAAACATAAACTTTATTTATTTCACACACATAGTTTTTTGCAAAATAAGTGATAAAGTCAAGAATGTCGACATTTAACATCGCAAAAATATTCGGACAGTGAATAACTTACATCAATTTTATATAAAATATACATATTTTTTGAACAGTATTAATATTTCGTAGGTTGACCCTTTTGTCTTATTATTTCCTGTAATCGTTTGGGCATATTGGATATAATTTTATTTAAATATACCTGTGTTATACATTTCCATTCTTGTAATAAACGTTCTTTTAATTCTTTTATTGTTTTTATGGGTGTTGTTCGAATTTTACGATCCAATTGATCCCATAAATTCTCAATAGGATTTAAATCTGGCGGTTGAGGCGGAGGGTGTAACACTTTAGGACAGTTATAGTAAGTATTCCTGTACGATTCTCGATTTGTGCTTAGGATCGTTGTCCTGATAAAACTTAAAACTATTGCGTATGTTCATATTAACAGCACTTTTGATAAAATTTTGTTTCAATAAGTCTAAATATTTCATCTTATCTAAAATGCCGTCGATAAAAACTAGTTCACCAACACCTGCAGTTGAGATGCAACCCCCCACACCATTACACTGCTGCCGCCGTGTTTCACTGTTGCTCTCAAATTTTTTAATTTCAATTCTTCGTTGACTTTACGCCATATCGTTCTTCGTCCATCTGACCCAAAAAGATTAAATTTGCTTTCATCCGCAAATATTACATTGTTCCACCATGTTTGGTCTTTAGAAACGTAGTCTTTAGCAAAATTTAATCGTTTCTTACGATTCACTTCGTTTATGTATGGTTTTCTTGGTGGAACCCTGCCGTTGTATTCATGGTTCTTTAATACCCGACGCACTGTGTCGGAATGCACTTTCTTTCCAGATTCTTGGAATAATTCGGCAGCTAGTTTTATAGCACTTTCTTTAGGATCATTCTTTATTTTTCTAACAATCTTGCGTTCTTCGCGAGAATCTAATAATTTTGGACGTCCCGTTGGCCGAATTGAATCGATTCGATCTTCATGAATATACCTGTGTACAATATCTGCTACAGTACTCTTGCTTACATTTAGCAATTTGGCTATTTCTCGATATGATTTTCCCTTTTTTTTGTGGTAAATAACCAGTGATCGAATTTCAAAGAATGTATTTTTGCCTTTTCGTCCCATATTCACTAATAATACGTCTACTACTAACGAAGTCAATAACAGTACTGATTCTTGGATGCACGCTAGACGTTATGTTTACAAACAATGTACACTAGCAAAATAACCGACTGGATCCAACGACTTACTACAGCCAGTAAACTGTTGTATCCGAATATTTTTGCGATGTTAAATTTCGACATTCTTGACTTTATCACTTATTTTGCAAAAAACTATGTGTGTGAAATAAATAAAGTTTACGTTTCTACTAACTACAATAAGTGTTTTAATATATTACGAAAAAAACAATTCAATAACACTATTGTAAACAAATATATAGAGCAATAATCTGACACACAGCATGGTGTACGAATATTAATGCGAGTCACTGTATATAGAGTCACTAGCTAGGAAGTATAACATTATTGAGTCGAAATTGTATAGTACACCAATGGAACAAACTTTAAGTTTACAGCCAGCACAGTCAGCATCAAATGATTTGGATTACAGAAATTTGATTGGAGCGTTATTGTACATAAGTGCAAATACGAGATTAGATGTTAGTTATAGTGTAAATTATTTGAGTCGATTTCAGAACTGTTACGATGAATCGCACTATAAATACGCATTGAGAATATTGAAATATCTATATTTAACAAGAGACTTAAAGTTAACTTATCAAAGAAATTTAGAAGTAGATACCATTGACTGTTTTGTTGATGCTGATTGGGCAGGTGATAAAATTGATAGAAGGTCTACAACAGGATATATAGTTAGAGTGTTTGGAAATGTAATCTATTGGAAATCGCGAAAGCAAGGAAGTGTAACGAAATCCTCTACTGCAGCCGAATATGTAGCTTTGTCAGATTCAGTCAGCGAGATCAGAGTGATCCTAAACCTGCTTGAAGACTTTAAATTAAAACCAAACAAACCTGTGAAAATTTATGAAGATAATTCTGGTGCTATTGCTATTGCTAAGTTTGGAAATTTAACAAAAAATTCGAAATACATTGAAGTACATTATCATTTTGTCAATGAGTGTTATGAAAAGGGAATTATAGAAATTGTTAAAGTTGAGTCAGAAAATAATATTGCAGACATTCTGACTAAAGCCTTAGGAAGAAATAAGTTTGAAACCCTAAGACAAGCTCTAAGAGTAGTTTACGCGTATTTAGATGTTTTTGAAGCATAGATTTAAGGAGGTGTGTCAGATTATAAGAGTAAATCTATGCGAGGGATATAGAGATGAGTGTGTGCGACGGCAGCGCTGGTAAGGCGGGCGAGAACGAACAAAGGAGGTTAGGTTGTTGCGTGTGCAGTGGAAGAGCGTGCGGATTAGAGAAGGAGGGTTTTTGTATAATTGAAATATATTGCTGATACATATCGTTATAGAAGATGTGAGTAAGTGGAGTTTGGTTGAACCCCTTCGAAAACTAACACTGACCCTGGTTTATTCTATTTAGCACTCGTAGACACTATAGACGGTCCAGCGACGAGGAAATTTTATTTCCGAATAACGAACAAGAATTTTTAATTCATTTGTGAATTAATATTCATCACTGAATTTGACCAAGAATTTTTAACACGTTGACTGCCAGTCTAAAAACCTAAAATTGTTTACAAGACCAAAACTCTGATTTTAGGCAATTGTAAACTATACAACTTAAAAGTTGTCGTAATAGTTATTTAGTTATTTTGTAAGCTCATTAAAATTTACGAAGCCTATTAAAATTGATTTTCTTTAACATTTCAACTTGAGAATTCATTGTTTTAGTTCCACTGTTAAAAGTTCTGTCACCCATGGCCGACGTGGCAGTCAAAGTGTTAATTCATTTGTGAATTAATATCCATCACTGAATTTGTTTTAACTGATATCCAGACTGAGCGAAGCATAATCGAAAATGTTTATTTGTTGCTCGGAAATAAAATTTGTTCGAAGGATCAAAGACTTACCGTGACTTATCGTAAGAATAAAAAATAAAATCTCTCGACAGAAAATCTCTCCTACTAGAGAATTCTCTTCTAGTCGCGCCGTTAACGACGCATTCGCTATTTTCTCTTCGCCTCGTTATCAATTTGCAAGTCTCAAAAACTTTCCGCTCCCCAGATTGCTGATACGACGATCCACGAAGAGGGTAAGTCGAATTAAGTACGTTGGGTTCAAGCATTTGTCCGCGACGTAATCTCTTCCCCGAAAAGCGACACGCCGCTGCATCGAAGGATGTAATAAACAGTAGAACGGAGAAAATTCAGCGGGCGCAAGATCGCCGATACGAAAGACCGACGGGGGGCTAACACAGCCATGACTTAAAGCATCGTTAGTGGTGTCGTGCACTGTATATGTATAGCTGAGAGGCTCGAGTCGCAGCCATAACTTCACCATTATCCGACTTGCCAACTTTCCGTCGACAGTCACTCAGCTCTCCCAACCCTGTGTCCCCCCACCTTTTTCCCCGTTCGTTGCTTTTTTTTTGTTCCATCCGTTTCTTTTCCCCCGAATATCCATCCTTCTTCTTTGCGTCGCTGTGGTTTCTTTTCTTGCGCGTTTTTCTGCTTCGATTTGTGTATCGTTTGAGTCTCCCTGCCTAAGGTTCGCCTGCGGTTGCGTCGCGGTGGATCGTCTTCGCGCGGTTTACTTTGCCCCTGTTCTCTTTTACCTTCCAGTTTACCCAGCGTTCTGTGTTTTTCTGAAGAGTAGCATAACAATGCGGGGGATAAATAGGTATTGGTTGAACGAGTGGCCGAGAAAGATCAAGGGAACTGTTCAAGGAACGAGAAATAATAGGACTACTTTCAGTTTCTGGTTGTGTATTTATATATGAGCTACAATAACAATAAAGTTCCGAGAATAATTGTTTTTTATATTATTTTGGGATACCAAATTTCTTTCAAAATTGTTGGAAATCATCCCAAAAGAGATAAATGGTGAGATTAAAGGGATACAGGAAAAATATACTTCTACAGTTGTTTAGTATTAGTAATTCTTATATCAAGCTAAGTAATATTTAAGAAAGGAAATCAAATACTCAATTTCGATAAAATAATACATTTTTTTAAATAAGCTCTTTAAAAGTGTAAAAGGTTTGCACATGTACAAAAGGTGTATTTTATTTGAATATGACAGTAAAAATTATATTTTTTCGTCAATGTACGATTCAAAAATTAAATTCTTCTTGTTTGTTTATATCCAAGAAAGGAATATTGTGTTTTTTTATAATTTTAGTAAAAATTTTCGAATTATGCAAGATTCGACTTACGTAAGAAGTCCTGCAATACAGCTCTTACGCAAGTCGAAGAATTGACCGTGGATGTCAGAAACATACATATTCAGTTACGTATACGGACGAAAACGTGGAAATGAGGATTACATGAAAATATAATTACCAAGTACGAGAGAATATTTCAAACATGACACATTTCTTGTTGATCTCCTTTATTTTCCATTAATTTTAATATATATTAGTAATCTCATTTTACGTGAGTTTATTTCTCTCTTTTTCAGTGGTCATTCAATTCGGTGATACCTGAAGAGGACCTCACAAAAGTGGGCTGGAAACGTCATTTAATAAAAAGTCTAAATCAACACGAGATTTGTAGAACTAGAAAGGAAGGGTTGCTTTCCCTGAATAGTTACAAAGATAGCCTAATATCTTTCGATAATTTTCACACTGCTACCATAACAGAGTTAAATTTTTTTTTTTTATTTGATGGTTTATTTACGCCGCATCCACTGCGAGGTTATTAGCGGCGTCGGTCGGGTGGGTTTTTCCTTATATTTTGTCAATTAATTTTGCTTCTTTGATGAATCCCAGTAGGTTGTGTAGCTTTCTGTTGGTGAGGTTTTCTTTAAGTTGAGGTTCCAGCTTGTGTTTACGGCGAAGAATGTTGTATTTTTGGCAGTCAAGGATTAGGTGGTCCGTTGTAATTGTTGTGTTGCAGTGTTCGCATATTGGGATGAGTTCCTTTGATAATATGTATGAGTGGGAGATTTTGGAGTGTCCAATTCTTATTCGGGTTATAGCAGTTTGCTCTTTTCTAGTTAAAATAGTTGCTGTGTTTTCTGTAAAAAAAAGGCGTCATCTATGTTTTTGATGTGTGGTGGAGCTGTGTTTCTCCACTCAGATTCCCACTGGCATTTTAACTTATTTCTGATATCTTTAATTAAATCTTCTTGGGTAGGAATATTTTGGTAGCTAGTTGGTGAGTTGGCTACTTGTTTTGCTATCTGGTCGGCTTTTTCATTTCCTGGAATGCCTACGTGTCCCGGCATCCATGCGAGTATTATTTTGTGGCCCTTTTCTGTGATTTCATGGTTTGTTTCCTGAATTTGGAGGAGGATGTCATTATCCAATGGTATGCTGCTTAGTGTCTCTAAAGTGCTCATTGAATCAGTGAAAATAATAGTGTGTGTATAAGAGTTTATGTAGGAGATTTTTATAGCATGGTTGATGGCAGTTGCTTCAGCCGTAAAAATTGATGTATATGGTGCTAATTTGGTTGAAAGTGAGGATTCCGGGGTGATTACTGCGTATCCCGTGCTGGTTTCAGTTTTTGATCCGTCAGTATAGATATGGATATAGTTTCTGTAGCGATCTATAGTTTCAGTGGTTAGGTTACGAAATATTACAGGATTGGTGTCAGATTTTTTGTATACTGTTAAGTCTATGTTTACTTCGATGGGGTGCATGACCCATGGTGGTATTCCGGTTTTTCTTCGTGGAATAGTAGGGAAAAATGTTATATTGAGTTCCTCTTCAAGTTTGTGGACTCTATAATAAAAAGGTTTGGGAGTCAGTTTTTTATTATTGTATTTTGTGATGTAGCGGTCTGAAAAGGTATTTTTAAAGGAGGATTTATTTGGGGTAGTAGATATTTTTATCGCTTGTATAATGCAGAGGAGTTTTCTTCTGTGTTTGAGCGGAGGTTCGTTTGCTTCTTTTAAAATGCTTAGTATGGGACTAGTTCTAAAGGCTCCAGTTATTATTCTCAGGGCGGTGTTATGTATAGGATCCAGTTTTTTTAGTGTAGATTCCTTTCCTGAGCCATAAATAATAGATCCGTAGTCTAATTTGCTTCTGATGGTAGTTTTGTATGTGTTTAATAGAACCTTCATGTCTGCTCCCCATGTATTGGCTGCTAGTGTTTTTAAAATGTTTAGACGGTTGTTACATTCCCTTTTTAGATTGGATATATGGGCATTCCAAGTTAGTTTATCATCAAATGTCATACCTAAAATCTTGATTGAATTAACTTGTTTCAGTTCTGTGCTTCCAAGGTGTAACTTTATTGTAGGTATGTGTCGCTTGGAAAAGGTTATATATTTAGTTTTAGTTTCAGAGAAGCGGAAACCGTTTATTACTGCCCAATTCTGTAGGTTGTCTAGTGCGTTTTGGAGTAGTTGTTCTGTGGTATTTTCATATTTTCCTTTGTATATTATCGTTAAGTCATCCACGAAAAGATATGCTTGGACTGGTAAGTTTGGTACGGAGAGAACAGCATTTATGGATACTAGGAATAGTGTTATACTTATTACCGATCCTTGAGGGACTCCATTTTGCAATATCATAGCGTCGGATAGACAGTTGTGGGTTCTAACTTTAATGCGTCTTGTCTTCAGGAAGTTTTTGAGAAACGTAAGGACGTTACCATGAAAGCCCAGCTTTTTTAAGATATCTAATGTCCTCTCTCTGCAAATCATATCATACGCTTTGTCAATGTCCATAGCTATAAGAGTAGTATGGTGATTATTTACTAAGCCTTCACATATTTGAGCCTCTATGTTAATTAGTTGATCGATGGTTGAGTGGTACTTTCTAAAACCGCTTTGAAGGTGGGATATTGTGTTGTTATTTTCTAATACCCATTGTAGTCTGTGGTTGATCATTTTTTCTAATAGTTTGCACATGTTATTGGTTAGTGCTATGGGTCGATAGCTTTCTGGGAGTAGATGGTCCTTACCAGGTTTGACAATCGGGATGATTATAGCCTCATTCCACGATTCTGGGAATATGCCATTTTTCCATATGAGATTGAATATCTCTAATAGGTGTTTGAGTCCATTTGGGGGGAGGTTTACCAGTAGCTTGTTAGGTATTCCGTCAGGACCAGGGATGGTGTTTTTACATTGTTTCAGTATCCTATTTAATTCTTCAATTTTGAATGCTTCGTTGATTAAAAAAAGGTCCTGGTTTCGAATTTTGGGGGTTTTATTGGTCTCAGGGAATGTTTGTTCAGTTTTATATTTAAGGAAGTTGCTATCGTAGTTTTTATCACTAGAGTTTTTAGCAAATGTTTTAACTAGTAAGTTTGCTATTTCTTTCTGGTCGTTGGTTATGGTTTTTTCTGGCGTAGTTAAAGCTGTGATATTCTTTCTTGAGTGGGCGCCTTGAATTGCTTTTATTTTATTCCACATTACCTTGGTGGGGGTAGAGTTATTTATTGTAGATAAGAAATTTATCCAGGATTGTTTCTTATTCGTTTTGATGGTCTTCCTTGCACTAGCTCTAAGTTTTTTGAATTGTATAAGATTAGCGATTGTCTTTTGTTTTTTGTATCTGTTGAAGGCGTGTTTGTAGTTTTTTATTGCAGTTTCACATTCCTCGTTCCACCAAGGTACAGTGCAGCGCTTTTTTCCGGGTCGAGGTTTTGTTTTTGGGATGGATTGGTCAGCCGCATTGATGATGATCTGGATAAATTCTTTTATTATTTGTTCAATATCATAAGAGTTTGTTGTGGCATTATTATCTAGAGAGGGGGTGTTAAGCTCAATGAATCTACTATATTTGCTCCAGTTGGCCAGTTCAAATTTCCATCTGGGGGCTGGTTGTAGGTAGTTGACTGTTCGATCTAGTTGTACGTTTAATAAAATCGGGTAGTGGTCACTGTCGTACAGGTCTGAGGTGGTAATACATTTGCATTTGTATGCGATGTTGGCGTTGCTTAAGGTTAAGTCTATTATGCTAGAAGAGCCATTAGCTGAATTAAAGTGTGTTGGTTTTTGGTCATTGAGGAGTATTAAGTTATGGTTGAGTAGGATTTTTTCCATAATGTTACCTCTTGAATCAGTTCTTGTTGAGCCCCAGAGTGTATTATGGCTGTTGAAGTCCCCAGTAATGATAAATGGTTTTGGTATGTTGTTAATTAAATTGCTTAATTCGGATTCATTTAGTTGGTAACTGTTTGGTATATATATGTTACAGAGATGTATCTTCGTGGATGAATATATTTTGGTCGAAATTGTTTCCATGTTTGAATTGATTGGGATTTGTTCACTATACAGGGTGTTCGGCCACCTCTAGCAAAATTTTTAATGAACGATAGTAGAGGCCAAAATAAGACAAAAATCAAGAATATTAATTTGTTGGTGGAAGCTTCGTTAAAAAGTTATTAACGTTTAAAGTGCCGCTCTTACTGAATTTTTTTCTCGAAAAAGCGCAAGATTTCGGGGGTATGTCTATTCACCAAAAATGACTGTAATTGAACCCTACAACCGAAAATAATTTTTACACAACGATTTGCAATTTTTTTTCTCCGTTGAAAAATTTAGTCACCTAATTTTATTTTCAGTAAGGAATTTTTTTCTCGAAAGTGCGTACGATTTCGGAGGTATGTGTAATGATAAAAAATGATTGTAATTGATCCCCGCAACCGAAAATAATTTTTTTAAAACGATTTGAAATTTTTGAATTTAATTGTTAATAACTTTTTAACGAAGCTTCCATCAACAAATTAGTATTCTTGATTTTCGTCTTATTTTGGCCTCTACTATCACTCATTAAAATTTTTGCTAGAGGTGGCCGAACACCCTGTATAAGGAGTTATTTATCAAAATGGCTACTCCTCCGCTAGCGGTTTCTGCATTCCTGTTGTGGACAAACGTAGTGAAATTCTTAATTCGAATTGTTTGGTTGGGTTTGAGATGAGTTTCTTGAAGGCAGATTACGTCTGGTTGGTATTTCTTCAAGAGAAGTTGTAGATATGGTAGTCGGAGGGAGAATCCGTTTAAGTTCCATTGTAAGATTGTGAGCATTTTAATTTAGTGGTATTTGGTTTTGTGTACCGGTAGGTTTAGTAAGTTAATTAGAGGTTTGTGTTATGTTGGGAATGGTGGATTGATGCGTGTAGCAGTTTCATTTTCAGTTTCGTTATCTGATGTTGCCGGGGTGCAACTAACTGATGAATTTTCTGAGGATGTTAATGGTAGTTCAGCCAGTTTGTATTTGAGTTTTTTTGTTAATCTGTGGATTCTATTTTTTATGCTTCTTTCCTTCAGGTGAGGATAAATTTCTGTTAACATCTCTATTAAACCTGGTATATTTTGTGTGAAGTCTAATGCCATGCTATAGGGGTTTTCAACGCCAAGTGTATTTTCCATGAGAATGATTAATTGATTATAGTTCAGTGGGTAGTTTGATTTGGGATCGTTAATTTTGGCTTTTGCTGGTTCGAGCTGATTCGATCTTATTGGTCATTTTATCTATTAATTTGATACGTTTGGTACTTTTTTTTCTGCTTGATGGGACTTCCTGAGTGTGTGGGGTAGTTTGCGTTAGTATGTCTTGATTTGATATAGTATCGGTAATGAGGATTTCTTTTAGACTGACTGTGGATAATGTATGTGCTCTTTTGTTACCTGGGTTCGAGATACTGTTTACTAGTAACGGCTTTGCCTCTTCTGGCTGGGGAGCAGTGGTGGTGGTAGGTATACTTATTGGTTGTGATGTAGATTCTGGATCTGTTTGTGTGTGTAATTGAGAAGGATAGTCGATGTTATCGGCGGTAATGTTGTCTTCGTCTTTCTTCGGGCATTGTTTAGCTACGTGACCTGTTTGGTTACAGCGGAAACAGCTGAGTTTGTCGGTTGTGGAGAAGATTCTGTATGTTGTATTCTCATATGTTATGGTGAAAGACTCGGGAATCCTGCTTGTGTCCTCAGGATGTACGTATAATTGTCGTCTGAAGCTTAGTATATGTGTGTAGCCAGGTTCATGGATACCGGCTCTCAAAAAGGTTATTTTGGTTGTGATTCTAATTTTGTTGTGTTTAAAAATTTGTTCAATCGTGTCATGAGGAATCGTTGGCTAGACATTAGAGAGTATTATCCGCTGAGATGGAGTAATTAATCGTTTCACGTTCACTGTGTTGTTATTTATTGTTATATGGCTGTGATTGCTTACTATCTTGGTGACGGTGTCTTTGGAATCCAGGTAAATACAGACTCTGTTTGTTCGAAATTCTTGAAATGAAGCGGATGGAGGCGGGGCTGATAATTTTTCCAAGTGCGTTTGTGTAATCATTGATCGAAGTTCCCTCTATTGAATCTATTGTTATCGCCTTATCCTTTTTCGGAAAGTTTCCATTGGTTACCGCTGAGGCGTATGTGTTTCGGATTGATTGAAATAGTGCAGTTGAGTTTTCTGGTTCTGTATTCATTTGTGGTTCTTTTGTGATGTCATGACCCCTGTACTCAGAAGTCATTGTTTGTTCTAAAACTTGGTTGCTCATGCGCTGGAAGCACACAAGTTCACACTGGTTTGAATTTGTCACTTTCTCACTCACTTTCACTCAGGCACTCGCGACAACTCGTAAATACGTCTTGCCTCTATGACGGTTGGCACGAGACTGCTGGGAGTTAAATTATACTTGTTTGAGAATGATCAAATAATGTACCGCAAAAGGAGGACGACACGAAATCGTGGGACACTCGAAATTGTTATTCGAGGTACTACAGGATCACCGTGTCCACAAATCTACGCGTTCAAATACTTCACGATGACTGACATGTTTGCGAAGGAAAGTGGCAGTGTCTGTCAAACGGATGCCTCGAGGAAAACGAGCTTTCCTCGTTCGAGAAACTTTCCGTCCAAAGGAAACAGATATTTTACGCGAAACGTCCTGCAAACAGTCGCGATGCTTTCGTCTTCCCTTTAATCCACTTAATTCTTCCTTTTTTTCCCCTGTCTGAGATTCCATCTTTCAACGACCATCCAGCGTTTTCCACTTCTTCTCGAGACGTTACTCGTAGCCCCCGCGGGGCTCGCTTGTAACGAGCCCTCCACGAAAAAAGGACCGCGTAGTCTCGCGATAAGGCAAACTTTCGTTGACGTTTTGGGCGATAACGGGCCGCGAGAACGGATTCGGTAGAACGAACGCTTATCGCTGTTCTCTCACGACTTCGCGCCGCTGTTTTGCGGCCCCCCGTTATCGGTTCCGATCTTCCGCCTCTCAGGTTCAATTAACCGCGATGTTATACGGCCCGTCGCATGCTTCTTTCGTGCCACCGAACTTCCTACCCAAAAAGCCCGATTATCGAGGCTCGATTCTCGCGTAACAGGTCCAAGAAATTGATTCTCTCCTCGTAAATCAAAAATAATTGACCAAAATTTGAAAATCTAGTTACAGGTACAATTTTTCTAAAATTCAACTTCATCGAAAACTTTTTAATGCGTTTCTCTCGAAACCATGTTCTTTAAATTAATGTCTAGAATGACAACACAAATTTTTATTATACTATTTATTACGTCTAACTTATCTAAAGAAAAATGATCATTTTTATTTCAAACGCTATAAACTTGTAATGAAAATCGGCAGAAAAGAAGACTACACAGAAATTCTGTTTTTAAATGAAGTGTAAAGTTACAATTTTCAAATCGTTCTGGAAAAATTATTTTCGGCGGCGAGGGTCAATTTCAAGCATTTTTGGTGAATAGACATACTCCGAAATCCTACCCACTTTCTAGAAAAAAATTCAATACAGGCAGAACTTTAAACGTTAATAACTTTTTAACGAAACCTCCATCAACAAATTGGTATTTTTGATTTTCGTCTTATTTTGGCCTGTAGATCTCCCATTAAAATTTTTCCCAGGGGTGACCGAACATCCTGGATATTAATCGACATATAAAATTATATTGTATTACGTGATTCTATGTGCAAACACGAGTCGTAAAAGAAAATGTTTCCGAACAAAAATGTCTTAAGAGTATTAAAACTTTTGATTGTAAATAGAAAATAAATAAATTGTATCTAACAAATAAAACAAATAGACCGTACCAATTGAAAATCGAAACTAACTTTCTAAATCGTTTTTCCAATTTACAGCATTATCTCTGAAAATTTGTCACAGTACAAACGAATTCGAAGTCGTATCTGATAAATAAAATAAATAGATCGTACCGGTTAAAAATCGAAGCAAACCTTTTTTTAATCTTTTTCTCGACTCGCAGCATTACATCTGAGAATTGACGCAGTTCAAACGAATTCAAAATCATCTAGTCCCGGGGTTCCCCGGTATGTCTATAACGAGGCACGGAGGCTGTAGTGGAAAATGGCTCGCAGAACGAGTGTACAAAGAAATCGAACGAGCCAAGATCCAAAGGGAACCTCGGCGAAAACGAACGAGCGAAACAGATGTCAAAGAGGCAATTTTCAATCGGCAGGAAGGGAAGGAGTGTTCCTTTTTCGACGGAACGTGCGTCGCCGATGGCGGAGCTTAACGCGTTTCCGGTCGCCGAGCTGGTTCTTCTCGGATTCGATCCACGGGTTGCCCTCAGCGGCAATAAGATCCCCCGCTACAGACGGTATCGCACGAACTGGAGGCACTGTTCGAGCCACCGTTACAAAAGGGGTGGAGAGGGGTACGAGATTGCTACAGGAAAAAGAAATTTCGCGGCCGATTAGATCCGGCGCGGTGTGAACGAGATTCCGCACGGAAACGAACGCCCGCGGGCCAAGCGATTCAAAATCGAGAAACCAACCAACTACAGAATGGAATTCGACAAGGAGATCTCCTTCGAATCGTGATTGGATCTCAAAAACTTTGACCATGACTTCCATGCTTTCTACCATTCAGCTAATTTATAATATGGCGCCATTCTTGAATTTATTAATTTAGCGGCCATTGTATTGCCATTACGCCCTTGTCATGGTAAGAATGGAAAGGAATGCAAGGATAATTTTAAGCTTTCTATTTTTCCATTTTCTCCGGGTCTCGTGCGTGTCTGGTCCTCCTGTTAAACACTTGGCGACCAGAGTCGTACGAGGCGTCTTGTCTTCTTTCAAGGTATCGCCTGGGCCACCCCGAGCCGGACCCGGCGAGCTTCTTGACTTTTATGACTCTCTTCCGCTTTGACTAAACTTTCCCTTAACTAGATATTTTCCAGTTTCGTTTTTCCGTCTTTCTGTCCTGTCTCTTTTTCTCTCCCTTTTCTACTAGGGTAAGGACAGATATATGTATATTCCGCGGAGTCGAAGGAAAAAACGAGCAGTCTGTTTATCACGGTCAGTGAGACTGCGTCGGTATAGCTCAGTTTGGTAAAGACATCGTTAATATCATAGATTAATAAGAACCTACGTGTGGCTGCACCCTTACACAACAAATAAACTTTATAATTGGGGGTAGCTAGTTGGAATGTTACTTAACCACCAGCCCCCTCATTAATATACAGAGTGTCTTGTTTAAGTGAGTACAGCAGGATGTCACAGAAGGAGTTGCAGTTATTAAAAAAATGTTCGTACAAAAATTGTTTGGTTTACTAATTGTTTTCTTGTGGGTGGAGTGGTGGAGGAGATCTGAAGGTGAATCTAATTTTCTTAAATGGAATACTCTAGTTTTTTCCTCAGAAAGTAACAGCAGGTAATAAGACAAATCCAAAGAGGTATTATACGATATTATTTTGAATTCGATAAAGATAAATTGTTGGATTTTTTTACGTCCTGCATCGGTTGACGACCAACAGCCAGCAGCCGCTGCTGAGCAACGTTGGTTGCGTTCGTATCAAGTTACTGCAATTATGATATTATAAACGGAGATTGAGGATTATTGCTAAACTGATTTGTCGAACATGCAAGAATTAATGAAAGAAGCAGCAGCTGATGCAGAACATATTGCTACTGATTAAAATGAATTATTCTTCTTACTTAAGGTTAAAAAGAAACAAATAGAATAAATAAAGCAAAAAGATTTTTTACATATACATATGTAAAAAGATAAAAATGTAAGTAAAAATATGACCAGATAAAATATTCGCAACGCTCCTCCTGATTACTTAAAATAAGTGAAATGTTTGTGGTAGGTAGGATTACTGAACCATATAAAAATGTAACGTCGAATTTAACTTTGCTTCCAAATGGTTCGCAGAAATATTTTAAGTTTTCATGTATAGTATATCGATAGTCGGTAAGACGTGTGTCAGAAGGGCGCGAGACCTCTCGACGCGCCACGAAACAGCCGACGAATGGACAGTTCCAATAAAGTCTCCCAGAAGCGAACACGTGTTTCTTTTGCAGAACCTTTCGCACCTTAGCGCGGCCACCACACATGCAATAGATATTCAAGTTACTTGTCATTAACTGAGTACAGTTATAATGATTTTAACGATTTATGTATAATATAATAAATTGTTTTAATGCATTCGCCAAAGCTATGTCGCAAAAAGAAAATGTATCTCTGTTTCTATATTACTTTATCCTTAATTGAATTAACTGAAACTGAAATTCACCGGGAGTTTTCTAATTCCTGTAATTCCATTTATTCCAGGAAAAAGCGAGACCCGAATTCCAAGTTTCATCTGCTGCGCTCAGAGTGATGAGATAAACATCCTCCCGAACGTTTAAAAATTAAATAATACGCTTTCGCAGAGAACGAGAGAAGGATTAAAAGAATTTCAGCGGGTCTCTCAATTTATCGTAAAGCGGGGAAAACACGACAGGAAAGCTCCTTCCTGGAAGATCCTTATTTATTATCAATTTAAGCGAATCCCGCTGAAAGACACAAATTATGAGCTCCAGATCAATTACACGAGACTATTATTTATTCACAATTCTTTAAAATCTCTTACATTCGAAATTCAACCTATTGAACTGTAGAACAAAACTAAATACTAATTGGCATTGAGATAAATGAGACAAAAAAGACAATTTACCAGATCTTCAAATTCCTCTTTAATGAGTAGACTGCGAATCTTTATGAAAATTCATATTTTGATTAATAGAATTAATGAAATGGGAGCTTTGTAGAGAGTTCCGCCCATACTGAATTTTTTTCTCGAAAATGTGTAGGATTTCGGGAGTATGTGTATTCGCCAAAAACGATTGTAATTGATTCCTCAAACCAAAAATAATTTTTTCAGAATGATTTGAAATTTTTTAATTTAATTTTTTAATAACTTTTTAACGAAGCTTTAGTCAAGAAATTGATATTTTTGATTCTCGTCTTATTTTGGCCTGTAAAATCTCCTATTAAAATTTTTCCCAGGGGTGATCAAATACACTGTATAATAGTGTTGACACAAAACATCTTAACATTTAACTTGCATCACAAAATATTGTAGCTTTCAAAAAAAAATTATCGTAATGCACGCGTCGGGGAAATAACTTATAGAATATCATATTCTACGTGTTGCTTTCACCGAAATCAATTATTTACATCGTGATGCAAACGAATTTCGACCCCCTGTGCGTCGCAAACTCTTTGGTCGTGCTTGAAAGAGAAAAGAAAAAAAAAAGAATGACACGAACAGAAAAATGAAAAGCAGAGAAGACTGAAAAACGCAAGCGTCGAGCACTGAAGTGTCATTATCGCTTTAATCGTCATCCTACGTATTCACGGGCCGTGTTATACGCGGCTCGCTGTTTAGAAGCGCGAAAAAAACGCGCAGCGACGACGACGCGTGTCGCGCGACCCTCTTTTTTCCGTTCTTCGACCCTAGATAATGAAAGGGACGTCGCAAAAAACGAATGGTTACAAATATTTTACACTGACATAGTTCTCGCGACGAGCAAAGTGCCACCCCCTAACCGGGACGACGCACGATTGCATTAATCTGACGTTTCGTATGTAAATACGCGCGTTGGCGATTCCGTGGCTTCAGCGAGTATCGATGAAAGAAGGAGAAGATTCGAGCGAGCACGACGGGAAAGAATATTTTTATGAATAAATGGTCCCCTCTTTCTTTTTGTTTGGAACGAAAAAATGTTGACGCGCACTGGATGAAAGCAACCCTCGAGATGTTTCTATAGGTGAAAGCAACGCTTCTGAAAAATATTTTCTATCCTCGTTACTGTAAAGAGTGAAATTACGCGTATCTAGGATGTATATTATTTTTTCTTGATGTTGTATTTGTGGTTGATTCTATGGAAGGAAAGGAGTAGAGTGGGAGCTTTTTGAAACCGAAAGTTGACCTGTTCTGCATCTTCAGCGTTCAACGTGATTTCTAAAGGCGAAAGTGAGTTGTTAATTACATTGATTGTCTAATGAAAGTTTTATGGAAACGAGCAGAAATGAAGTATTTTAAGATTCAAATATAATGTCCTGATTTTTCGGCTTATATGAAAAAGATAAACGACAGACGTCATCGACAGACGTTCTCAAAGAATAATTAATTTCAAATTCCTACATATTACCTGCTAGAGTTTGCAATTATTTTATTTTGCATCAGTGATGGCAAATGAACAAGGAGAAATTCTGAAAATAACTGCTTCGAAACTGTTGTAAAAGTTCTGTCTAAAATTTTTTTAAATCTAAAATTATATTATATTTAAAACCTTGAACTCAACCTCAAATTAATATATTCTATTTTTCTACAATAAGAGACTGTTAAAAGAAATATTATTTAATGAAACTAAATGCTTTTGTTTTGCACAATTCTAATTGGCAATTAGAAACCTAAAGCTATCGGAGAGTCGATTAATTGAATTCTTTGCGCGTTAAATCTTCAAAATTGTTACCACATTTACGTTTAGGACCTTTAACGATCGACGAACGACTGCGAAGTATAGTTGCAAAAGTGTTGGCTTTGAAACAAACGAAGGCTAAATTTGGTATAAAATATTCAGCGTGTCGGTGAAAATCTAATCACGTACCAAAATTCGTACGAGCGCTCCATTCGTTTGCTATCGCTGCTCTACGTCAGTGTGCAATAGTGATTCCTATCGAATGATCGCAAACACGTGAGAGAGTTTTGACGTAAAAATCTTGGTACACCGACGCCCGAACTAGGAGGACAAACTGTCGAATTTCCTGGATGCAATGACAGAGTCCACATAATTTATTAATTACGTCGAAGCCCGGGTACAAATTTACCCGAACGAAATTAGCGTTACTCGAATTCGAAATACGCAGATAAACGAACAGAACGAGCACGCGGTTAGCTCAAACAACGACACGTATGATTGACGCGCGACTCGAATGTTAACTGAAATTTACTGCAAAACATTTTCCTCGCGACGAATTCTCGAAATTACCTTGGACATTTTGCTATAAAACGATTTCGTTATTAAGCGTTGACACTTATTATTCGCCATGATTCCGTTTAAACACAACCGTTTCGTCGACTCGTGTAACACCGGGGTGAGATTATATCGACAAATCAAATTTTAGATTGATTAATCACACTTCAACGGTGACATTTCGGTGAAAATGCAAATGGAGTTTTAATAATTTACAATTGCACGAAAGTAAATATAGTGTCTACGCTATATAGTGTGCGTTTATATCGATATCGGAGGCAGTTTGTTTCTGTATTGTTTGATGTTTGTATATTTAAATTAACTCTGTTTTCATTTTTAAACTTGGCAACGAATACGTTTGGCACAGTGTGCGTTAATAAACAATGTAGATTGTTTTTTCTATGATTCAGATAATACCAATATACGTTTATTAACTGTGTATTTTTTATCGTCCTGTTCACGAACTATTTTTTTTTTTAAATACAGGGTGTTCGGTCACCCTTGGGAAAAATTTGAATGGGAGATTCTAGAAACCAAAATAAGACGAAAATCAAGAATATCAATTTGTTGATTGAGGCTTCGTTAAAAAATTATTAACGTTTAAAGTTCCACCTGTATAACGGCAATCTGCGAACAGCTGCGTACGCGTGATAGTGGTTCTCACTCACAAAACTGTATGGCTGTCGATACGTCACTAAGTAGAGTTTCTCATGCTGAATGAGAACCACTATCTCGTGCACGTAGCTGTTCGCAGATTGCCGTTCTACAGGCGGAACTTTAAACGTTAATAACTTTTTAACGAAGTCTCGATCAATAAATTTTGGTCCCTAGAATCTCCCATTAAAATTTTTCCCACGGGTGGCCGAACACCCTGTATATAATTATTTACATTAGTTATGTATTTATTTCTATTTACAAATATTAGAAGTTGCTAGAACGTTCTTTTCTTTGTTTCCTTCCATATTTTCAATAAGTTATTTGCAATTAAATCCTCATAAGACAAAATAAAACTATAACGAAATTTAAAACGTATGTTGGAATTAGAGAAATTTAGAATACTGGCTATACAATATTGTGAAATTTCTGCCAACTATAAATGTCTTGCTTCAATTATTCTCACAGCAAAACCATTTATTTATTTATTATATGGCTAAAAATCCATTACTGTGCAAGAGAAAATACAATGATATGTTTACAGTTGAGGACAATGCTTATAGATACAATTACAGAAATGAAAATGATACTGAGACTTATAATTTAATTATAAATTGTAAACTTAAGCCTTGGTGGAAAATTACACGTTGCATAACTAAACTAATTAAACATTTTTTAGAAAATATTTTCAGTTTATCGAGAGAAAATTTAAAAAACCTTTTATTTACAGTCGTTACGATAGTGTCAGCTTTAAAACGAAGAAAACGCGAAAAATGCGCCTGTCCACGGAAAAATATACTACGGTGTAATCGAGTAGGTCGTGATCGTAATGCGTCCTCCGCGTGGGTAATTTCGGGGAACACTGGTGGTGCGCGCGTGTAATCGTAGTGCAATAAAACACGGTTATCTGCGAGACGTCGAGGTTTGATCGACCACCGGGCGATTTTGTTTTTATTTTTACGGTCAATGGAGACCGAACGTCGCTCACCAAAACAAATCTTGATATCGTGGACAACACCAGGGGGAAAAAGCCTCGCGATCCGTTTACGGATGGGAGAAAAACCGCGGCGTGACGACGGGATGGAAGGAAAAATGGAACACGGAAACGAGGAAACCGATTTTCGCTCGACACTCCGAGCGGTGCAGATTTCGAGACCGAACGAAACGTTACTCGACAATGGCGCTTGAACAAACCTGCGGCGGGCGACTTTCTGAAATTTTCAAATCGCCAATGAATGGCCGTTAGAACCACACAAAAATTCTTCGTTCGAGAAAGAACGATTTGCTGGAAATATTCTGGGAATTTCGATGGAACCGCGAAAGATAGGGTATACGTCTCTCCCACGTGATATTTCCTGAATAATTACGTTTCGAGTTTCATATGTGCTGTTAAGTCAACAAATTTTTACAAATGTTGAGAAATATTCACGTATGGGACTCGCAAAGGAATTTTTAATATTTTGATTAGTGGTCATAATTCATTTGTTTCGTAGTGAAAACACCCCTTATGTGTAAATAACTCTTTTTTTATTCATCTATGTATCTTGAAAACTACAGTATATAAAAATGGTTAGAATAAAAATAGTTGGTAATTATTTACTTTAGATACTTATACAACAAAATATAAAACTGTACATTATGGACAAATAGGAACCACGTTTCTAATTTTTTCTTTTTTACACAAAATGATGTCAGTGAAAAATACAATTAAAACAAATAACCATGCCTGAAATATTCTTGTTTATTAATTGACCGACGTTACAGTTTGAGCAACGGGAAGATGAAAACAATTACGTATCGTGCTGAACTATTAATGAGAATACTCGCGGAACATTTTCCTACGTATAGCTTTCACTGGAATTAATTAAATTAGTTTTGTTACTAATGAATTCTGGCCTACTGCGCAGACACGTGTTAATAGAATGGTCGATCAATTCATGACCGCGAATGACAGTTAATTTAACAGCGATGTAAACGGTATCGTTGAAAATTTCAATACGTGTCGTAATACGGCCGCGATTCGTTTAAATTTTGACAAACTTTCACGAAATAATTAACTCCATCGGATTAGTCGAAACGTTAATAAAGAATAGCCCTGAATGTAATTACAATACAATCGAGTGGACGAGAAAGCGTCGACTTTACAAAAATAATCGGCGTCGTCGCACGAAACAATTTCCGCACACTAAATTAACTAAATTAACATTCACACATAATAACAAAGGAAGATGCTCGAAAATGTCCAAACTGCAACGTAAATCTTAGTATGAAACATATTATATTTGAACGAGCAAAGTAATAAACATCCACAAGGAATTTACATAAAATAATTCCTACAATAGCATAACAAATAGAAATATTCAATAGTTGGAAAATTATAATATTATAAAATTATAAAATTATAACATTATAAAATTATAAAATTATAACATTATATATTTTATAAATGCATGAGTTTCAACATTAACGGACAAGAAGTAATTATTTTTAAATTTTCATGACGAGGGCCTAAGAAATGTTACTGTTTAGGGCTTTGTTGAAGCTGAATTTGTTGAATGATTCACCGCTGCGTGGACTCTTCAAGCGCAATCGCGAACGTACATTTATCTCAAAATGTAAAAAAAAGACTGATGGGCACAAGTTTATAACGACTGGACATACCAGCAGATTGTTCAATGAATATGGACGCGATTATGACAGAGTTGGAACATGCGGGGATAGATTTGCATAATTGTAGTCGCAACGGATAGTCCCGCAGTGACAGTCACCGTTTTTGATGAAACTCGTCCAAAGCAATGTTTACAAATACATATTCGACGCGCATTCCTTTTTTATCTGCATCTGTATCGCATGAGTGAAAACAGCGCCTAAAATTATTGACGGGAAAACGTGTTCGATGCGCAAATCGGTTTTCGAAAATTCATTTGTTTCAATAACATCCGGATATTGTATAGTAGTAAATATAGTATATAAATTTGTATGAATTAAATTTTGAGTGTAACATAATATATTCGTGGTTTTTGGGACTAATATATGTTTCACTAAGCTGTTTGCGTAGCTAAATTCGTCATTAAATTAAATAACAATAGAGTACGACTTGGAATTAAGTGTAAGTAGAAACGACTGATAATGGGCAGACATACCAGTTCATATTAAATTACATATCTCGAAAACAAAGTCTCAAATGAAAAAATTTTATTCTTGATTTACGATTCGGTTATTCATGTAGTTTTTTTTTTATAAAAAATGAACCCAAGTAAAGGGTATAGCCGAATAAGGGGGTCAAATGTGCCCCCAAACCGAATGGAACGAGCCACGGGTCATTCGATAGCAAAAAAAAAAAACCCCTGTGTACAAATTTTTAACTTAAAATCTCGACCGTGGGGGTAGTAATGGGGTGAAAACGAAAATCATGTTTTTGTACAATTTCTCTTGACCTATTGAGTAAAAAAATGTAAAAAAATTCAGAGACGTTTCGGGTACCGGGGCACATACTTTGGGAGATTTTCAGATTTTTGGATTGAAGAACCAGGTAGTGAAAAATAAAAAACAGCAAAAAATGCCGAAAAATGCCGATTACGTATTGAAGGAGGCCCGGAACTACTTTTATACTTTTACAGTAAACAGGTATTACTATTACTATTATTCTCAATTTTTTTCAGATTTTTTATTTTGGTGCGCCGCAGTGAAAAAAAATAAAAACCGAGTTTTTCCTCATTTTCTGCGTGTTAGAGTAACTTACACGTTGAATTTTGATGCATCCTTCAATATATAAGTGTTTTGTAGACTGTTTAATGTTTCTACACTAAGCAGAATTACATAACAATTGAAACAAATAAAATAAAGCCAACCGTTGAGCGCAATATATCCTAGAAAATCAACGATATTTTCAACGGCGTCGATGGCGCAGCGTTAGAGTGTCCGACTGCTGAACAGCTGGAAGTTTTTTTACCGTAGGTTCGAGTCTCTCTTCTGGACTTAGTATTTTTTTTTCTTCATTATTTTTTTTTTCAAATTCTAACTATATAACAATGCTTTATATTTATTTATAAATATTCTGAAAGCATTTTACAAATATTTTAACCTGAAATATGTATAAATATAGTTTTGGAGTGTTTTTTGCGTTTTTATTTTTTTTGTCAACCACGATTATTGTTTAACATCTCTTACACTGAAATTAATGTGAAATGTTAGTTTTCAAATCTCTTACCTTTGACTATTGTGAATGGATCGGAGCAGAAGATTGTATATTGGCTTACTATTACTTCTTCTCGCCCTTCGATCTAACGTAGACATGTAAGGGTTATTATCCTTTCCTTACTGCTGGTTTTAAAGATAATGGAAACACTTGCAGGACCAACCTCTACGGACCATGCCAAGTAATTATGTATAAATCCCATCGCATACAGTAGCATGAACTGAGTAATTAAAAAATACATTGTGAAACCCGAACGCGACAATCACCCATTGACCTGAACGGTCTGGGCCCTCACCCAACGAACCTTTATTTCCTTCGTAACGCAGGTAGGACAATTAATCATTTTTCCCCGTGGTTTCCATCGAGCAATGATACTTCATTCAAAAATAAGCATGAAACGATCAAACTGGTACTTAAAAATGGGTTTATTAGAAAAAAGTATCATTAGCAGAGAGTGGGTTAATAGATTTGGCGTGGAATGGCCCTTACATGTCTACGTTAGATACTGAAGCCGTAGCAAACATTCATATTTATCACAGAAAGAGAAAAAGAAGGAAAGATCTGCTTGATCGAAGGGCGAGAAGAAGTAATAGTAAGCCAATATACAATCTTCTGCTCCGATCCATTCACAATAGTCAAAGGTAAGAGATTTGAAAACTAACATTTCACATTAATTTCAGTGTAAGAGATGTTAAACAATAATCGTGGTTGACAAAAAAAATAAAAACGCAAAAAACACTCCAAAACTATATTTATACATATTTCAGGTTAAAATATTTGTAAAATGCTTTCAGAATATTTATAAATAAATATAAAGCATTGTTATATAGTTAGAATTTGAAAAAAAAAATAATGAAGAAAAAAAAATACTAAGTCCAGAAGAGAGACTCGAACCTACGGTAAAAAAACTTCCAGCGGTTCAGCAGTCGGACACTCTAACGCTGCGCCATCGACGCCGTTGAAAATATCGTTGATTTTCTAGGATATATTGCGCTCAACGGTTGGCTTTATTTTATTTGTTTCAATTGTTATGTAATTCTGCTTAGTGTAGAAACATTAAACAGTCTACAAAACACTTATATATTGAAGGATGCATCAAAATTCAACGTGTAAGTTACTCTAACACGCAGAAAATGAGGAAAAACTCGGTTTTTATTTTTTTTCACTGCGGCGCACCAAAATGAAAAATCTGAAAAAAATTGAGAATAATAGTAATAGTAATACCTGTTTACTGTAAAAGTATAAAAGTAGTTCCGGGCCTCCTTCAATACGTAATCGGCATTTTTCGGCATTTTTTGCTGTTTTTTATTTTTCACTACCTGGTTCTTCAATCCAAAAATCTGAAAATCTCCCAAAGTATGTGCCCCGGTACCCGAAACGTCTCTGAATTTTTTTACTCAATAGGTCAAGAGAAATTGTACAAAAACATGATTTTCGTTTTCACCCCATTACTACCCCCACGGTCGAGATTTTAAGTTAAAAATTTGTACACAGGGGTTTTTTTTTTTTGCTATCGAATGACCCGTGGCTCGTTCCATTCGGTTTGGGGGCACATTTGACCCCCTTATTCGGCTATACCCTTTAATAACGCTTCGACAAGTTATTTCAGGTAAACAAGAACTCAATTAACGTGTCTTAAAAAAAGTTATTGTGAAAGGTTTCTAAATTACATAGATTTTATAACGATCGTAATTAAAATAGTACGCATGTGACGCTGCTTCGCTGCGGGTAGAGGATCTCGTGAGAATTCCGTAGGAGGGCAGAAAAGGAAAGGAGGGGGCGCGTTTCGTCCGGGCCTGCCAGTGGACTCATCAGTAAGGCTTTCTAGCAGGCCCTGCCTTAGACGACTAGGATATTGGGAAGTCGTTCGAGGAGTGTATATATAGCAACGGAGGGGTCGGTCGAGCGCTTGTGAGAGCGCGACCCCTCTGGTGGCGAGCATGGGAGGCGACGCCACACGCACAATGTCCAAATTAGAAAACGTTGTTTCGCCAAGAATATAAACAATTCAATGTGCGCTATCGCTCGATAATCAGTTTTAACGCGACGAACAAAAAAATTCGCAGAAGAGAAATATAGAAACAGTAATATTCAAACGAAATCCGGGATAAAAATAAAATGGAGACTGTAGAGAACTCTGTTTGCGTTGGCACGATCTACTTGGATTAATGCTCGACCAAATATTGTTCTATCGAGAAGTTTCTCGCGGGTTTGGGAACGGTTGAAAAATAGTGTTATATATGGGGCACGTAAACGTTAGGCAGCCTCTCTTGAAAAACGATGAAGGTTTATTGCGGAGCGGGGCAGATTGAAATTGGGGAAACTGCGGGTTGTCGAGCGGCGAGCTCGCCACCGATACAGATTCATCAACTGTCGTCGCGTAAATGGCAGGAAAACCACTGATACCGATATGGGTTCCGTATTCGGATGTGGGCTTTGGTTGAGAGCGCGCTACTTGAACACTCGATTCGCGCACAAAACTAAAACAGAACGACGAAATTTACGAGCTAACGATAAAATAAATATTTTCCGTTACGCCCATCGCCGTTAAGGTTTTTGTAACGTGACGATGGCTTCGTCCTTTTACTGCCTATATAAATGTACAATCTGCGCTGTACGCAGTTTATGGCTGCGTAAACGCTGCTCGATATCCTTTCCTTCGTAGCAATCAAATTGTTACCCAGCATCCCGATATAAAAATCAGACAACTTTAACGAGAATTTGCTAAATATTCCTTTTATTTGATTCTACATCCTTCAGTTTTTTCAATCGAAAGGTAAAAAGGATTTGTGCTGGCGAGGTTATAGTTTCTGTCTGTGTATACATACAGTTTCTCTGCGGCATAGTCAAGTTACGGTGTTTTTTTTCTTTTTTTTTTCCCTGGGACGTAGTCCTGGAGTATATTTCCCTGTGGGAAATATAAGTCAACTTAAATGAGCATTTCCGATATCGGGGATGCCCACTCACAACGTTTAATTAACAATACTGTCTCTCCACCAACAATGTCTACATACGCCCAAGCAACTCAAAATGGAATTTTTCCAAAGAAAGAACAAGCCATCGTTATTGACTCAGTGGAAGGTATCAAAATCAAGGAATATAACATGGCTATTGGAAAATTAATTGATCCTTGCAACCTCAGGTTTTCCTCAAGAATCTCACACAGTCGTGTTTGCATGTACTTGAGCAGTCAGGAAGTTGTTAATTCTCTTCTCGCATCCCACAAGACTGTAAACATAAACAACCACGTTCTTGGAATTCGTCCGCTGGTTTCTCCGGCAAAACGAATTCTTCTATCTAACGTGTGTCCAATCATTCCACACAATTTAATAGAAAATAAATTAACTGAACTAAACATAGCAACAAAATCTCAGATCACTTTTGTTCGAGCTGGTATGACTGAGCCTGGTTATAGCCATGTTCTAAGCTTTAGGAGGCAAGTCTACATTGATCTAGATGATGTTCCCAAGTTACCTGACTCTATCCAAATTAATTATGATAATACGCTGTATTGGATATATGTATCAACTGAGAAATTAACATGCTTTTTATGTAAAGCTGAAGGCCATCTAGCCAAGCACTGCAAGAACACCATTGCTGAAAATATAGACCATGCACCAAATACTCAAGTGAAGGATACAAATTTCCCAGTTGCATCTGATGACCCTGTAGTTAAACCTTCTGATTCTTTGGCTTCAAGAGGGTCCCAAATTTTATCAGGGGTAAAAAATATGCTACCTCCTGTGGTTATCAAGAGACCTCCACCAACAGATTCGACATCTACAGCCAGCCCTAAGCCAAATAGTTCATCCTTGAAACAGGAAAAGAAAACTGATAAAAACATCAAAGCCACAAGGAAGAAGCGTAAAGTGGAGGCAAGCTCAGGCACCACCATTGATGAAATCACATCACTCCTACGCTCATCCTCAGAATTTTTCGAAGATGAATCACTCAATCTCCCTCTTAGTTTCGATAGCTGTGCTCAATTCCTCTTGGCCTGCTTCGATAATCCGAACGTTTCCGAAACAGCCTTGAATTATACTCATGACATTTCAGCCCTTATTAGTATGCTGTTAAATTTGAAAAGTTTCATTACGGAACGTAAATTAAAAGAACGTATAAACCGCATCATCAAACGTCTCAAAAGCTCTCCCACTTCTGATACAACCAGTGAAGACTCGTGTGCCTTTGAAGAACAAGAAGACTAATTATAATACAATTTTTCGCAGCTGTTTTTCTGCTCATGGGCACTTTCTCTACTTCTCTTCGCTTTTTCTACTGGAATCCAAGAAGCCTTCGTTCAAAACTACCTGAGGTCCAGTCTATTTTGGATAATTATGATATTCTAATTTTTGTGGAAACTTGGTTAACAACGTGCGATACATTATCCTTTCCGGGTTTTATCTCGTTTAGGAAAGATAGGGCACATTCAAGGGGCGGGGGAATCCTCATGTTAATTAGAAAAAGCCTTGCATTTACACAAATAGTTAATTTATCATCTCCTGATGATTCAGTTGAGCTATGTGGTATTTGTTTGACGGATGTCATCCCATGTTTGGATATTATTGTTTGTTACAGGACCCCAGGTCACTCTCTTTCTCAGTATCAATGGTCTACTATCGTTAATAATACTCATAACGATCGTAACTGTATCCTCGTTGGTGACTTTAATGCGCATCATACAATTTGGAATTGTAATCACACTGACAGTAATGGAAGGAGACTTCATAATTCTATAGAAGAAGCTGATTTGTTTTTACATAATAGTGACTCAATTACCCATTTTAACATAAACACAAACTTCAAATCCAATCTTGATCTTCTCTTTTCCACTATGAATATCTGTGGTTCCATTGAATCCAGAGTTTTTGACGAGACCTGGGGCTCTGACCACTTCCCCATTACCTTTGAAGTTCATGTTGGCAAGCATTACTATGTAAAAAAAACTTTTAAAATTAAGTCGACCCGCTCTGACTGGGACACTTTCTTTAACCATCTTGATAAAAGCTACTGTGATTTTCTTTTGGACGACTATGATAGACTTTCTCCAACTTATAAGTATGATTTCTTTATCAATACGATTTCCAATGCAGTCAAAAATAGTACACCTAGTAGAGATAAGGGAACATTACATGCTAGACGTCATAGGAGGAACCCAGTTTCATGGTGGGATAACGAATGTAACGAGCTCAAAAGACAACGTAGAGCAGCTTATAGGAAATGGGAAAGGTCAAGCGACTTGGTTGATCTGATCGACTATAAAAGAACTTCAGCATTGGTAATCAAAACATTTAAGAAAAAGAAAAAAGATTGCTTTAGGTCATTTGCTGAATCTATTAACTTTCATACTAATCCAAGCTATGTTTGGAAAAAATGCAAAATTTTTAAAAACAAATGGACTAAGGTCTATCATTCTCATTGCAATGAAAATCTGCAGACATCTGACCTGACTCTAGCTGCTCTAAATAAAATCAGTCCTCCGTGGGTACCAACCGACCCGCTTGCTCTTCCAGACTGTTCGCGAAACGAATTCCTTGACTCCTCCTTCAACTTTGTTGAATTTAATGCAGCCCTTGATATAAAAAATGCTAAATCAGCTCCTGGTATGGATGGCATAGATTTTGAAATCTTACAAAGGTTGCCCTCCAAATATAAATTATTATTACTGGACATCTTCAACTATATGTATTGTTGCAATGAGTTTCCTCCTAACTGGAAATCCTCCTTTATCCACTTTATTAAAAAGTCTGATGGCATAAGCTTTCGGCCCATTTCTCTAACATCATGCGTTAGCAAATTATTTGAAACTCTTGTAAAAAATAGATTACAGTATTGGGCGGAAATAAATAACTGGTTGCCTGCCTGTCAACACGGCTTTCGAAAGGGCAACTCATGCATTGACAATCTGACTAACCTAACTCTTAAAGTAGAGGAATCCTTCAGTGAACGTAAAGAGGTTCTAGCTGCCTTCTTAGACATAGAGGGAGCATTTGATAACGTTAATGTTAATATTATGTTACACCAACTGGCGTCCTTGGGCTGTTCTGCTAATTTAATCAAATTTATAAATTTTCTTTTGAGAGAACGAACCATTTATACTGCTCAATCGTACGAGATACCAAGATTGGTTCATAAAGGAGTTCCTCAGGGAGGAGTTCTTAGTCCACTTCTGTTCGCTCTCTATACTGCGAAGGTAACAGATGGCTTACCAAAATCATTAAATGTTTCCTTATTTGCTGATGATATTGCTCTATATATTAAATTCTCTTCCCTGAAAAGAGCAAAAATAATTTTGGAGAAGGCGATTAATGTTGTTAGTTCCAATCTGCTCAGTATTGGTCTTGTTCTCACACCAAATAAAACGGGCCTACTTCATTTTAATAATAAAAGAATCCCATTCGACAGTGTGCAATTAAAGGTTGAAGGCTGCATTGTGAAATCAGTTAAATATGTTAGATTTCTGGGTATCATATTTGACAATCGATTGACTTTCGGACCACACGTAGATCATATTTACAATAAATGTATAAAATCACTAAACATGATAAAATTCTTGTGTGGAACGTGGTGGGGATCAGATCCCTTGACTTTACTAATAATATACAAAAGCTTCATTCGCTCTATTATAGACTATGGATGCTTTCTTTACTGGCCAATAACGGTATCTCTTAGAAATAAATTAGAAAAAATTCAAAATTCTGCTGTTAGAATTGCACTGGGGTATCGTAGAAGCACTCCTCTCAATGTAATGATAGCAGAATCCAAGTTGATGCTTCTATCAGACAGGTCAACTTTTCTATGTGAACGTTACCTTGCCAAAATTGTTTCAATCAAAGGTTCCAAAATTTTTAATGCTGTCACTAGGTACTTTCATCACCCAAAAAGGAAAAACTCTAGATTCAAAAACAAAATTCTTGACATATGCATTGACTGTCTTCCTGAGTTAAAAGATAAAATCATCTCTAATAATAAATACAATTTATATTGCCATGATTTCAATACATTGATGACATCCGTCCCAATTAACACAACTCTGGGTTTTGAGCTTAAAGATTCAGGTGATCCTAATCTTCAAATTAAAAAAATCATAATAGACAATGGTGCCACGGCCTTATTTACTGATGGCAGTAAAATCGCAAATGCTGATTATGTTGGGTATTCTTGTCTTTGTTACGATCTAAACATTCGTCTCAAAAAAAGTATCGACAGAAACGCGTCGATTTTTACAGCGGAATGCTTGGCCCTGTGTGACGCTATGGATATTGCACTTCAGCATAGAAATCGCTCCTTCGTTATTTTTACTGATTCTTTGAGTGCCTTACTTAGTTTAGAGTCCACTAGCCTTAAAATCACATCTAATCCGTTCATTCTTGAATTTAAAAAGAAGTATGTAAAATTCTGTCAGGATAACTCACACTCCATTAAATGTTTTTGGATCCCTTCACATATAGGAGTGTTTGGAAATGAAGATGCTGACTCCCTTGCAAAAGCTGCCACATCTTCTAATTCTGCGGACATCTCTCAAGTTCCTTTCACCGATTTTACTTGTCATCTTAAACTAAAAGGTATTCTTAATACTCGATCCACAATTACTGAGCAAGGCACCTTCAAGGGTGTTCACTATTTTCAAAATTTCTTCAAACCAAATCCAACTCCCTGGTTTGCTCAAAATTTTAAGGCCCACATTAAAAGGGGTTTTATAACCACAGTAAACCGTATCAGGGCCAATCATTATAATCTCGCTGCCTCCCTGTATCGAATAAACATTGTCAGTGATCCTAGTTGTAAGTGTGGTTATATATCCGAGGACTTGGACCATGTTTTGTGGCAGTGTCGTCTTTATGACTCGCAAAGAATTAAATTAGTTAATAAGTTGCGTAAAATTAAGTTTTTTCTACCATTAAAAGCGGACATTTTCTTTGCTAAACCTAATGTTAAAGCCTGTGAATATATTTTTCAGTTTTTATGCGACTGCAATCTTCAAATCTAGAGACTACCAATTCTTTCATTGTACAATAACTGTAAGACTACTGTAACAACAAAATTGTTAAAGCCGAAATAAACCTATAATAGGTTTCAGTGGCTCAATAAAAGAAAGGTAAAAAGATCGTTAGTTTGACTAGTAAGGGTTCTTTTCCTCCTAATTATTATTAATAACTGTCGTAAAAACAATGGAAGACCAAAAAACGAGTCCATTAGAAAAAATGAAAGTTTTTCGAAAAAAGGGAAGAGGGAAATTCAATTTTGCAGATTTTTCAACAAAATTTACACGCAGCTTTATAGGGCCTCAAGAAACGATATAACTTCTGTTTCAACTATTTTTTTTATATCTTTTGTGCAAAACGGGCACGAACGAATTACACCTGTCTTTTTAGATCGGTCTAATAAATATTTATGCAAAGTTTCATCAAAATCGGAGTGTATCAGTTCGTGATGTTTCCTTGTAAGTCGAACAGCGCATGTAGAAAGAACGTTGTGAGAAGAGTAGTCGAAATATATTTATTAAAAGTTGAAAGTTGTTTTCCTGCAAATCCTACAATATTTACACGTATTAAGAATAATCCAATAATCCCGCGATTGTACTAGGTACTGTAAATGTTTGAAACGAGATGTTTTAATACGTTTGCCGTTAGAAAACATTCCCGAAACAATATCTGCTCGTTGATGCGAAACGAATTATTTTGATGGACAGTATACAACGAGCTAAATTCCGCAGATTTTCTATCGTAACGCACATCATCGACGCGGATTCATCGAGTATCGTCGCGCAAATGATCCGAAAACCGCGGATACCAAGCTAGATCGTGTATTCGAGCACTCACCACCGAGTTTTCCGCTTCATTCGATTTTGCACGCGCTACGAAGCCCGCGTTGAGTCTGCATCGCGCCGCTGATATTCCCATGAGTGTGCACACGCATGTTCCAACCTTTCCCTGATTTGCGATACCATCCACCCACTTTCAACACCCATTATACTTCGGTATCTTTTTTTAAATCAATCGAACCATTTCAGACGCTGAAGTAAAGCATTTAATTCAAGCTGTTCAATGATGGAGAATATTTCCAAATCGAATCTTTGATATTCGGCCAACGATCGTTCTTAGAGAAATTATTATTATCTTCACATAAAATTGTACTATTTTTAAACTGTTAAATCGTACATAAAATGCAAAATTCTAGCTTTAAGTAGAGTCATCGAAACTGTATATAAAAGGTATTAATTTAGCATTTATTTTTAAATGAATAAAATTCCCTAGAAAGACTCGTTAAATAAAAATAAAATTTTAAATCGTGGTACGAAATATTTCATAATGAAAAATAAAAATTTGTCTGTCACAAATACATTGCTATGCATTGGTCGATTATCATGTATCTATTATTCAGATAAAAAATTTACCCTTCAACGATAGGATCTAAACGCATTACCAAAGTGAAAAATTCATGAATAGTTCCAAGTATCGCTTTACCCCTACGAGTTTAAAGGAATCGTTGAAAACGATTTTTGAAAAACGTCCGATAAATTCGGCAAGAGTGAAATTTTGAAAGTGTGCCACGGGGATATATACGAATTCGATGGAAACTTGTTCGGATAATGGAGTTCCCGTTACGTCGAAATAGCGCGGTGGCGAATCCTCTGGGAAAGATAAAACCTCTTTTTTTTTACCTATGCCCAGTTTCCCGGTCGAACGTTTTTAGTCATTAACTGTACACGCGCGCTCCGCAAACTCTAATTTCGAGTGACGAAATCGAATTAATCCTCGCCGGGACGGAGGTGAATTAAAAACTGATCGCGTTCGCTCCGAGCTTTTTCCATCGAACTTGAACAACGCGGTCGCTGCTCCATCGCGATGGAACGATAGAAATCATACCCATCACAAAAGTAGACGTTGAAAACTTTTTGGAACGGCATCTATTTTAACGGGTCAATTTATGACGCAACTCATGCAAGCTTGTCTATTTCTATCAAATAATAAAAATTCGATCACTTGTATTTTTATGTTATAATTATATATCGCGAATACGACTGTAACAGAAAACTAATATTGGAAATTAAATATATCTGTTTGCAACTTTTCGCTAACAATGTTTGAAACGTACTTCTTTTCGTTACGAACTAAAATATACCTCTCTTAAGCTAGCAGGACCAAAGCAGCAGAATCACATCGGACCTAGTGGAATATTTAGTACTTATTTTGTACTAATTTGTACCACAAATAATAATTTTGTACCTCCTGCCATTTTCGAAAAAATCGTGGCGCTGCTAGCTTAATATTAAGCTGGCAAGACCAAAAGTTAAAATTAATGAAAATGAATAAATCAAAGCGGATACATTTAGTGCTGAATTTGTACTAATTTGTACCATCAAAAGAAATTTTGTACCTGGTACCGTTGTCAAGGAAATCGGAACGATGCGAGTTTTACGTTAAACTAGATGGTGAAAATGTTAAAATTAATAAAAATGAATAAATCAAAGCGGATACCTTTAGTGCTGAATTTGTACTAATTTGTACTATCAAAAAAAATTTTGTACCTGGTACTGTTTAGGATAAGATGCAATCGTAACTCCAACCCAGTTTGAACAATCCCGCGGTATCGCGTGTACAGTTTCGAATATTTGAATATTTGAAATTACCTTAAAAATCACTAGAGTCTATTAATAGTAAATTTAATATAACAAATTTGACGAAGCACAAATTCTATTAATAATTAATGTGGCGGCCGGTGCAACAGGCACGGCGCCACATAATATAAACACTGGCGCAGAAACGTAAATCTTAAACCGACTCTCTGTCGCCAGCGATACGCGACGCCCTTAAGCTGCGTCCCCACTGGGTCGGCACGGCTCGGCATTTGCCGATCGGCAAAAGGCGGCACAAGGCGGCACGGCCGTGCCACTGCTATGCACCGCGGCAAAGCCATTTCAGTACACAAAAAATGTACAGTGACCACGAGCCAACTCGTGGAACAATATAGCCATAAAACAGCTGTTAAACACGCGCGGCCACTCGTCGCGTCCTAATCCGGAGTCCCGTTTTTTCTTCGATAAATTAACGTAGCCTTCGACTTGGGGAGAAAACCTCGGGCACCCTCGTTCTGGGGGTGACCTGGAAGTCTTCCTCCACCACGTTCAGGTATGAGGAAAGAGTTTTCCTCCCAAACGGGGTGTGAAAATGGGTCCTCCTTCCCTTAGTCGATGACCAATCGGTCGAGCTAAAAGTTAATACCAAATTCGGTTGACACCCCCAAAATCGCGTATCGGAGGAAGAAACGGGCTCCGGAAACATCGACCAATCCGTAAAACCGTTGAATTAAATCGTAGAAAAGCTAATTCGTACAACCGTTAAAGCAAACGTATCGTAGAAAAGACCGTATCGTAGAATTTTTTAATAACTTTTTAACGAAGCCTCAGTCAAGAAATTGATATTCTTGATTTTTGTTTTCCGACGAGTACCACTATTGTCGAAACCACATAGAATAATTGCTATACAAACTGTATGTATTTATAATTTATAAATCGCTCCACCTTTGCCACGATGTCATAGGTGGGCAATAAAAACAATTAATCTTTTCATTGCCGTTAAGAAACTTGTTACTGTTATTGTTACTTATTACTTGTTAAGATCACCTTAATTTTTTTTGTAAAATTGTATTTTTTTGGTCATAAATCGATGCATCTTTGTATCCTCTTAAAAAAAGTATAGAGGCCTTAAGTCGAAAATTGAATAGTTTAGGAGTTATTAATTTTGTCCCGAACTCCCATATACTCGTCACACTGTGCGACGTTTGGCCTTGAAGACCGTACCACCCGCGGAACAATATAGCCCTTCGCTGGTCAACTCGGGCCTAGCGCTTTCGTTTCGACAAAGCACTAAATTATTTTACAACAAAATTTGCCAGATGCGGAATATTCGAGGACTTTCGCGACGAAGTAACGGTTCCAAATCTGGCAACATAAAAAAGCGTAAAAACCTGAGCTAATCAAACGGAACACTGACTTCGTCGACTAGTGCAGGGGATGAACAGTTAGTGGGGGTTGCGGAAAATTCCGTCGTTGAATGGAACGAAAGGCTATCGACTATGCAAAAATATGGGTACGAGGAAAAAATCTTTCGCCTATGACCATATTTGGTTACAAGACGGGGCTTTATGGCCCTGCCTGGGCCTTTCAGAACTGGAGGTAGCAATCGTCGCGCTGTGAAATTTTCCGTTCGATCGCGAAAGAATACCAATTTGTTGATGGAGGCTTTGTTAAAAAGTTATTAACGTTTAAAGTTCCTGTATCTTTGTATCTCGATGATGGTTTTGGAACGAAATTGACATGAAACTTTCGTGCTCTCGTGTCTTGGCACGATCTCTTTTGATGGTTACCGACATCGTGCCGATCGACTCGTCGGCATGCCGTTCGGCTTTTCAAGCCATGCTATCCAAGACGATGCAGTGTTTGGCTTTGCCGAGAAGTACTTAGGGTGCCGATCGGCCGTGCTAGATGACAGATGCCGACCCAGTGGGGACGCGGCTTTAGACAACGGCCGTCCTAGGAAAGGAATCTCAAGTGTGATTCCTAGGACGGTCGAACGGCGTACAAGGAGACCCACGACGGGGCCCGACTTGGACAGTCCGACGCCAACGCCCGAACGACTCGGTCGAATAAAAGTATACAGACAAACACGTGTACGTCTTTCTCCTTCACCCACAATTAACTTACCATTAATAACACCAGATTTAGCATCTGCAGAAATATAGTGGTTTTTAAATTGAAATCCACATTTTATGTGTGTGGCCTCCCAACATGGGAGTGTATTTGAAAAATTAATAACAGTTTTATTCGTAAGTAACTCGGAAGAATCGTGATACACGTACACGTAGACATTCACGAATAACATAATCGCGGTACGTGTTTATTTAATTGCATAGTGGTTAGTGCCTGAAAGGATTATTTGTGGATACTTGTGGACACTGTGGACAATCGTGGGGCGTGTATAATCGCATGTGGGTGATTTTTGTTCACAATATTGTGTATTGGAACTGGCATTCACCCATTCTCTGTGAAAAAATCGTCGGGCGAGTTTTGATATGCCCTTCTGGATTTTCATAAGACAGGTTGAATCTTATTCAACGTAAGGTGTTCGCATTCCCATAAGTGGACAAAAATCTAAGGCTGTCGATAATGTCGGTAAGCAGAATTTTTCATGCTGCGTGAGAACCACTAGCACTGGCCTGCCGCAACCGTCCGCGCGAACGCAGCTGTTTAGCGGATTGTCATTCTACAGGCGGAACTTTAAATGTTAATAACTTTGCAACGAAGCCTCCATCAACAAATTAGTATTCTTGATTTTCGTCTTATTTTGGCCTCTACTATCGCTCATTAAAATTTTTGCTATAGGTAGCCGAACACCCTGTATAAGGGCCGCGGTTTCTTACTCGGGGAGCTCAGTTTTTCCTAAAACTCTCGGCACGACGTTATTTTGACACTCAGGGCAAGATCGGGCTATAATCCCCTTCAAGCAATTATCTACCTTAGCGGTTTTATCAGTGAGTGTCCATTAATTGAGAAGTAGCTCCCGCGAACGCGCCGCGTAACAGCCGATACGGATCTTTCGCCTTCAAGGCAATTTAGCAATTGTACCAGTCTTGTAAATCCGTCGCTGTACTCGAGCATCGTTAAGAATATATATTCAAGTAGTATTCCTCATGTGTGTTATTCACTCAATTCAACCCTGAACCATATTAACTGTAAGGCTAGGGGTATCTCACGAACCCAGTACACCTTTACCGCTCGAGGTGTACCATCACGACAGAGAGCAAGATCCTAAAAACATCCTAAAAACCTACGTGGCTCCCAGGGTATAAAGCCCCTGGTTCGTCCACGTAACCTCCACCTACGACTCCCAGGGCATAGAGCCCCTGGTTCGTCCGGACCTCCTCTCACTTTCCAAACCATACCCAAAACCACCGGTCGAGTACTGCCCTCGACCGAATCCAGGATCTCGCGCTCGCGTTCGTAACAAACAATGCGTATTAAAAATAGCCAAACTTTACACGCATGTAGTTCCGAAGCTACTCATGCTTTTTGGAGTATGTTGATCTCACATTCCGTTTTGGAGATATCGTAATTTATGTGAAGGGGTAATTTTTCAAATTATATTATCTCTATCTCCGTCTAACGCGTCGGACCTCTCTCGCACGTGAGTCGTGACCAAGTGACGTAGTATTTCGTAGTATTTTCCACTGCGGCGCACCAACATGAAAAATCTGAAAAAATTGAGAATAATAGTAATAGCAATGCCTGTTTACTGTAAAAGTATAAAAGTAGTTCCGGACCTCCTTCAATACGTACTCGACATTTTTCGGCATTTTTTGCGGTTTTTTATTTTTTACTACCTGGTTCTTCAATCAAAAAATCTGAAAATCTCCCAAAATATGTGCTTCGGTAGCCGAAATATCTCTGAATTTTTTTACATTTCTTTACTCAATAGGTCAAGAGAAATTGTACAAAAACATGATTTTCGTTTTCACCCCATTACTACCCCCACGGTCGAGATTTCAAGTTAAAAATTGGCACACAGGGTTTTTTTTTGGATAAGCTATCGAATGACCCATCGTTCGTTCAATTCGGTTTGGGGGCACATTTGACCCCCTTATTCGGCTATATCCTTTGTAGGTATCATGATAGGAATGGATCTACCTTAAGTGTCGGTAGGTTTAAAGTTAAAATCGAATACGAAGAAGTACTCTTGGTAGTTCTAAATAATTTTCCAGGAGTTTTCATAGGTTTTATTCCGCCTAAGTCGCACCTGACTCATTCGACGTCAGAAATGAAAGGGGACGATGAAATTCCAAGGCAAGAATTTGCGGGCAAAATGCTGGAAGGATTTCTTCTTGGGGTACGGTCGGTCTCGTTCGAAGATTTCTCGGGCAAAATCGAGGCGTACGCTTTCTTCACGATAGCACGGTAGAAAACGCTGAATGTATTCGTTCCCCCTTGTTCTGTCCTTTTTCGCGAGCTCGAAGGAGAAGTAGGCCTGAAAACGACGATCCCGCCGCCGGCCCATAGAACGTTTTCAAGCGAGAGCTGGCAGAAGGGATGAGCTTGGCGTCCCGTTACAGTTTGTTACGCGCGTATTGTGGGTTTCCTTTTTTCCCCCGCCTTCCGCGCTTCGCTTCCTTCTCTTCTTTTTCGTGGAAAGGAACGATGAAGGCGCCGTAGCTCCGAGCGCTCATTTCCTTCCCATAAACCCACCCCGACGCGGTAATGGTGGAGCACGCAGACGATCTCGATTGTTCGCGGTAATTCGCAAGTTCTTATTCTCTGTGTCGTGTGTCGTAACAATCAATCGAACTTCCGGTTTACTACGTCGCGACGCTCTCCGCGTGGTTCCGTCGACGAGCAGATTCTCCACGCACTGGGCAGTTTGCGTGGTAAACACGCTTTATCTTCATCCATCATTTATAAATGATAAAACTCCTTTTTTAATAGCATTATACTCTAAAATTTAGTTCGTGTGCTCTGTTCTAATACTAGTATAGGCTGCCTTTTGTTCTATTTTTTATTGCCATTTTTCCAAGGATATAATCCAAGAGTTCTTTTACTTTTAATCGCCATCTCAAAAATATTGACATCTTTTAAGGCCTTATAATGTTTATTTACATTTTTTAAAGTTATTCTTAAATATTAACTCTACAAGACTTTAGGAGGGGATAAAACGTATTCAATGGACCAGCGCAATAAAAAGAAATAAAAAGCTATAACACCTAACAAAAATACGGAAGCTCGTTTAGCATTTAAATTTATATCTAAATTATTCGCTAAAATTGCATAACTCCGAACGACATTTCACTTCAAAGGGCACCCACCGACTGTTAGGTTTTCAACTAAAAACCAAGTACAAAAATTAATCTTATTTACTGGTCTCCTATTCTGATGGAGAGAGATGCTATATCTTGCTGTGTATATTCCCTCGTAAGATTCGGTTTCCTGTTTATACAAAGATGCGATAGGACCTCGCATAAACATAAGGGAGATATTAGTCTCCAACGCCACAGTTCGTTAGCTCTCAGTTTTTCTGTTCGATTGCAGTTCAGTTCTCCTGGAAAAGTCATAGTGAAAGTATAACAATTATTGGAAAGCTGAATTTGAATATTTTATTTAATAAACCAATTTCTAATACCGACTGCCATAAAAAATAATTTTTCCAGCATCGCTGATGGTTCCTCGAGAAAGCAATAACAGCTTATGCGGATCATCGTGTGTACTGTGTAAAAATCAATTTTTGTTCGTCAACCACAGCTGCAAAAAGAGAGAACCAATCGACTCAACAATGGATAAAATTAAGAAACTCTGGAGTCGCCATAATTGATCCCGAGTGACTGAAATTAAAAGGAAGATTATCCAGTGGGGGGTGGTTGGCACTGGTTTACCGCAATGCATATGCGGTAAATCAGTGCAGATGAGCAGATATATACGCGCACACGGACGGGGCCAGTGGCCATCGGGCATCGTTGGGGTGGAAAAGGGCGGGCGCGGGTGCATTGGGGTGCACGTTGACCGATAGTAGGACAGAGGAGGGTCGACGGATGCAACAACGTACCGTACACAGATTATATACGCGTTTGCATACATGAAACCCATGTACACGCTCCCGATGGTCCGGTCTGTGCTTGGCTTATATCACTGGCGCCGTTGAATGCGCTGGACCTAACCCAGACCTATACTACTGTCCCCATTCGACGAAACGTTTCCACGAGCGCTGAATATGGACGAACCCCGTTCTCTTTCCACCGACGGACTGTGTATCGAAAGTCTATCCAATAATCTGCTCGGTTGGTTAACGCGCGGATAGTGCACACTTGTCCCCTTTTCCTTGCGGTTCGCACGCTTAAGCCGCTCGCAACGCTCGTAACAACGCGTGCACCTACCCCCGTTCCACAACCTGTTCGAGAATGGAACAGCGTTACGTGAAAGCAACGACTAATAACATTGCTCGCTCCGTTCGTTTCTTCCTCGTTTCGTGTTTCTGTTACGTTTGAAAAATTTTGCTGTTTTTGGAGAGATAAAGAGGTGGGAGTAATAGGGGCTCAGCGGGTGCAGAGGAAAATAAGTAATTATCGTTTGACGTTACTTTTGGCTCCATAAAAGGTATTAATATGTTGAACACATGAAACGATTGATTGCGATACTTTTTCAAATAAGTCAAGAATGCATACAGGAAACTGTTTCTGAAAATATCACGCCATGGAAAATTTCAAGATTCGGAACTCGAGTACTGTTTATGGCAACACAAATTTTAAATTATAATCAATTGTAAATTTTTGTCTGACAAAAATATATTTTTAAATTTCAGAATAAGCTAGCATTAAAAGTTTCACGAAGTGTGAGATACGACTAATGATTTTTCAACGATTCGGTTCTATTTTGTAAAGGAAACTACTAATAATGCAAGTGTACAATCCAGTGTATTCGATTATTTAAAATGTTTGAAACTATCTCTAATGGTTATATTTGAAGATATTCATTTCAATCTTTGTTCAAAATTACAAATTGGTACCAAATAAGGCGTACAAATATGATTATATAGAATGATTTGAATTCGGATATCGATAACGTAAATATGGATGAATCCAAGATTCTAGATACTAAATTCGGAACCAAGTAAATATGAATATGTCACTCACATTCGAGGGCTCTTTGTGAAATGTATGTGTCAAACGTGTTAACACAATCATTCCGGTCGCTTTCTAAATTTCTAGACTTAAATGCAGTCTGCAAATTTCAATAAAAATGGTCTATTAGTATTTAATAAAGATTTAATATAACATGCCACCTATCACAAAGAACTAAATTTTTTTTTTATATTAACTTTTAACGTCGTATCGACCTTACGGTCATGAGCGACGGTTAGTTCTAGCGTTCACTTTTAGTGGTGGTTAGATTTCTTTGTACATGTTAGTTTCTTTTAGATACTTCAGGGTAGCATCGGTGCATTCTGGAGCCGTCAAGGTTGTTGGTTTTTCTATTTTCTATTTTTGTCTTGAGGTCTGGAATCTCTTGCATTCATACAGCACGTGGTTAGTCGATAACGGTTGGTCGCATACGTTGCAGGATGGTGGGTCCGTTTTCTTGATCAAGTACACGTGCGCCAGTCTGCAGTGGCCTGTGCGCAGTCGTGCCATGATTATTCTTTCTCTTCTGGGCATGTCGGAAGGCATTGGCTGGTAGAAATCTTGTACTACAACGTGTGTTCTTATTTTTTTGAAGGTGGTCCATATGATATTCCATTCTTGTTTTTCATCATGTTTCAGCGAAGTGACGAGGTCTTGGTATGGTATTCGTCCCTCCACTTCATTGGGTGGGTGGGATGCTGTTTCTTTGGCTGCAGTGTCAGCTTTTTCATTACCTGTTATTGTTTGCTTCTGAGATACTTGTTTCTACGTTGACCAGGACGTCTGTCGTTGATCAGAACTGTCTGAATTCATATTGATTGGGTGCTAAGATGTTGTTTGTCTCGAGAAACCACCTAAGTCTTCTGTTAATGATTTTTTCTATGAGTTTGCATAGGCAGTTGGTTAGAGCAATCGGTCTGTAACTTTTTGGATTGCGTTTGTTTTTATTCGGTTTAAGTATAAGTACTACTATGACTTTCCTCCAGTTTTCAGGGAAAACTTGGTGGGTCCATATGTAATTGAAAATATGTAGTAGGTATTCGATGCCAGTTGGCGATAGTTATTTTAACAGTTTGTTTGGTATATTGTTTGGTCCCGGGGAGGAATTTTTTGTTGTCTGGAGGGTATAAAGAACTAAATTAATTACCTCAAATGAATTCGGAAATCCTAAAAATTCTTTCAAATTTATTTTCCACAATTTGAAGTATTTAAAAGTTGTTGAAGATCTAATTTTGTGACTAAAACAAAGTGTGAGTAATTCGTATAAAATCTAATTTGACAATAAAGCAATTAATTTTATTCAAGCTATAAAATTCTGGAATATTATCTAGTGTTTCTATTCTACCAGTAGTATTTCAAATATTTATTCCTGTAGAACGTGATTTCATCATTAACTGGAGAATGGAATGCATGAGGAATGAAACAATAAAAAGAGGAACTGGAATAAAGAATATTAGAAACTGTCTCAACATCTATCCAAGCCATTGCTATTCCCTTTAATTTATTTTCCTGACAATGTTCTCTTAAATGGTCAGCTAATGGAACATTTCCTTTAGGATTGTTTGCGTAGATCTTCGTTGAAATTAAGCTTCCAGGAGACAGAATAATCATCGCGGAGGACTGTATACCTTCGTTCTGGGTCTGTTTGGCCTTTCCTGTTCCAGGTTCGCGCGAGTAACGCCTCGCATAAAATTAATATGCTAGAAGTCGCTAATTCGACGAATTACAGCGATAACAAGGTACGCGGTGGTATTTATGTCAGAATGCGTAGGCGCACGCAGACGTCGTGGCCGCAGAATTAATAGTGCGTGTACATTACACGCACACTAACGTGAGCCAGACTATAAACTAAGTTGCTCCATAAACCGGGTTGCGAATATGCATGAGGAAGGTGTGGCTCGCGTTGTTGTTGCACCCAGCAGGGTTGATTTCGGAAACGTTATAAGTCGGCCGCGAGTGCATCATGCACGTTGCATCGCATTTGCAAAGCAAAGCACACCAGCCAGCCCCGCGTTTCGACCTGTCTCGGCGAGATTAGCCGGTATTTTGTTGCCGTTTTAAGGAACTCCGCTTCCGCCCCTTTTAGAAGCTTCGTGCACTGCCTGGGGGCCACAATTCGTAGCGCGGACCAAAGGAGGACGACTCTTGTAAATATAAGTCGAAACAGCGAAATAAAGTTTGTCGCAAAGCTCAAGCTTCAACGTTATCATGTTCCGACCAACTAATCAATTATTCTCCATTTTTGTAAAAAGGGTATAGCCGAATAAGGGGGTCAAATGTGCCCTTGAACCAAATTTGACATACGATGGATCCATCGATAGAGCATCAGAAAAAAACATTGTGTACCAAATTTGAACCCTCTATCTTGTTTGGAAGGGTAATTATTGAGATAATTCGGATTAACGGATTTCTGCCTATTTCCCCTATTTAATCGAGAACAAAAATTATGAAAAAAAACTGGTGCATTGCGACTATTGAGATACGTGTTTGAGAATTTTTTCCGATTTTTCGATTTCAAATCCTAGGTGTGAAAAATTAAAAACGCAAAAAAACGCAGAAAGATACCGATTTCGTATTGAAGCTCTCGAGACACTAGATTTATATAATTACTGAAAATGCATATTGTCATTGGTTACGTCCCTGAATTTTTTCAGATTTTTTGGCAGGGTGCGCCGTAGTAGCAAAAATGAAAAACCGATTTTTTCGGCGTTTTTCGCGTGAAAAAGCAACTTATACTTTGAATTTTTGTATTCCCTTTAATAGATAACTATATTCTGTGGTTTTAAACATTTCCATGTTGAATAAAACAGTGTATACAAGAAGAAAAGCAAAAATAAGTCAAGAAAAAAAACGTGCTATGCGCGTTGTATTCAGAAGTATCAGCATTATTTCCAAGAGCTGCGATGGTGCAGTGAGTAAGATGCTTGGCTGCGAGACTGCTGCAAACTTTTTGACGTGCGTTCGCGCCCTGCTACGGTACATTTTTTTTTATTATATTAATTTTTTTTTTTTCAATTTCTAACTAAACGACAATGAAAAACTATTAGTTTATTAATATTTAAAAAATATTTTTACCTAAAATATACGCAAAAACAATTATGGAGTAGTTTCTATTCCATCATTTCTCTAGTCGTATATTTGCTTAAATACCCTACTGTTTCATTTTTTCTACGTTAAATGAATATACGTACTTAGTTTTAAAATCGCATACCTTTAATAACTTTGAATAGTGGAAGAAGATTTCTTACATAAAAAGAACATTAGCAGTCTTTGCATATAGTTACGGATATCATGATGACAAGATTTATGATGTGCAAGGTTTATGAATGTTTACGTCTATTGGCAGTCTAAATTACTTATTTTAGACGAGAAATTGTTCTCTTATTATTCATTTCCGTTACACATGTCCACATTTTCGCTTTGTCGACCAGATACGCGTTTAGTGTCTTACTACTTCAATATACATAGGAATTTCCTTCCCATTCGACAAAGGCTGCTTATATTCTTTTTATTGAAGAAATCTTCTTCCACTATTCAAACTTATTAAAGGTATGCGATTTTAAAACTAAGTACGTATATTCATTTAACGTAGAAAAAATGAAACAGTAGGGTATTTAAGCAAATATACGACTAGAGAAATGATGGAATAGAAACTGCTCCATAATTGTTTTTGCGTATATTTTAGGTAAAAATATTTTTTAAATATTAATAAACTAATAGTTTTTCATTGTCGTTTAGTTAGAAATTGAAAAAAAAAAAATTAATATAATAAAAAAAAATGTACCGTAGCAGGGCGCGAACGCGCGTCAAAAAGTTTGCAGCAGTCTCGCAGCCAAGCATCTTACTCACTGCACCATCGCAGCTCTTGGAAATAATACTGATACTTCTGAATACAACGCGCATAGCACGTTTTTTTTCTTGACTTATTTTTGCTTTTCTTCTTGTATACACTGTTTTATTCAACATGGAAATGTTTAAAACCACAGAATATAGTTATCTATTAAAGGGAATACAAAAATTCAAAGTATAAGTTGCTTTTTCACGCGAAAAACGCCGAAAAAATCGGTTTTTCATTTTTGCTACTACGGCGCACCCTGCCAAAAAATCTGAAAAAATTCAGGGACATAACCAATGACAATATGCATTCACAGTAATTATATAAATCTAGTGTCTCGAAAGCTTCAATACGAAATCGGTATTTTTCTGCGTTTTTTTGCGTTTTTAATTTTTCACACCTAGGATTTGAAATCGAAAAATCGGAAAAAATTCTCAAACACGTATCTCAATAGTCGCAATGCACCAGATTTTTTTCATAATTTTTGTACTCGATTAAATAGGGGAAATAGGCAGAAATTCGTTAATCCGAATTTTCTCAATAACTACCCTTCCAAACAAGATAGAGGGTTAAAATTTGGCACAGAACGTTTTTTCTTGATGCTCTATCGATGGATCCATCGTATGTCACATTTCGTTCAAGGGCACATTTGACCCCCTTATTCGGCTATACCCTTTATTACCACACGTTTGGAAAATAACGCAACAGCTTTTTCTACAATTTACTTATCTAAGATTAATTAACTTGACTGTCAGAACGAAACTGTAAAATTTTTTACGAAACCAAAACTTTGATTTTAGACAATTGGAAACTATATAAATTAAAATTTGTCTTAGTAATTATTTTCGTATGTAAAGTACACACTAAGATTCATGAATCTTATTTAAATTTATTTCCTTTAACATTTCAGATTCAGAATGAATTGTTTTAGTTCCAAAGTTTTGCAACCCATATGTGGATGACGTGGCTGTTAAAGTGTTAAACTTGTATATCTATGTGATTTATTCTTTTTAAAGTTTTGTAAAAATGTATTACTGCAAGATTCGAAGTGAAACATTTTTTAGAATATACCAAGACCAATCGATCAAAATTATACATGTATGTAATTTATTGTTTCTGTATTTTATATGTATAAACAATAATGAAGTTCTTTTATGCACTGGCAGCTTAATTTTTATTAAATATTCACTGATTCTGAACTATGTTAGCGTCTAAATATCTCATTCTTAAATAAAATACTATAATTGCGTTAATGTGTTTTCATGCTCGTAAATAAAAAATAATCGTGAAGCAAAGTTGCTTTTACAAAGAGCAGAATGACAGATCGTACATCTTTCAGTATTAATTCAACCCGGAAGCACTATCACGGGGCAACAGCTTTATGCATGCGATATCCGATAGTTCTCGAATGCAACTGAATGTAAATTTTAAATCGAGTTCTCAAGTTGGGGATGAAAGTTATTTATGTGGAAACGGAGACATAGGGAAACAAAAATGGTAAAATACGCGAAAGGTAATAAGACTCGTGGTGCAGCATTTTGCATCTCAGACTTTGTAAACATTTGGAGAAAAGCGCCAGGGATTATAGTAGAAAAATTGGATGGGAAATATCGATAATCTTGCTAGTTTCGTTAACTGCCACAATGAATTAAACATCAGTACCACAAAGACTGAAACAAGTAAATATAAAAAAACAAATAAGTATCGAACTCAATTATACAAATTTTTTCAGTTTCTTCCTTAAATCATGATCTTAAATAAGAAAAATAATAAATATTATAATAATGAAACAAATATACCCATGATTATAACCACGACGACCATATATCCACACTTTCTCATGCGCTATTAACATTAATTATCACGTTGTACATTTACACGGTTAGTAATAAACATGATCGATTCGAATGTCTCTCTACATCGCAATGCATAAATGGCGTTTGGCACTGTGAACATGTTGAGCAACCAGCAAACTGTTATACATAATTTAAGCTAATGTTACGCCCTCTATAATAACAATACACGATTACGGAAAGTACAAAATTAGAAAACACCCGCAATCAATGAATTATCACGAAGGAATGATACAATAAATCGAAAGAGAGACGTCGCACAGTGTGCGAAAGTGAAATTGATTATACATAATATACACGGTTGTTATCGTTAGAATGTTCCGTAGATAAATTGGCTGATCGAAAGACACAATATCGCAACTTTCTGAACAATTACAAAAAACTCGGGCATATGACGGAAATTTAGTTCAATCACAGAAGTATCATTTTCAATAAAAAGAAGTGTTCGGAAGTGTATACATTAAAGGCAGACTCGATAAATTCTCATTACCTTTCAAATCATTTGAATCAATAAAAAGTGACATAAAACCATGATTCAACAAGTTTGTACTTAGGTTTTCTCGTTAATTTTTATGATTCCTTGTACCTTGAACTATTAACTAATGATATAGTAACTCATATAAACAATATTCGTTGCTTCGAAGAATGCCATTTTGCTTAATTTTGTCCGCGTTTCGGACGTTTCTGCACACAGACATCCAGGAGCCAAAAATCTTTTAGCAACTCGTCGACTTAGGACCTAAAACGAAGAGAAATTTTTCCAGATTCAGAGTCTCGCAGAGGAATCGATGCCAACCCGCCAAACAGCCGAGACGCGACGCAATTTGTTTAGGTTAAGGGGTTGACGAGATTCCGTAATGAATACAAAGTTGGCCGGGAAACTAGTGCGCATTCCGAGGCCGTGGCTTCTCGAGCCGGGCGAAATTGGAAGAAAGAAATATTTACCCCGAAATTGGTACATCAGCCAGCCGGAGGGTTTAGGCGAACGGACGAGCAGGCAGACTTTTCCACTAGAATAATATCTCAAAGACACTTTAAACAGGATTTGGCCGGGCTTCTTCCCGGTCGAATTAGCCGACCGCGTTGCAACGATCCCTCGGCGGACCGAAAAAAGAGACCCGGAGCATCCCCTGGCAGATGCACGCTGCTAATATGAAGAGGAAAAAGGAAGTCGGCGGAAGGCTGCCTCGTTATCGCTTTCCAAGCTTCTCCGGGAAAATTTGTTTCTCCCGGTCTCCGTATTCCATCTTCCCGACCCCTATCGAGCTCCAAAGCCAGTTTCTGCTATTTTATGGCCTAACCCTTCGCGCTTGAAACGTTCGTTAGACGGGCTTCCAGCATTCTGGGAATTTTAGTGAAAAGATAGCTCGTCGATCGCGCGAAACTCGGAAACCATTAGATTTAACGATTCTCGGATCGCTACGGTTGCTGTCGAAGATCATCGAATTTTTGGCTCTCGAAATCGTCCTTAACACCTATTTCTAGTTCTTATTGTTATGTTCCGAAGATCGATTGAAAATTGTGCATGGAGTTATTAGGGCTACTAGAAGCCTTACCTGGTTTTTTGATTGTTTTGTATTCATCATTACGTTCAAAACTATTGTAGGAAATATATTATTTTATTTATTCACCCTTCTTCGTCGCCATTTCTGTTATTTTGAAGTTTAGTTCCTAGTAATGGTGTAGAAATGGATACTTTCGATTTTCTCGTGTTTAGAATATAAAAGAGAATTTTGAAACTCTCAAAATAATATACTCAACCAAATAAAATATCCTTCGCAGACTTCAAGGAAATAGCCCAAACCACAGCAACTAAAAACACTCGAGATAGGATCACCAAAGAAGGATTAACTAAGCGAATCGACTATTTTCAACAATTCCACAAAAAGAACCCTTAAGCCTGGTCTACGAGTAAAAACCTGAAACTGAAGCTGAAGAAATTCTAACGACGATACATAGATGTAGATCAGGCCATTATAATTTCGTGTTCTCACTCGCTGAATACGAAAGACAGGACATTGACCATGTATCATGGCAATGCTCGTTATTCGAAAGTCAGAGAACCACTCTTATCAGAAAATTACATAAAATTAACTACTCTCTTCCATTGTCACACAACGTTATACTTTGAAAACCCACAGTGGAGACAAATTATCTGTCCAAAACATTACAACTTCTTGATTAAAATTCCTTGAAAATAAAAATATACTCAACCTTCTAATAATACTATATGTTAAGCAAAAGAATAATTAGATTTATCGAATCATGAGAACCACATACCAATTGGCTCTCCTGTCGTGGAAAGTAACGTTTAATTGTAACGACCAACACGTAATTCTTATTAATAGAAACGTAAATTGAGAGCGTTCCATGGGCCAACAATGCCACCCATTGTTACATCGAAGCAGAAACAATGATCCAACGACCGTTTCGTAATTACTGAGACGCGCGTATCGCGGAGAAAGTTACACAGGTCGCGCAAGAAGCGTCAACTCAACTGAGTTCTGCTTTGATCAGTGTTCTGCAAGATTAATCTATCGATCCATTATAATATAGACGCAAGATATTACAAACTCATAATTGATTAAAGTTTCAGATCTCGCCGGTGGAACTAAACGGCTCACCCGGATAAGTGAATAATCGGCTCGAGTAATCGTTAATTTACGTGACAAGTTTATTGCCGCTCGTCCCGTGACGCTCCGCGATCGCCTCGGGTTTATTTCGACGCGTGACGCACAATTTGACAAAAGATAAAGTGAAAGCCTGACATATAAATAGTACGAATGGGAAATTGAGCTTAGCACGAACGCGAAAGCTAAAGCTCGAATCCGTTCGGTGCGAGTGTACGTTTCACTGGAACCGTGGCGATACTCGTAAAACTAAACGTTTCATGTGATTTACTCGCCGGGTATATGGGTACCGTAAAAGCTGACGTCATAAAACATAAATCCCATAACGCGCGATGTGATTGTATATGCAACGCACGTGGATACCAGTAAACGTCGAATCTTACAAATTTCATGGTCTGCTCGTAAAATATGGACACATTCGGTGAGAAAAAATAAATGTTTGTTTTGGCCATGGCCCTGCTGGTGAATTACAATCGCTTTCAACGTTTCGATCGTTCTTGTTTCGAAATCAATAAGCGTCATTCATTTTGCTAGGGAAAGGTGTTATATTACATACTTCAAGTTACAGAATTAGTAAATATTATTTGTTACTAAATTATTTATTAATGGATTACATAAACCTATATCCTAATTAAAGGAAAACCACATTTTAATCTAACTGTTAACGTGACGACTTTCAATAAAAATATGTGCAATTAATATCTGTAAAGTATCTAGTGTTAAGTTTGACGTTCTGACGAGCTGTTCGACTCCTATATAATTTTAGATCACTGTAAACTACGAATCCTATTCAAATTTATTTCCCTGAACGTCTCTATTTGAGAATTAATTTTTCTAGTTCTATAGCGGTAAATTCTGTCACCCATATACAGTCAAAGTGTTAAGGAAGATTGGTTTATGTAACATTAAAGAACGTTATTCTGAGGAATATTGTATAGAAAGGGTTCGTGAGCTCCATTGGACTGCTAAAAGGGGTAGAGAAAAAGGGTTAAGTACCAAACAGGGGGAAAATTTCTGTCGTGTATTAACATGCTCTCTTAAGATCATCCTCAACGATGACACCAAAGAAGTAACTGCAATAGATTGCGACATTCGACGACGTTTTTATTCGACGAATTACTTAAAGTCTCTTACATTTGCATTGACAAAACGAACTGAATACCCGATCGATAGAAAACAGCGCGTCTTGAAGAGGCTTCTATCTTGTAAGAAACCCGGAACATCCTCGACAACCTTTTCCATAGCGATTTACAGAGAAGACAATGGTGGAACGTCAACATCGCGCGTTCTGTCTGCAGCGAACATTCGCAACAGAAGAAGAACAACACTCGGCAGGCAGATGAAAGGTCTCGAATAAGAAATATCTTTGTTCAATGCAGGAGATCTCGTTAAAGGCATAATTGTCCTTGGTGTTCCGCTTCGTCCTCTACTCAGATCTCCATCGCTTTTCCTGATTAGTCGTAACGATCATAATGATCGCGGCCACACCCTGCCTCCGCAATGCATTATCCTTCGATATTAAACGGTTAAAAGGAAGACAATTAAAAGCCATACACTTCGTGGAATCTGAGAAGAGGAAATCACATAAATTCATGGAGTATATAAGTTTACAAGTGACGATCGCAAAAATGAAAATTTATCACCATTTTTTTTTTTAGTTTAAAATAAGTATTGGAAATAGGTGGTGGAATAAATAAAATAATTTAAACGATATAACTTTTACTAAGCTTTATTTGAAACACTTGGAAGGCACGTCTTTACGCATTGAAAGAAACATACAGAATGAGAAAGGTCAGTGACGAAGAATTCGTCCCGTACCCTCAGACCCAATCGGTCCTATACTTTGTCTAAACAAGTCAAGGAAGGGACACAGCTGCACCCTCTTGACTCGTATCTCTAAACGCAACATACGCGTCGATGGTTTTTGTTACATAAAGAAAACTTTCTCTTTTAGAAGAGAAAAACCAACAATAAGGATCAAAAACAAAGTATAAAACTCGTTCTTTCCGATTTCAAAATCTAATTTCTGCGATTTGTACATATTAACTCTGCTAATATAGTTTAACAGGTGCATCGTTTGAATTTGAATTTACATTCCTTTGGCTTTTAATTAATATATTTCAACCGTTTACAAACATTTTAAATTTAATCGTCCAGCTGGAACAAAATTACATATATTGGTTTGCTTGTCCCCCGTTTTAGGTACGCGTGTCCTCTTAAGAGAATATTATGGACGCGGAACAATTAAGGTCATTGAACCGATTCATGAAACGAAATTAACGAGAGCACGAGATTCGCGCGATTTTCATTATACCTCGTAAATATAATAGAAATAATAAATGCACGTCGGCTGAAGCACTTGTATAATTCATTCATATTGTTCATTGAATTTATAGATTGTAGTTATACGTTAAAATAATTTCCTTTATAGGCTCGCGAACAAACCTGTAATCGAATGTTTCCCTCATTACGTCAAATTACGATAATCATTTAAAAAATGAACATATATTGTATTACCGTTGATCGAGGACTAGCAGAATTTTGCGCAAATTCCCTCGGCCCGGTTCATGAACAAATTTCGATAGTTTCAACACGAAACAGGTGTATCAAAATGAAGAATCTGTTGGGGGCTTAATTTAATAGAAAATTTGAAAACTCTTCAAGGGAACGAGCAATCAATAAAATTTATAACTCTTTGGAAAAATCAGAGTGCATAAATATTTCGATAAAAATTTATATGCTTCTTATATGTAACTTGTAAGTTTGACTAAAATTTAATTTCTAATTTTCGAGCTGAAAAATATACGATTATTTCATTCTGTTTGATTACTGTATTATAGCTGAAGACGTTATAAAACTTGCAAACGGTAATACAATGATGAATACGAATTATACAGGGTGTTCGGCCACCTCAGGGAAAAATTTTAATGGGAGATTCTACTATTAAAAAGTTATTAAAAAATGAAATTAAAAAATTTCAAATTGTTGGTTATTAAACGCAGTTAAGGGAATATTTATTAAAAGCTCGATATAATATATGCCATAAATACAGAACAGCTCGTCGGAGATGCGACATGTAACACAAACGGTTGAATAAACAGTTGTTACCAACAGTAACAAGAACAGATGAGGCTAATGCCTATACGGGTACTTACAAGTAGGCGCCGGAAGGACGCGTTCTTAAAATGTCTGTGCATCGTCGTGTGAACACACCCAATTGCTCACACAAATCACTCTGGAAAAATTCTTTTAGTTGCGGGGGTCGATTACAATAATATTTGGTAAATAGATAATCCTCCAAAATCCTACGCATTTTCAAGAAAAAAATTCCTAAACGAAAATATGTGGCCAGAAATATTCCCCGGAAATTTCATGCGAATCTTTAAAACATCATAACTTCTGAACGAATTGGACGATTTTAAAGTTTCAAAGTGCAAACAACGCGTATTTGAACGAAGAATATGTAGAAATTCTAAAAATATTGAAAAAGTTGTTACTTGAACCCGTAAAATTAGAAAAACCCCATAAAAGTGGTCCGATTGTCAAACAGACATAACTCCTACAATAGTGAATACATTTCAATGAAACATTTTTCTGAAGTAGAGCCTGTAGCGGCCATTGTATAGCCACTACGCCCTTGCCAGAGTATGAATGGGAATGGAATGTAAGGATAGTTTTAAGCTTTCTATTTTTCCATTTTCCCAGGGTCTCGTGCGAGCCTGGTCATCCTGTTAAACACTTGGCGACCAGAGCCGTGCGAGGCGTCTGTTTTCCCTCAAGGTTTCGCCTGGGCCTCGGACCACCCTGATCCGGGCCCGGCGAGCCTCTTGACTTTTATGACTCTCTTTCGCTAAACTTTTCCTACACTGAGTATTTTTCAGTTTCGTTTTTCCGTCTTTCTGTCCTGTCTCTTTTTCTCTACCTTTGCTATTAGGGTAAGAAATTGTATATATTCAGGGGACGTGAGAAGAAAGACGCCCAGTCTATTTTAGACCCGAGTCTGGCTAAGACGTCGCGCGTTTGCGAAGCCAGTTTTAATAACTTTGACCTACGAGTGGCTACACCCCCGACACCCGCAAAATAAACTATTTAATAATTGTTGGGGTAGATTGAGGGTTGTCACTTGAACCTCCAGCCCCTCAAGCCTATGGGTACCTACAAAAAAGTATTACACAACTTTTCTATAGGGTGTCAAATAAAATTACTAAAAATGAAAAACCAATTTTTAAGAAAAATCAACAAGGGGTGCCTAAATTTTACGAAAAATTATTTTCGAGAAAAAAATTCAGTATGGGCGGAATTTTAAATGTTAATAACTTTTTAATGAAGCCTCCATCAGCAAATTGGTATTCTTGATTTTCGTTTTATTTGGGCCTCTAGAATCTCACATTAACATTTTTCCCGGGGGTGGCCGAACACCCTGTATAATCCATTGTTCAGTTTTGAAAAATAACGTAAAATTAAGTCATTCTTCTTGACTAGCTTTCTCAATTATCGAATTAATTTTCTTTCAAAGTTCAATGCAGTAAAAACCCGAGTTCTTCTAGCTTTGTTTAAGATATGAAATAGTTAATCAATATGCAAGAAAATACTATTTCATTCTGAAATTTAACGAGTAGCCGATCTGAGAGACATTCAAGATCATTACTCCGCGTAAAAATTGAAGTTGAAACAAATAATTTGGTAAATTAGAGTCCCCACAAATGCCGTTAATAGTTAATTTATTTATTAAACCTGAATCGAAGTTCGTAAAACAGCGGCCCAAGTTTTCCCCATTGACTTCCCATCGATCGAGTACTTGGGTAGACCAGGGCAATCGTGTAATTTACTCTGATTCGTAATTTAATGTAATTGGCAGAAAGTAAATAACGATCGAAGCATTGCAATTTAAATATAATTCTGTTTTTCACAAGGGTCGCGGAAGAAACGCGGCGAAGGACTTTAATGTCGGCAAAGGAGCACCTTAAGTGCGATGCAATCGCGGATGCGATTCGTTCTGTTGAAAACGGATCGATATTTCAGAGCAAATCGAAGATCTTCTTAAGGAAAATGAAGGACACTTAAAAACGACCACGCCTTTTGTAATTCCTTTCGTCGTTGACGATTCTCTTTGAGCCTTTCATCGACCGACACCACACCTTTTCTATTTACGATTTCTTCCAGCTCGTTTCTAGCTCCGCTATTACGATCTTTAGACGACGCAATACGGGTTAGAATTGACCCACCTTCGACGGTGGATCATTAATTTTATTTGATCACCTAGATGATCAAAGTTTATCAAAATTCTTTGTCCCTGATTTTCTTCTCTCGACTTCTTCATGACTGATTGTTCGCTTGTTCGAGAAAACTTTTCCCGCTCGGACGAAAAATCGTCGTCCTGGATGGTTAATCGTGTTTGAACTTCCTCGCAACGTGGTCCCTTCGATCTGTTTGATTTGAAGTTTTTGATACTTCAAGTCTTCGGTGTTCCGTTGAAATCTTGAGGAGAATAAACACGTTTCAAAAAGGAAAAATCTCTTCCTATATCTTTAACAGATGTTACCATTTGAGAATATATCTCGAAAGTTTTATTATGAAATTGGAACAAGTAACGAACTTGTAAAATATTTTTGAAGAAGTATCAGATTATTGGCGGAGAACAAACTCTTCTTTCTGGCAAAGGGTCTTAGCCGAATAAGAATGGTAAAAGTGCTCCCAAAACAAATTGAACGGGGTTAATATCACTCGATAGCTGGTACGAAAAAACCTCTTTTCACAGAGTTCCAACCCGGTATCTCTACTACAGGGGTAATTACAGGGTGTAAATCATTTTTTGGTTTATCCTTAATATCTCCCGTTCCGCCCGATTAAAAATTATGAAAAAAATCATGGTTATTCTATCGATCGATGTACATAGTCGAGAATTTTTTCAGAATTCTTGGATGCTAATTCGATTTTTGAAAAATTCGAAAATATTTTAACCGGCGACTTTGTATCAAAGTTATCAAGTGACCACGTTTGTTTTTATACAACATAAAGCTCTCAAAAGAATTAGTAATCTCTAATTTTTTCAGATTTTTCAAAGGGGTGAAACGTAGTCAAAAAAATAAAAAATGATTAAAAAATGGTGAAAAAGCTTTATATTGCCTTAATTACTTACGTGACCATGTTCTTATTTGCCATTATGACTATTAATGCGTAATTTTTTCAGATTTTTTGGAAGTGTTTTTGAAAAAATTGAAAAGAACTATTTAAAAGAATTATTAATTCATATTTCCCAATTTTTCATACGGAAAAAGGCCGCACATGCTTTTAAAATAGATATAATTAAAATATATTTGTTTACATACTTTGTTAACTGGTCGCTATATGTAGTTTCAAATACGTGTGGTACCGGACTCCTGTTGATTAGAACCGTCACGGCGCGATGCACTGATCATTTTGGTAAAGCATCCGCGACATTTCCAACATTTTGTCTGAATCTGAACAATATAAATATTCTCCAAATTTCATAACTTTAAACAGCTAATAATTCTTAGATATTTATTACAAAAAGTTTGAAGTAACATTTCTGTAATTCCAAGCTTCGACAAGGAAAATGTTAGAATTCTTTTCCTAAGAACTCATATTCTTTACAGCGGTCAGAATGTCTCAATAACAAGTTGTTAAGTTCTTTCTACCAAATATCAAAGAATTATTGCCTATTAAGATTTCTGTAAACAACACGAAACCAGGATCTTGTTCGATGAATACGTCGTAGCGGATTTAGTTGGAGTTTTGGAATTAATCGAAAAATAAGAGCTGGACGAAATTAAAATGTAGGTGTCTATCGGGGATTCTGATCTTTAATCGAATGTATTGAAACGCGACAAGGATGGTCGGCCCCCTTTAAATTTCGTTTTCCCAGGGGTGATCTCCGAGCCACGCTTCAATTGACTTTGGAAATTGATCGGAACGAGGTAATGCTGTAACGAACCCCCCCTTTTTTCTGGAACACCGTCGCGAGCAGTCGCATGAATATAAATACCATCGACCGAGCAGCGTCCCTGGGCTTTTCTTTTTTTTTCACCATCCCTGCATTTGCATACGTACACCCGATACGGTTCGTCAGTTTTCTGAAAAGAGATAGGAAAAATCCATTGGGCTTTCCTTCGTCCGCTGATATAGCATTTCGCGAGCCTAAATTTGTCGTTCGAGACCAACTGAGCTTCACCAGCCAAAAAACCCTACCCATCGACGATAAAAATAATCAGATTTCGAAATGAGAGGGATCGCAGGGACACATATTTTCGTTAAAGAGAATCAATTCTCACAAATACTGAAGTTTAAAAGTTGACGATAAATAAATCGATCCGATCGTTTTTGTGTCTTTAACATTTAGGATTATTTTAGAACAACCGAATTTAGCAAAGAATTATATCAAGTATGATTATTTTCCCGGGAAAGAAGAACAGAGTTTTTAAAGAGATCTGTGTCTTCTGTTTTGTAACGAATTTAATTAACTCGCAATGCTGTCGCGGCGCTAAGCATTTTACTTTCATAATTACTTTTCTGTACAACAAACAGTGCAATGAACCGCAAGCAACCAAAGGCAGCCCCTCGACGGGCTGCGTCTCAGTTGCGTCAGTAGTAAGACATTGGTATAGTCCGGGCCACGATATAGCGACGTTGTAAACTAAACTGTTGGGGGTTGGGACCGACTACTGCTGCGACACTTAGGGCCATACATGTCATCTTGCTTGAGGATGCCTTTCCGAATGTCTTTCTGTGTTCGTAACTGTACTACCTTTTTTCATTTTCTATATGCAAATATTATAAGCAGATAAATTAAGATATCAAAGGCTTGAGTAAGACCTTTACCTGTTACATTTCTTCGTACGGTCCTGACTATGGTCTAAGGCCCTTAGCTGTTCGTATTTCTTTCAATTCACTTATTTCGGGAGCTGAAACTTTTTGTAAACTTTGACACCTACTCGAGTTTACGACCTCGCTATATCGTGGCCCGGACTATACTATACAGAGATGACTTGTTGGCTAGGCACACCGATTGACCGTAGCGTAATAGCGACGCCCGCCCACACACGCATTATCGTTATTGGCTGGGCCGCTCACAACTACAACTCCATCACGTGACAAAGGACGCGAACGAAACGTATAAGGACAGAGTAGGCTAGGACAAGACTGAGGGGCATTGGCGTAACCGTATGCTCAAAATACTAGCCATAAATAGAACAAAAATGTATCTCTCGTGGTTTGAAGACCCTACTACTATGCATTGTAATATCAGAGCGGGCCTTTGTAGTGGAAATAAGGCTGCGCGAGGAACTTCTCTCCTTGCCCTTGCCCCATTTAGTTTGTGGGTGCTTAGCCAACAAGTCATCACTGGATAGTCCGTCCGCATATATAAATATTTTGAGCGGCCCAGATACCAAACGAAAGTTGGAAAAACCCCCGAAGTTGTAAAACTTAGCAACCATTAGCTGGTAGAGCATTCCACCCTTGCGAAGCAGATCTTTTTTGACCACCAATAAGCATTATACACTTTGTGTTGAAGGGGGCTGGTGGTGGAATAACAACCCAAAGATCTACCCTCAATTATGATGTTTATTTTTGTCTTATCTGATGTCTGACTGACTGCGAAAATCGAACTCTCTTAATACTGCGTCCAATAGACTCGTCTCTGACGGATAGTGTCTAACGGACTATTTGTAACCGACTGTACCTCCCGACCTCGACTCTCTGGAATATACAATACATACTGGAAGTTCGACCACCCCTGGGAAAAATTTTAATGGGAGATTCTAGAGGCCAAAATAAGACAAAAATCAAGAATATCAATTTCTTGACTGAGGCTTCACTAAAAAGTTATTAAAAAATTAAATTAAAAAATTTCTAATCATTGTGAAAAAATTATTTTTAGTTGCGAGGCTCAATTACAATTATTTTTAGTGAATACACATACCCCCGAAATCCTACCCAGTTTCGAGAAAAAAAATTTGTTACCGAAAATATAATGATAATGAATGAATGATTTCCCTGAAATTTCATGTGTTTCAAATCGGTCTGAAAAAATTATTTTTAAAATTAAGTCTTAATTGTTTTTGTTGAGAATAAATGCTTTAAACTAATTCGTGCATCCTCAATTTATTACCCAAAGTTACAACTAGTCATAATAGGTTAATTCGGTATGTGACGTAAGCGTTCAATATTATTGGAATTAAATATAATTTCAATGCTACGCGTACATGAAAATGCAAACAATAATAGAAGTAATTCGAACGACTATCTTGGATTTCTTTGTCATTATTAAAGTTTCAAGAGAAACCTATAATTTATACAATCCATCGTCGAGGCAGCTGCAATTGCAACTTGAGATTCAATTTAATTTTGTTTTGAGCAATAAAAGTTTACAACGAATATTTAAGTAATTCATAAATTGGACTCTAGTGGAGGAAACTAGAAGTCTCGCAAATTAATTTTACTTCATTACGCAAGAAAATTACATTATACACATTACTGAGAAACTTCGTTGCGATATTGTCCTTTTTTAATTTAATTGCAACAAACCAATTAGCGAGGTATTCGTGATAGCTTTAAACTGACTGTCAATTAATGGCTGGTTCCAGGCTGTACTTATAACATTAAACGAATAATCTGTATCGTTTGATAATGAAATATCTATTAACTTGCAAGTTTCTGTCCTTCAATTATATTATGATTTTAAATTATCTTCTAAAAAATATTTTTAATTCTTCGAAGCTTCGTGCAATATTTTGCAACTTCCGCTTTCGAGGTTTAAAGAAACTAAACAATACGATTGCAAGGAAAATAGATTGCTAGAAATTAGGGAGCTTCGTAATGAATTCTGCTGAGGAGTTCGGACAGTTCGAGCGAATTTGTTACAAAATATTCTGCTGTAAATTTAGTTAAGTTAGACGCGTGTTAGCGAAGGCAGCTGTAGGTTTGCCGACGAGTGATTTAATTCAGTTTTCAGCGAGGTAAGCATAGTGTATAATGCAACAAGCTGTTAGCGCTATGTTTGCAACTCAGTTCTGTATTCGTAATTAAATGGAAAGATAACAAAATTATATACGTATGTTTTACCGACACGTATACCATCGTTTTCAACGTAATAAAGTAAAGTGAATTAACGAGTATTTCGAAATTGGTGTAATTTATTTCGAAACGCTCGAAAAAGCAGTCAAAATGAAATTACGTCGTTTGACGTTCGCGCTTCTTGCTCGGAGAATAAATCTAGGATATAAATATTATACGTGTAGTATATGTATACAATGTATCGGGGAATCGTCGGCGAGTTTGCTGCGTTCGACCGACGAGCGTAGCGAGACGCCGCGCCGGCAACGTTGGAGAAAACAAACGCATACGGACAACGAAGATATTAGGGGAGTCGCATGGTAACGTTCGGTGTGCGAACACGTATTTTATGCATTTATGTTACGGCCGTGGGGCCAGCTTAGTACATCTACCCTTTACGTTTATACTTACTGTGTTTTTCTAATCTAAATATATACAGATATATCCACCTATTATTACATTAGTGCTTCATTCCTGACTTGCCCGGAACAAAGACTACTACATACGAACATGATTATCTGAGTCCTAACGAACTAAATAATTGGTCAAATTGCAGGTATTATCTGAATATTGATTGCTGTCAGTACGCCTGTAATAAATCAATTTCTATTTTATTATATACGATGGGAAGCAATAGACGATAATTAGTCACAAATTGTTGCCAACCTTGTCTCATCGAGGATGGAGCGGATATTGTAATATCAGTGAATACGTTATAGGTATTAGTAGTAAATCCCAGATTAAATCAAATAGTAACATAACACATTCTACATATTCTTTAACCCTTTAATCCTCTATTGCATAATGTGATCGATTGGCAACTTAAAACAGAAAATCCATGAAAAATCAAGAAAATGTTATGAAATTTGCGAACGGTGTTCAAGTATTAGCTCACCGACATATACATAATATTAAAAAATGATTTCTTTCACGGAAAACGAAATACAATTTATGCAGATAGATTTATTTCTCGAAGTGTAACTTTCAGTCAATATTCATTAATATATGTATACCTTGGTGCTCTTAAATAATATACATACAGGGTGTCCCGTAAATAGTGTAAGAACCGGAAATGGGGGGTAGGTGAGACGATTCTAAACAACAATTTCCTTTGCAAAAATGTCGGATGGGGCTTCGTTTTTGAATTATTAACGAAAAACACTGACCAATCACGGCGCTCGCCTTCCGCGCGCTCAGGGCCGTCCGACCTCGGAGAGCCACCGCGCCGGGTAGGTAGCAAGATGCGCGTTGAAAATACATCGAGGAACGAGTACAAATAATTAAAAATACTACCACTGCAACTGTTACCTATTTCGTGAATTACTACGTAATTAGTACGTAAATTACTAAATGGAATTTACTTTTTATTAATTATTTGTATTCGCTGTTTCCAAGGAAGAAGGAATAAAATCTCGGAATTTTTAGAAAATTAACCCTTCGCAACGGAGTGACGCTTCTCGCCAGAGTGTTTTAAAATTAAAATAAGAATTATTATCAGAAAATTAAAATAAATACGGTAAGAACCATTTGTAACCGTTTGTTATTAAAAACTGTACTGAAAAAGCAGACTGGATTTCTGCGTACCGAAACATTCCTCGAATGCAAAGGGTTAATAGAGAAATAATTGAAATTCGACTTACCCATTCATCTGCAAGTTGACCTACTGCGCTGACAATAGGGTCCGGCCAATGCACCGCTGTCGGTCACAGCAAGGTCAAAAACCCCAACGAAAATCAGCTGATGGGATGGCCCGATCGCTGTACCTGCTTCTCACCCCGAAAAAACTTCACAGCACGGTCACTAACACTTTTCACTTTCACATACCGATGCGTTCCGTTGCACTCTTCTTCGATTGTTGCTCCTTCCTGGGTTGATAACGGTGCTTGGATGTTGCTCCCTCCTGAATTGTTACTCCTTCCTGAATGGTTGTTGCTCCCTGAATTGTTGCTCCTTCATGGATTGTTGCTTCTTCGAACCTTGCTCCCTTCAGGATTGTTGTTCCTTTTCGCTGGGATAATGGGCGCGATACGTGCGGGCGGCTTTCTTCGCGTTCCCCTTGGACTCCGCGAAAACGAAGAACGTACGATAATACTCTGCGTTTACGCGTTCCATCGCGTGCGTCCGCTTCTCTTCAGAAACGCGTAGGTTCTGTGAAAAATTTTGACTGACAAATTGCATTTCCCTCCCCGAAAAAGTTCCAGGTAAGGCAACCTATTGTCGCGCGATTCGGAATTACCTGCGATCGGCGAACGTGCAGACCATGCTTTTGCCGTGTATCGCACAAAGCCAAACGTCTCTTCGGCTAGTTGACCCTGGCGGAGTTATTTTTTTATTACTGCAAAACTGCCGCAAATGTTTGCTGCTAACCGTGCGTTCGACTCTTCTAATAGAATTTTTAAGATTCACCGTGAATATTTTTTCATGGAAAATTTGTTGTAAAAAAGAAAGAAGAATATACCATGAAAAATTCCATGCTTTTAAATTTTAAGAGTATAAAATAAAAAGGTATTGTTTATAAAAAATAATCCACAAAGAAGGAGGCAGTTACATAATAGATAATATGCGATAATAACAAATATTGGAGCAACAAAAAACAAAAAATATTTAACAAAAATATTAAATAATATTTCTTCTAGTTTTTATTTCTGAAATAAAAATTCCAAGAAGAAATATTTTTTAATATTTTCGTTAAATATTTTTGTTGTACAATTAAATATGTTTTGTGTACAAAAATATTCACGGTGAATCATAAAAATTCGAATAGAAGAGTCGAACGCACGGTTAGCAGCAAACATTTGCGGCAGTTTTGCAGTAATAAAAAAATAACTCCGCCAGGGTCAACTAGCCGAAGAGACGTTTGGCTTTGTGCGATACACGGCAAAAGCATGGTCTGCACGTTCGCCGATCGCAGGTAATTCCGAATCGCGCGACAATAGGTTGCCTTACCTGGAACTTTTTCGGGGAGGGAAATGCAATTTGTCAGTCAAAATTTTTCACAGAACCTACGCGTTTCTGAACAGAAGCGGACGCACGCGATGGAATGCGTAAACGCAGAGTATTATCGTACGTTCTTCGTTTTCGCGGAGTCCAAGGGGAACGCGAAGAAAGCCGCCCGCACGTATCGTGTCCATTATCCCAGCGAAAAGGAACAACAATCCTGAAGGGAGCAAGGTTCGAAGAAGCAACAATCCAGGAAGGAACAACAATTCAGGGAGCAACAACAATTCAGGAAGGAGTAACAATTCAGGAGGGAGCAACATCCAAGCACCGTTATCAACCCAGGAAGGAGCAACAATCGAAGAAGAGTGCAACGGAACGCATCGGTATGTGAAAGTGAAAAGTGTTAGTGATCGTGCTGTGAAGTTTTTTCGGGGTGAGAAGCAGGTACAGCGATCGGGCCATCCCATCAGCTGATTTTCGTTGGGGTTTTTGACCTTGCTGTGACCGACAGCGGTGCATTGGCCGGACCCTATTGTCAGCGCAGTAGGTCTACTTGCAGATGAATGGGTAAGTCGAATTTCAATTATTTCTCTATTAACCCTTTGCATTCGAGGAATGTTTCGGTACGCAGAAATCCAGTCTGCTTTTTCAGTACAGTTTTTAATAACAAACGGTTACAAATGGTTCTTACCGTATTTATTTTAATTTTCTGATAATAATTCTTATTTTAATTTTAAAACACTCTGGCGAGAAGCGTCACTCCGTTGCGAAGGGTTAATTTTCTAAAAATTCCGAGATTTTATTCCTTCTTCCTTGGAAACAGCGAATACAAATAATTAATAAAAAGTAAATTCCATTTAGTAATTTACGTACTAATTACGTAGTAATTCACGAAATAGGTAACAGTTGCAGTGGTAGTATTTTTAATTATTTGTACTCGTTCCTCGATGTATTTTCAACGCGCATCTTGCTACCTACCCGGCGCGGTGGCTCTCCGAGGTCGGACGGCCCTGAGCGCGCGGAAGGCGAGCGCCGTGATTGGTCAGTGTTTTTCGTTAATAATTCAAAAACGAAGCCCCATCCGACATTTTTGCAAAGGAAATTGTTGTTTAGAATCGTCTCACCTACCCCCCATTTCCGGTTCTTACACTATTTACGGGACACCCTGTATATGTCATATTCAAAACAAATATTTCTCTAAAAAGTCCTCTTTTGTAAGGATGTCAAGGATGGTTACAAACATGTAATGACCAAAAATGATTGTAATCAATCCCTGCGGACGAAAATAATTTTTTTAGAATAATTTGAAAAAATTTTTTTTCGCATGAAATTTCAGTGAAGCATTACTAGTAAGGAATTTTTTTCTTGAAAACGCGTAGGATTTCGGGGATATGTGTAATGACCAAAAATTATTGTAATTGACCACCGCAACTGAAAATAATTTTTTCAGAACGATTTGAAATTTTTTAATAACTTTTTAACGAAGCCTCACAATCAATCAACAAATTGATATTCTTGATTTTCGTCTTATTTTGGCCTCTAGAATCTACCTTTAAAATTTTTCCAAGGGGTGGTCGAACACTCTGTATACACTAATTTACATTTTTTACACTTCACTATATAAATATTCGGTATTCAACAGCCACATGTTTATACCATGATGTAAAAATAACGTATAGTTTACAACGATTTATAGCACTGGTAATATGTCACTAATATTCTGTTTTTCTTGGGTAAATAATTTTTCATACTATACATTTGTTTACTTTACAATATTTTAATCGTTTCGTACTCTTTATCTTGTGAACGGGAAAAATAGGATTTCTAAAGTTTTGCGATTTCCGATACGATCATAATTTGATTTTAATTATAAACAACTTTAAATTAAATTTGCTGAAGAGTCATTATTCCAAACAAACAATTGGAAAATACAGGTGTTTCAAAGGTGAAGAAAGATTAACAAAAATTAAACACATATTTTAATCGTTTATAATGGTCATTCGTAACCGGAACAGGCGCAAATTGACATTCTTCAATCGTTATATTTTTTAAAGAATTTTCTTAAAATTTTACAATGACTTGCTACAAATAAAACTGTACTTTTTATCAAGAATATATTTCAACGACATTTTTGAAATAACTATTATTTTGTTATCTCTGAAAAAAAACATTGACATAAATATAATGTAGCCAATGAAGAGTCATTCGAAAACAATATAAGAAGTCGCATAAATGCATTCGAATAAACCATTATACAAATAGTTCATTTTGCACTAAAAAAAAAGACTTTTACAACACTTTTCAATACTTTCTCGCCACTATTTTCCGGAAATAACCAAGTGGTCGGTTTAGGGTCAGCGAGAAATTCCGATCGCTCGAAGGATGCGCCTCGGAACGCAAGGATAATAACGTGCAGGGTCCATCAGACTGCCAGCAGCGAGAGAAGTCCCGCAGGAACGCGTGGACGAACAAGTTCTCTGTCATGGCAGATAGCTCGAAGCTGTCACTCATTGACCACACGGTCGTTTGTCTGGATCACTCCCGTTTTGCGACCCCTGAGATCCTCGTTACGCCGTTCTGTTCGATTTCATCCCCCCTCCCGACAGAGCGGTCACCAAGTCGAGTCTGGAATTCGTGATAAGACGGCTAACGTGACTCGACGAACTTTTGGTAGTTCATTGTTGAAAATGTTCACCTTGCTTCCAGTCCTTTAAGGAATTTTCGTCGCTCTTAACAGTCCATCGGTGAGAACGAGTCGATTCTGGCCTGGATTGTTTGCGTTATCGAAAATTCGGACTCTAAAAAAGTAACTTCGAACTTGGAGAAGAAATCAAGAAACACTGTCTTTTTCTAAAATGCATTTTCGAATGTTCCGAATACTTTGGGCATAAATTGTTAAGACATACAATAAATAATATAATTGTGTTTGTGACCCAAAATTGGTGGCATAAATAGGGTGAAAATCTATGCTCCGAAGATGAAAATCAGTTATTGTGGAATTATGTAAAAAGATACTTGAAATACGCCATTTAGATTCTGATAGAAATTGTTGAAGTCTTTAATACGGTATGTTAATTCACCATTAGAAAATGTTGAGGATTTTTCTGATACCAGAGGAATTCAAAGAAAAATCTGGATAAAATCAATTTAGTTGCAATCCAATTGAAAAATAGTTTTCGCTTCACGGGATCTCCGACATCGACAAATCGGATTAATTACCAAGAAATTGTTGATATCGACGTATCAGTTAACACACGATCGCGCCGACATCGAATGATCCTCCAAAATGTAGGGATCAGATAATTAATCGATATCGAATCGTTGCAACGAATAAATTCCCTAGAAACAATGTCGCTTTTTACGCACGGAGAAATCCAATCAGTGTCTCGATTACGGATAACAATGTTATAGTTAAAACGATCTCTCGCTTTTATAAAAATAATTGATAATGGAGACGTAATATCACGTATCTACTATTTGCAATGAGTCAACTTAAAAATAAACGAATATTGCTAGGAACAGCGTTATCGATAAGTTTATATTAATTTATAGATTTAAACACGACAGAATATATATTTAGAATGTATTTCTAACATTCAGATTGGAACAGAATAAAAAATTTTTTAGTAGGGTACAAATTTAAACTATATAAATATTAGCGTTACATATATCATGTTCATTATTTGTTTTTATCATGTAAGTATTTATATTCAAATTCTGCACGACTAGATTGCACAATACGTCGTTTGTAGCGAGTGCTTAAAATGATGGCCGTCCGTTCGAACGAGGGTATTATTCAAATAATATACAAAGCGTTTCGATACGAGTAACAAAATTTCCATGTGTAAAAATAAATAAAAAATGCGAAACATCATCTCTTTTGAGAAACTCAATTTTTAAAATTCTCTTCAAACGTATGAAATTCTATAGAGCTTCACTGACACGCTTATTTGTCATTCATTATTTTTAATTGTATTGGAGTTTTTAAACAGTGTCGGTGGTATGATATGACGTGTTTTAACTGGTTCTAATTAATTGGGAGACAGCAGATCGACGAGGTAATACAATGCCACGGTCAATATTTATAATTGCCAACGCAAGTAGAAATAACAAGCAATGGCCAGACGCCAGCTAGAGACACAATCGAATAGAAACTGCTCCATAATTGTCTTTGTGTATATTTTAGGTGAAAATATTTTTTAAATATTTTAAATAGACTTTCATTGTTATATAGTTGGAAATTGAAAAAATATATAATTAATATAATAGAAAAAATGTACTTTAGCAGGGCACGAACGCACGTCAAAACGTTTGCAGCAGTCTCACTTACTTACTGCACCATCACAGCTCTTAAAATACTGTTGATACTTCTCAATATATCGCGCATAGAACTTTTTTTTTCGTGATTTATTTTTGCTTTTCTTCTTGTATACACTGTTCTGCTCAACATAGAAATATTTAAAACCATACAATATAGTTATCTATTAAAGAGAATACAAAAATTCAAAGTATAAGATGCTTTTTCACGCGAAAAACGTCGAAAAAATCGGTTTTTGATTTTTGCTACTACGGCGCACCCTACCAAAAAATCTGAAAAAATTCCGGGAGATAACCAATGACAATACGCATTTACAGTAATTATATAAATCTAGTGTCTCGAAAGCTTCAATACGAAATCCGTATTTTTCTGTGTTTTTTTGCGTTTTCAATTTTTCACACCTAGAATTTGGATTCGAAAAATCGAAAAAAATTCTCAAACACGTATCTCAATAACCACAATGCACCAAATTTTTTTCATAATTTTTGTACTCGATTAAATAGGGGAAATAGGCACAAATTCGCTAATCCGAATTTTCTCAATAACTACCCTTCCAAACAAGATGGAGGGTTGAAATTTGGCACAGAATGTTTTTTTCTACTGTTCTATCGATGGATCCACCTATGTCAAATTTGGTTCAAGGGCACATTTGACACCCTTATTCGGCTATACCCTTTGTCCCAGAGGTGGCCGAACACCCTGTACAGAATTCCGAGGATCATTATCGAAAAATACTTGATCGTTAATAGAAATTTTCTTGAAACAATAGTGCTCGCCCGTAACGACAAATATCGCGAACCGATTTCAGACGCAATATGTATGCACAGACGATGCGAGACGATTTTCAAAACACGTGAGAGGGTCGCGCCGTAAAAAGTCATGCCGCCACAGCGGCCTGAAGTAGGCATTCAAATAAACCACCTAGGCGCTGGCTTCCACTTTCTGTTATCCAGCAGCGTGGAAGCAACCCTCTTAGAATACTTTCGACGCGAGCAGTAAATTCCATCGAGGCACCGACGTTTCCACTCATCCCGTTTCTTCCTTCATCCCTCCCCCCTTCCTCCCCCGCGACCAACACACCCTCGCTTCGCTCCTTCTTTTCTCGCGACTCTTCGTATTTTGTTTCCAACGAGAAATGTCTTCGCGGCTCGACTATGATTCGAGTGGCCGAATCGCTATCCAAACCCACCTTTCCATCCTTCTTTTTCCGTCTCCACTCCGACCGACTCTGCTCTTCTACGCTTTCTCTTCCGTTAGATCATTTTTCAATTTGCGATTTCCTCTTATTCGCAACGTACCGTTGCGCGGTAAGGTAATCAGATACCTAAAAAATAGATTAAGAAGCCCATCTATCTCTTCTTTTTTCATTTTACGTTATTCTTTCGCTTTCAATTGTTCTTTATTTAACTTCAATTAGATAATTATTTCCCAACACTTCTAATCCTCGCTTAGAACTTTGGCATTTTTTAGAAATAAATATTCTAGACGACAACAGATAAATTAGATGTGTATTCAAGTTGTTTCATGACATTTCTACATTTTAATAAATAGATATTTTTTCTGAAATAGACTTGAGACACTTCTTTAAATCTAAGTAAAAAGATCATTGCATTCATTTTAAAATAAAATATTCAAGTGTAACATATTTGATAAGTCTAATTTAGCACAATTCTATCTGGCTTACTTAATTCCACTACGTATCATTTAATTCCGAAAAACAATGAGGTTGCACAACGATGATTTTAGTTGTCAATGATGTAAATGTATAATATTATTATTTTCTCTCATCGAAGGTACGTTTCTAAGTTTTTCGTTCACTCGAGAGATATTTTATTATTCCTCTGGACCTTCGTATCAACCAACACATAAGTCTATGTTTATGATAATTTTACATAAAAGTCGCTGTATTCGTCAAAGCAAGCCGTTCTCATTTAACAATTCTCACGGTCGTTTTATTTTGGTCAATTAAGTCGGCCTTCCTGTTCTAAGAGCGCAACTGATCCACCGTTTTCTAGTTCCTCCTCCCTTCTTTTGTGTCCCTTGGCACATTTTTTGCAAACGATGCTATTCGTCTGCTTCTTACATTCGGAGACGGAATCCTCTCGAAAGTTTTCCTTCAATTGTTTCCCTCTGGCAGGTCAACGAAAATTGCTCGTGGATTAACGAGAGAAGCTGCTCGAGGTCCGAATGCAATTAAATGTAATTTAAGTTTGTAATTTCAAAGATTGGACTTCTCTCGGATAGTTGTTTCGCTTTTAACGAAAGTGTAACTAAAAGTACTAACACGAATCCGAGTGTCCTTGAATGGTACTTTATATAAATTATTTGTTTTCGAAAATTTTATACGAACGTTGAAAAGGAAGATCAAACGCTCGATAATCGAAACTTCTTAAACTAATAGTAAGGGGTTCGGCCATCCCTGGGAAAAATTTTAATGGGAGATTCTAGAGGCCAAAATAAAACGAAAATCAAGAATATCAATTTCTTCACCGAGGCTTCGTTAAAAAATTATTAAAAAATTAAATTAAACAATTCCAAATCGTTCTGGAAAAATTATTTTTGGTTGCGGGGGTCAATTACAATTATTTTTGGTGAATATACATACCCCCAAAAGTCTACGTACGTTCGAGAAAAAAAATTCAGTACGGGCATAACTTTAAACGTTAATAACTTCTTAACGAAGCCTCCATCAACAAATTGGTGTTTCTGATTTTCGTCTTATTTTGGCCTCTAGAATCTCTCATTAAAATTTTTCCCAGCGGTGGCCGAACACCCTGTATAATATTTATAATCCATGATTTCTCAATGTTTTCAATCTCTTATGAAATGAATAGCTCCACTACTTATATGGCCAAGAACTAAAGTATTAACAAACTTTTTCTCAGAAAATCAAATTATTTATCATATACAATTAAATATGTATAATATTTATATGGTATACATATGGGAAATAATTCGTTGGGCTTACAACAATTAACTAGAAATGATCTAAGGTAAATTTTACGATATACGGTTCTCAACTCGACCCTGAAAGATAAAGTTCAGAACATTTTGATCGTTTAGCTGTAGTCAGTTTCATGCAACATTCTCCAGCAAATATCCCACCCTCACAACCGGCTACGTTTGTTCGAACACAAACAGAAACAAACGTAAACGGAAACGCGTAACAACCTGGCGTCCGGTCCATAAAGTAGAATTGCGCATCAGAGAATATTGTAAAATATACAAGAACTTTTAAACACAATAAATTAAATAGTATATTATTTTTTATAACCCATTTATGCGTGTAAATTCGTAAAGACATGTATCTTAAAATTAGGTTGGCTTCAACTTGGTTATATCTTTGTAATTGAAGAGGGCTTATGAGAATATTCACGCTGTTTAACGAATTAATAATCGTCTTAAAAGTTGATATCACGTTCGAGGTTTGAACGAAAGGGGACACGTGAGAAGCACGCGTGTTCAATCTGGCCAATGTCCTCATAATTTTGGTGCCACAAGAGAACGACAGACTTCTCGGCGGCCGTTTTGCTCTTTTGCGCGTTCCAGCAGAATTCAATAATGACCTAATATCACGGCGTCGTAAATTAACGGGGAACGTGCGAGTTGGCAATACCCAGCTACCGGTATTTATTGTTGGCGATCGATAAAACCTTCTGCCTGCGAGACGACGATATTGACAATCTGGTTTTGACGATTATCGAGAAAAAATTGCACGGGTCCGTCCCTTCGCTCTCCCAACGATTCCTTCAACTTTCATCCACCAATTTTATCGACGCCCACGCGTATTATTTATGACTGCATTCCACTATTTTATCGATTGTCGGACTACTTCTCTAAAATATGTTTCTTTAATATAATTCATCATTTTTTCTTTTATATTTAATTTACTGTTTTAATAGGGCGTACAATTTGGTTATTGTTTCGTAAAAAATAGTAATCTATTTATAATTAAATAAGAATCTGCAATTACATTTTACAGTCCACAACCTTGAAAAAGGTACTGAATTACTTTTGAATCTATGACACTTGACAGCTTCTACGAAAGAAAAGTGGTAACAATGATTTTACTAATGTATAATTATACTGTATAAAGTAGTTTATAATTTCCGAATAAAAACAGATATACATCATTTATAAAATCTTATACTTTACATATTTTTAAAAAATAATACATAAGTCAACCCGAAGTGCACGTATTTTGAAATTATACGTTTCAATAAATGTTCACACAGACCAACAGGAACTTTTATTATAGTAACAGTATATTTGCATGCAAAAATGTATCGATATTTTTAAATATTCTGTTAAGAAGCTAATTGAGCTGAACAAAGTTAAGAATTAAACTCATAAAGCGACTAATAAATATTTTAAAATGTAACTTGTCTTATTAGCTATGCTTGCAACGATTCAACTTTATATTTGCATGCAACAGAATAATTCATTGCACGCATCGTGGCAACGATTATTAATAGTGGTTTAACGTTTAGCGAACAATGGCCACGGAACAATTTTGTCCAAATGAAGTACTGTATCGATACAATATTGACGATTAATATTTATATGGCGATATTAACTTGGTCATACTATTACAACGTCTTAATAACTTCCGAATGCTGGCGACTCTTATCCATCCGTCAAAATTCTAACATTATTTCCAGCAGTCGATTTTTTATGTTCTAAGACTTAGTGTAAAATTAATATTATTTTAACATTAATTTTGATTCTTCTAATACATGCACGTTTGTGTCATTCCCTTAAAAATTAATTTTCATCTGGCAGGTCACTCATACAATTTGCATATATGTAAATAGATACTCACATATTAATTCGACGTAATTAGCATCAAACGTGCCAGCGGACAATGGTACGTACCTGAAAGCAGAAAGGTTAATCAATTAATGGAAATGTATACAATGGCCATGACAGGTTTTACAATTACCGCTTAAACGACTGCACGTAACCATAAATGAATAAAGTTTAATAAACATCGGATATTATTAATTGATTCCGTAATTATGGGAAAATGCAATTTTCCAAAACACTTCATCGTCGATAATTGCTCGGTCCACTGTATCGAGATTTACAATCATCTGCGAGCTCGACGCGATAAAAATATTAACAGAAACGAATATGTACGTAACAATGCTTTTCGACACATCATTTTAATACTAATCTAATTGAAAATAATCAGTTACTTACACGAAAGAATATTTTTATAAATATATTAATTACAACATTAATGAATGCGGTTTGAGTACGAAATAAGTAAGATTTAATTAATTATTTTCTTTATTAAAAAGGTTAGAAAAAATATTTATTTAACTTTTTTATGTAAACTATAATTCTTCCAAAAATTTATTTTGACTTTTTACAAACAACGAATACATATATAAAAACTATAAGAAGTAACCATTATTGCTTATGAATCCGTTTTAATACAAATCAAAGGGTATAGCCGAATAAGGGGGTCAAATGTGCCCCCAAACCGAATGGAACGAGCCACGGGTCATTCGATAGCAAAAAAAAAACCCCTGTGTACAAATTTTTAACTTAAAATCTCGACCGTGGGGGTAGTAATGGGGTGAAAACGAAAATCATGTTTTTGTACAATTTCTCTTGACCTATTGAGTAAAAAAATGTAAAAAAATTCAGAGACATTTCGGGTACCGGGGCACATACTTTGGGAGATTTTCAGATTTTTTGATTGAAGAACCAGGTAGTGAAAAATAAAAAACAGCAAAAAATGCCGAAAAATGCCGATTACGTATTGAAGGAGGCCCGGAACTACTTTTATACTTTTACAGTAAACAGGTATTACTATTACTATTATTCTCAATTTTTTTCAGATTTTTCATTTTGGTGCGCCGCAGTGAAAAAAAATAATAACCGAGTTTTTCCTCATTTTCTGCGTATTAGAGTAACTTACACGTTGAATTTTTATGCATCCTTCAATATATAAGTGTTTTGTAGACTGTTTAATGTTTCTACACTAAGCAGAATTACATAACAATTGAAACAAATATAATAAAGCCAACCGTTGAGCGCAATATATCCTAGAAAATCAACGATATTTTCAACGGCGTCGATGGCGCAGCGTTAGAGTGTCTGACTGATGAACCGCTGAAAGTTTTTTTACCGTAGGTTCGAGTCTCTCTTCTGGACTTAGTATTTTTTTTTCTTCATTATTTTTTTTTTCAAATTCTAACTATATAACAATGCTTTATATTTATTTATAAATGTTCTGAAAGCATTTTACAAATATTTTAACCTGAAATATGTATAAATATAGTTTTGGAGTGTTTTTTGCGTTTTTATTTTTTTTGTCAACCACGATTATTGTTTAACATCTCTTACACTGAAATTAATGTGAAATGTTAGTTTTCAAATCTCTTACCTTTGACTATTGTGAATGGATCGGAGCAGAAGATTGTATATTGGCTTACTATTACTTCTTCTCGCCCTTCGATCAAGCAGATCTTTCCTTCTTTTTCTCTTTCTGTGATAAATATGAATGTTTGCTACGGCTTCAGTATCTAACGTAGACATGTAAGGTCCATTCCACGCCACATCTATTAACCCACTCTCTGCCATTGATACTTTTTTCTAATAAACCCATTTTTAAGTACCAGTTTGATCGTTTCATGCTTATTTTTGAATGAAGTATCATTGCTCGATGGAAACCACGGGGAAAAATGATTAATTGTCCTACCTGCGTTACAAAGGAAATAAAGGTTCGTTGGATGAGGGTCCAGACCGTTCAGGTCAATGGGTGATTGTCGCGTTCGGGTTTCACAATGTATTTTTTAATTACTCAGTTCAAGCTACTGTATGCGATGGGATTTATACATAATTACTTGGCATGGTCCGTAGAGGTTGGACCTACAAGTGTTTCCATTATCTTTAATACCAGCAGTAAGGAAAGGATAATAACCCTTACATGTCTACGTCAGATACTAAAGCCGCAGCAAACATTCATATTTATCACAGAAAGAGAAAAAGAAGGAAAGATCTGCTTGATCGAAGGGCGAGAAGAAGTAATAGTAAGCCAATATACAATCTTCTGCTCCGATCCATTCACAATAGTCAAAGGTAAGAGATTTGAAAACTAACATTTCACATTAATTTCAGTGTAAGAGATGTTAAACAATAATCGTGGTTGACAAAAAAAATAAAAACGCAAAAAACACTCCAAAACTATATTTATACATATTTCAGGTTAAAATATTTGTAAAATGCTTTCAGAACATTTATAAATAAATATAAAGCATTGTTATATAGTTAGAATTTGAAAAAAAAAATAATGAAGAAAAAAAAATACTAAGTCCAGAAGAGAGACTCGAACCTACGGTAAAAAAACTTCCAGCGGTTCATCAGTCAGACACTCTAACGCTGCGCCATCGACGCCGTTGAAAATATCGTTGATTTTCTAGGATATATTGCGCTCAACGGTTGGCTTTATTATATTTGTTTCAATTGTTATGTAATTCTGCTTAGTGTAGAAACATTAAACAGTCTACAAAACACTTATATATTGAAGGATGCATAAAAATTCAACGTGTAAGTTACACTAATACGCAGAAAATGAGGAAAAACTCCAAACTCCAAAATGAAAAATCTGAAAAAAATTGAGAATAATAGTAATAGTAATACCTGTTTACTGTAAAAGTATAAAAGTAGTTCCGGGCCTCCTTCAATACGTAATCGGCATTTTTCGGCATTTTTTGCTGTTTTTTATTTTTCACTACCTGGTTCTTCAATCAAAAAATCTGAAAATCTCCCAAAGTATGTGCCCCGGTACCCGAAATGTTTCTGAATTTTTTTACATTTTTTTACTCAATAGGTCAAGAGAAATTGTACAAAAACATGATTTTCGTTTTCACCCCATTACTACCCCCACGATCGAGATTTCAAGTTAAAAATTTGTACACAGGGGGTTTTTTTTTTTGCTATCGAATGACCCGTGGCTCGTTCCATTCGGTTTGGGGGCACATTTGACCCCCTTATTCGGCTATACCCTTTAAAATTAAATTGAAACGCATTCAAACAGATTCCAATGGACAAAGAAAGAATTTTTTTTGAATAGTCAAAACACGATCAAATAATCTTAAAATGTGTTTGTCGTTTAAAATACTTTCCCTCCTTGTAGTACGGAAAGTAATAATTTTCTTTTAAGACGTATCTCTCATCGCGAACTTTCTGTTGTTTATCACCGAATCGTTCGTCAAACTTTTCTCGAGGATTCCTATCGAAAGCAAATCGATCGGCACTTGGAAAACGAACGCCTGCGATAACTTACACTCATAAAACTCGTCTTTATATCTTCGTAGCGTCCAAATGGAACGAATGCCCATGCATCAATTCGTTTAAACCCCTATTTCACCGTGAAAATGTTAATTCTGTAAAATTTACAGCGTCGCGAACGAGATCTGAAATTCGGCCAGAAATTCGATATTTAATAAAGTACCCTACCCCACTGTTCGACACGGTCCTTTCTACAAAAAAGTCGTAACTCCGAATCGATATTCAAATAACAGTCTCATATTATTGTCAAATGTCCATTGTAATATACAGACACTACGAAAGATTAAAAGAAATAGATATTCTGAATACTCTTCTATATTCATTGGTATTCAAGCTGAACCTAAAGTTTAGGTTTATTTTATGAGCATAATTCCTAAAGTTATTTGTTTCTGCAATACAAACAATAAAATCTGTTCATCCTACAGTTTTGGAATAGCAACACGAATGTCAGACATCAAGAGAAAGTGCAGAAACAGCAGTTCACTTATGCAGAGATCTGATAAATTGATGTTACATTGATACACATGTTTGTTCGCATTACGTGGGGAAAAATCAGATAAAATTGTTGACAAGGTTGTATCGCGTTCATTCTACTATAGACAAGGTGTAGAATAGACGTTGCATGCAATGCTTTTTTCTGTCACACGGATTGGAGGCTCGCGAGCACCCTTGTCATTTCATTTCAGTGAAACATTTAATGAAAATATCGGACAATAGGTACAATAATGCTTAATAACTACGTATCACGCAAATTTTAGTTACAAATATTACCTAAACCACTCATCTGTCGAAGAATGCCTATATTTTTATTCCTATTGTTTCCTACTATTTATAATTTATATCCGACAATAGTTATAATAATCGTTAATGATATGCATCATGTAAATGTTAGTTATAAGTATTATTTTGTCTAAAACACTCATATGTTAGTAGGTCGAATTAATTGTCGACGTGCGGTGCACCATTTTTAACATTCCCGATCCTTTCAATACTCTTCAATAAGTTATAAATATGACCACATGTGCCACAAAGTTTCATTCCATGGGCCACCCTCACTGACCACTGGTAACCAATGATTACCATTTCCTAATAAAAGTTGTCTACTGTGATCAAAATATTTAAACTTGCGTCTCATATTATTTTGATACAAAGGATGGGATTTCTGAATTTTAGAAACGCTACAAAAATAAGTACCGAAACAAATTTTAAATTTTGATCTGGCAATAGACGCGTTAAAATTTGTCCACTCTCGTTGATTTTCTTTCTGCAGTTAAGAATTTAACCTACTTCTATTGTTGCATCCAAACACCAAATGGTCCAATAAACCCAGTAATACTATAGAAGTATTAGAAAAAAAATTATCGAAAGGTCCTAAATATAGACTTGGACGCATTGAAGTCGCAAGAAGAAAACATCGTACCCGGTTAAGTGTCGCAAAGCTCAATATAAATTCTCATTCTCCCACTTCGGAGACAAATATGAAAGGTTGGTCGCGTTCGTGTAGGCGCGCAAGTCCTTGCAGCATATGAACGTTGCCCGTTCACGTGCACACGCTCAGCCCCAGCTAGGTACACAGACTGTAATTAATCCAAGGTGTTAAATCAAGACCCGTGAATGCCTCTCCCTCGTCTGCAGCCGTGACGCCTTCTCTAGCCGAGTGGGTCGCCCCTCGAGACCGCCTGCCACGTCTTATAGCCTCGAGTGGAAGCCCGAATTCCTCTTCTTGCCGTCGCCCCTTCCGTTTTACACGAAATATCGTACAACCGGTCCCCGCCTGGCTCGTAATTTAAATCTATCCAGGGACATCGGCAGGATTACACCGTTCCACGACAGCGATTAGTTTTCACCTGTGACACGAGCTTCGACGAGTCTATCGAGAGGATTCCCCGACGAACTGTTCTTGATCACTGGATGCACGCGCGTTTGTATCCGCACTCGATTGCATCCTTTTGTCTACAGTACAGGACAAAATGATAGGTCACTTTGCATATTTGTATATCTCATACAGTTAAAAGAAGAAAATGTATATTTTGCACACTCTGTATATTGAATATCTCTTGCAGAATAAGCTCGAGAGAACGTCAGTGAAAGTGATGTTCGTCGGACAGAATGATAGATTATCGTACAAAGTATTCTTATTATGTTACGAAGAAAATATGAAGAAGAGATATCTCCTTGCCAATATATTATAACACCTATTAATCGTATAGGAATACTTTTATATACTTTTTTGTTTAAGTCATCCTCTCGATTTATTTTTCCTATTTTGGTAGTTGGCGTAATTGTATAATTGTTTGATCGCACAAACATTAGACATTTTTGCTAATTTAATGACTAAATCAGCAATTAACAAGAATGGCTTTTAGGAAGCATTTTTTACTGCAAACGTGTCTATGTCTAGAGTAAAATAATTGACAAAATTAACTGTTCTGAACCATTAGTTTTTATACATACCTGAACGGAGATGTTTTTGTTTCTCTCTAAAAGGCAAATTTAATGGACGGAAAATTCTGGAAATAAATGTGGAAATTGTTATACGATGTCAATTAGATTTGAGATTTTGAAATGTAATTCGGGGTCTGTCCATTGTCTGAAACGCGAGAAAGATTCCACTTATAATGCTATTTCAGATTGTGTCGAAAGATTTCGACGAACACATCAGACCTACAGATTCAATTATGCTGAGAAGATTAAACTTCCGACGATTTCATTATTCTGCAATTCTCAGTTTATAGTGAATTTGTGATAAGTTACATGGAATTTTCAACACTTTGAAAATAGAATAATACAATTTTGCAAGAATATTCATCAGACTTTAGCATGCGAAAACTGTCGCGGTATCTTTCAAATAATCATAGAACTGCCAGTAATATTTATGGCACGTAATGTAATATTTATGGTGCTGACCATCCGATATTTATGGTGCTGTCCGGACCGCTATGAAATTTAATCGGATACGTATAGTATCTGACCTATTTGATAAAGTATTGTATATCTTTTTGAACATACGTTAGAGAATGCCGTAAAAGATTAAGATTGCCTATAAAGTAAATAAAACGAACGCTTTCGTTCTTTAACAAAAGCATCCTTCATTATTTGATATCTCATTTATTTTTATTCTGAATTTATAAGGTATCTAGGACATGGAAGTTATTAGCAACCGTGAGAAAAATTTTAATGGGAGATTCTTGGCGCCTAAATAAATCGAAAATCAAGAATATCAATTTCTCGATTGGGGCTTCGTTAAAAAGTTATTAACAAATTAAATTAAAAAATTTCAAATCATTCTGAAAAAATTATTTTTAGTTGCAGAGGTCTATTACAATAATTTTTGGTGAATATACATACCCCGGAAAGCCTGCGCATTTTCCAGAAAAATTATAATTTTTATAATTTTTTAACGAAGCCTTCATCAACAAAATGGTATTCTTGATTTTCAGCCTATTTTGTCCTCTAGAATCTCCCATTACAATTTTTCCCAGGTGTGGCTGAACACCCTATATGTTTAAACCGTTGGAACGTTGACACGAGAGAGAAACGTTATCGTTGACATTGATGATGGAAGTGATTAGGCTAATGCGTATCGATGAGCGAATATTTGGGTTTAGGCCGAAATGCGTTCGAGGGTCTGCTCCTCGAATGTGCGTAGTTCGGAGTCCTCCGCGTTGGTGACTTTTTTGTTTATAATATGTAGATAGGATTCGAGAGATTTCGACTTCGACAGCAGAGAGACACTGCATCGAACTTTGGTCGAGAAGTCGCTTATGATTTTTACAGTTATGTCTTTTACGTATTTTCGTGTCAAATAGTTTATCATAGTATTAAATAATATAGTTTATATTGTTAAGTTTAAAGTGGCCGAATCATTGAATCTGGCCTCACGCCTGTAATCATCCCTGACATCCTTACAATATTATATGGTATTAAAGTAATCCTTCTTACTTGGTTCTCAAGTAATACCCTTTTATTACAAACAAAAAGTACAACAAAATTTGCTAGCTTTTATTACTTTCGATAGCAGCTGAATGGAAAGTAATGAATAATAAATAAGAAATTTCAGCTGCTTCAAACTTTTAATCCACTTAACTTCGCAATTTCTTTTTCGATGTTTTTTACCACTGGCGATAGGAAACTTTTAAATGGTCATTTTTATTAAGAATAAGATACTACGGAAAATAATTTTTTATTTTCTAAGAGATCACAGACCTTCACCAATATTACAATCAACTAAAAATCGCAGTTCATGACATGTTAAAAAAAAATTTCAATAAAATATAGAAAATTATCAAAATTGTTTACAGTTGACAAGAAATATCTTTTGAGTACGACATAGTCGAAATTATCAAAACACTTTTACCTATACGACTATGCAAGAATCATTTCTTAATTTGTTTTATTACACAAAGTATTAATTGCCGAGGCTCCTTATATTTTCTTCCTTTATTCTTATATTGACTATTTAAGAAACTTCAATTTAACTTAACAGATAATTCCTTAAGTTAGTCTCGGAACTTGTACATGTAATAAAATTTAAGGCATTTATTATTACAAGGTATTAATGTATATATAATCTATACATATAATTTCAGAAGAACTAGTCAATTTAATTTATCTTTCTTAGATATTAACTTAATATCTCTTTTTTAGAATTCGTTACATACTTTACACATTATACGTATATTTTTTACTACATTTTCAATGTTGTATAATTAGAGAACTATCGTACTGAAATACACATCTAAAAAACTATGGTTGCAAGGCTACAAAGTTTATAATTAATCGTTGGAACCAATCAGTCGTTTCATATTTATCGAATAAACAGTTTTCAATGTTTCTGTAGGGCAATGAAATTTGAAAAGATTATGAAATAATATTTCGATATCTTCTATAGTGCAAGAGGTATAGGAAAATGTTACTAGAATCTACGATCTGGTTCACCGTTTGAAACGTATGACGATGATGTCCAACACATCTTGGACCATCGTGAATGGAAAATATACCATGGAGTAGCATACGTTCATGCTGACTTTATCAGTCGAGCCAACTCATTTCCAAAGTAATTCCGCCCACCTAGCCCATAACTTGTGTCCATCGGCTTCGAATAGTCGGTTGAATATGTATGTCGATGGCGCGTACGTGTTCGTCAAGTAGAACCGGACTACATACCGAAGCCGGACGGCACTTTGTCACACTTGCATCATCCGCATTCGGATAAGATACGGTTCTCATATGAGCCAACGTGTTCTCGAACCCTTGCCCTCTTTTTGCACACGCTGCACCCTATACGAGGAACTTTTGTTGCGGGCGACCCGAAAAATATATCACCGATGAGAAATCGACGCGATAGGACAGAAAATATGCTCTTATTCTCATACCTTTTCTTGCGTTTCCACTATTCTTACTTATTTTTTAATGAATATAACAACGACGTGTTGCTGTAATCAGTTGGCTGCAATGAAACTACTGTAGCGACACTTCCGACGCTCGCCGGTAGAGGGCTACGCTCAATCCTTATCTTTCTTGCAAGTACTCGTGTTAGGAACTTTGCGAGGTTTACGATACGGTCGCTTGTGAATACCGCTATTTTTGAGGATAGCTAATTTCAATTCGCTTGTTAATAGTTACAGCTAAATGAGGAGTCAGGACCCTAAAGAATCATTACAAAATTGAAGCAATTAGGAAGGGCCCTGCTCCGTCGTCCTCAATAGCGATTGAGGTGTCATAAACCTTACAACTAGTCGCACGGTCGAGTAACGACCTTAGTACCTGGGCACGGTCCCCGGTCGGGTGTTAGGAATTTTCCATTTCCAGGGAGGTCTAGTTTGTACCCCGACTGGTGGGCGGCAACCTAGACTAGGCGGTTTTTGGAAATCCAACCCCCGACCAGAGACGTCGACCGATTGGTCAGGTCCTTTACTCCTCATCGGCAATTTTAGTATATAAGAAGAACATTGGAAGAGTTTAGTTAGATTAGCAACAGAATCATAGTTAGAAACGTTACTGTATTACTTATTGAATTCAATAAACACCAAATACACAACCATTAATTTTCTTCAAACGAAGGTGGTCCTTCGAGTTTGTATTAGTCGGCACACACGTGCAAACTCAACAATTTCCGAACGAGCAACACTCGACCACGGAAAGAACAACTCGACCAACTATTTGTCACCAACATTCTGTGTATAGCCACCAATACATCGCTCAAGTAACTTTTCATTGCTCGATTGTTAATAAATGGGTAAAATTATTTCAAAAACATCATCGGGAAGTGCTGGTTTATGTTTATAGCTGTCGAAATTATTTTGGGCCTTTGCTTTGTCCGCCGCTTGACTAACTGTTCAGACACCTTCGATTTCTGCTCGACATTTTCGTCTCTCAAATCCTTATTTTTCATAACGTCATGAAAGTTTGGCATTTCATTTTTGAATAATATTACTTTCACGAAAAAAAATCGATTTTCTGACTGCCTGGTCTCGTTAAAGGGTATAGCTGCATAAGGGGGTCAAATGTGCCCTTGAACCAAATGTGACATACGATGGATCCATCGATAGAGCATCCAGAAAAAACGTTCTATGCCAACTTTTAACCCTCCATCTTGTTTGGAAGGATAGTTATTGAGAAAATTCGGATTAACGAATTTGTGCCTATTTCCCCTATTTAATCCAGTACAAAAATTATGAAAAAAATTTGGTGCATTGTGGTTATTGAGATACGTGTTTGAGAATTTTTTTCGATTTTTCGATTCCAAATCCTAAGTGTAAAAAATTGAAAATGTAAAAAAACACAGAAAAATACGGATTTCGTATTGAAGCTTTCGAGACACTAGATTTATATAATTACTGTAAATGCGTATTGTCATTGGTTATCTCCCTGAATTTTTTCAGATTTTTTAGTAGGGTGCGCCGTAGTAGCAAAATTCAAAAACCGATTTTTGCGACGTTTTTCGCGTGAAAAAACATCTTATACTTTGAATTTTTGTATTCTCTTTACTAGATAACTACATTGTATGGTTTTAAACATTTCTATGTTGAGCAGAACAGTGTATACAAGAAGAAAAGCAAAAATAAATCACGAATAAAAAAGTTCTATGCGCGATATATTGAGAAGTATCAACGGTATTTTCAAGAGCTGCGATGGTGCAGTAAGTAAGATGCTTGACTGTGAGACTTCTGCAAACTTTTTGACGCGCGTTCACGCCCTGCTAAAGTACATTTTTTTTATTATATTAATTTTATTTTTTTTTCAATTTCTAACTAAACGACAGTGCAAAACTATTTGTTTATTAATATTTAAAAAATATTTTCACCTAAAATATACGCAAAAACAATTATGGAGCAGTTTCTATTCCATCATTTCTCTAGTCGTGTATTTGCTTAAATACCCCACTGTTTAATTTTTTCTACGTTAAATGAATATTCGTACTTAGTTTTAAAATCGCAAACCTTTAATAACTTCGAATAGTGGAAGAAGATTCTTCAATAAAAAGAACATTAGCAGTCTTTGCATATAGTTACGGATATCAAGATGACAAGGTTTATGATGCGTAGAACGGGAGTTTGAAATTGTCCATGTACAATGTATACATATATTGGCAGTCTAAATTACTTATTTTAGACGAGAAATTGTTCTTTTATTATCCAGTTCCGTTACACATGTCCACATTTCAACAAAGGTGATGCGTAATGCTTAACCCAAGACTCAGGTGGCTTCATTGCTTCTTCGCAGAATCTCTTTTTATTGAAGAATCTTCTTCCACTATTCAAAGTTATTAAAGGTTTGCGATTTTAAACCTAAGTACGTATATTCATTTAACGTAGAAAAAATTAAACAGTGGGGTATTTAAGCAAATACACGACTAGAGAAATGATGGAATAGAAACTGCTCCATAATTGTTTTTGCGTATATTTTAGGTGAAAATATTTTTTAAATATTAATAAACAAATAGTTTTGCACTGTCGTTTAGTTAGAAATTGAAAAAAAAACAAGATTAATATAATACAAAAAATGTACTTTAGCAGGGCGAGAACGCGCGTCAAAAAGTTTGCAGAAGTCTCACAGTCAAGCATCTTACTTACTGCACCATCGCAGCTCTTGAAAATACCGTTGATACTTCTCAATATATCGCGCATAGCACTTTTTTATTCGTGATTTATTTTTGCTTTTCTTCTTGTGTACACTGTTCTGCTCAACATAGAAATGTTTAACACCATACAATGTAGTTATCTAGTAAAGAGAATACAAAAATTCAAAGTATAAGATGCTTTTTCACGCGAAAAACGTCGAAAAAATCGGTTTTTGATTTTTGCTACTACGGCGCACCCTACCAAAAAATCTGAAAAAATTCAGGGAGATAACCAATGACAATACGCATTTACAGTAATTATATAAATCTAGTGTCTCGAAAGCTTCAATACGAAATCCGTATTTTTCTGTGTTTTTTTGCGTTTTCAATTTTTCACACCTAGGACTTGGATTCAAAAAATCGAAAAAAATTCTCAAACACGTATCTCAATAACCACAATGCACCAGATTTTTTTCATAATTTTTGTACTCGATTAAATAGGGGAAATAGGCACAAATTCGCTAATCCGAATTTTCTCAATAACTACCCTTCCAAACAAGATAGAGGGTTAAAATTTGGCACAGAACGTTTTTTCTTGATGCTCTATCGATCCATCGTATGTCACATTTGACCCCCTTATTCGGCTATGCCCTTTAATCCCCCCGATATCTCAATTTGAGGATTAATTTTTCTAGTTCTGTAGTAACATTCAAAGTGTTAAGTACAATTTTGTAGAATATTATTATGTAATATACGTGTGAATGGTATGTATCTGTGCGTGAATGATTGGTTGCTCTTAAGCTAGCAGGACCAAAGCAGCAGAGTTACATCGGACCTAGTGGAATATATAGTACTTATTTTGTACTAAGTACCACAAATAATAATTTTGTACCTCCTGCCGTTTTCAAAAAAATCGTGGCGCTGCTAGCTTAATATTAAGCTGGCAGGACCAATGTTAAAATTAATGAAAATGAATAAATCAAAGTGCATTTAGTGCAGAATTTGTACTAATTTCTACCACCAAAAGAAATTTTGTACCTCTTACCGTTATCAAGAAAATCGGAACGATGGCGAGTTTAACGTTCAACTAGATGGTGAAAATGTTAAAATTAATAAAAATGTATAAATCAAAGTGGATACATTTAGTGCTGAATTTGTACTAATTTGTACCACCAAGAGAAATTTTGTACCTCTTACCGTTGTCAAGGAAATCGGAACGATGCGAGTTTAACGTTATGCTGACAGGACCAAAAGTTAAAATTAATAAAAATGAATAAATCAAAGTGGATACATTTATTGCTGATAAACTATTGTAGACAAATAAAGTGAAAAAATTAAAGAAAACCGCAGAGTTTTTATGGCTATATGTCTTTGTACCTGCCACGAAAAAAGGTTTCGTTGTTGCAAACTAATAAATGACGGGTGAAGGTCTTATCACTAAATAAAAAATAAGAAAAGTACACAATATGTACAGAGAAAAATTTATAACAGGCCTAAACAATATTAAAGAAAAGAATATTCGCGCTAATCTGTAACCGAGGTTCGTCGGAACTCTTGCGCTGTTCAACTGTTACGTTGTTCAACCGTTCTTTTTGGTACAGATCGACGGAGTTCGATCTTTAGTCTTCATCAGAATTCATTCCGAGTTAGCAGTGAAATACATTTGTATCATGGTTCCAATACGTGGTAGACCGGGAAAAGTTAATCCCGAAAAAATAAAGGAAACAATATTGAAATATAAGGATATCATAAAAAACGATACTAATATTGTTTCAAAAACACATGATGTGTGGCGTGTTATCGCGCAAGATCTTGAACATAAAGTGACTACAAACAATTTATATGTTTTCACCATGTGCAATCGGTACAATGTTACGGATATTATTTTTAATAAAGTGTGCAATGAGGGAAATGTTTCCATAAATGAAAGTGTAACGAGTGACACAAATTGGAAAGAAAGTTCTATAAATATTTCATCGGATAAAGACCCTATGGAGAATTTTTATGTCATTTCCATTTTGAGAGAGGAATTTATAAACCTCTTGCTATTATCGCTTGCGCAAAGTTTTACAACCTGGCAATTGGCAAGTCTTAATAACAAATAAATTTTGGGAGGCCACGCACTTAAAATGTGGATTTCAATTTACCAGGTACAAAATTTTTTTTGATAATACAAATTAGTACAAATTCAGCACTAAATGTATCCACTTTGATTTATTCATTTTCATTAATTTTAACATTTTCACCATCTAGTATAACGTAAAACTCGCATCGTTCCGATTTCCTTGACAACGGTACCAGGTACAAAATTTCTTTTGATGGTACAAATTAGTACAAATTCAGCACTAAATGTATCCGCTTTAATTTATTCATTTTCATTAATTTTAACTTTTGGTCCTGTCAGCTTAATATTAAGCTAGCAGCGCCACGATTTTTTTGAAAACGGCAGGAGGTACAAAATTATTATTTGTGGTACAAATTAGTACAAAATAAGTACTAAATATTGCACTAGGTCCGATGTGATTCTGCTGCTTTGGTCCTGCTAGCTTAAGAGAGGTCCGATCTACCGTGATTTTAAGATTACCTTTCAAATAATCTAAGACGCTCTTAATTGCACTCTCGCTTTTGCTCATAATCAAACCATCATCCACATACAGGGCTAAATACACCTTTGAATTTTTCACTACACCGACGAACACGTACTTATCACTTGCGATGTTCACGAGATTAAATTCGTTCAGAAACCTCGTGAACTTCTCGTTCCAGCATTTGAGTGACTGCTTCAATCCATACAGACTCCGATGTAGCTTGAAGACTGCATCTGGTTGGCTCTCAATTTCGTATCCTGGAGGCTGCTCCAAGTAAATTTCTTCTTGAAGATCGCCATATAGAAAAGCGGTTTTCACGTCGAACTTCATTATTTCATGATCTTCTTTCGCAGCTATTGCAAGCAGAATTCTGATGGACTCGTAGCGAACGACAGGTGCGAATGTGTCAAAATAATCGATTCCTTCTCGTTGTCGGAATGCTTTCGCTACAAGTCTCGCCTTGTATCTCTTCAGATTTCCAGCTGTATCATTTTTAATTGAGAAAACCCATTTGCACCCGATTGCACGTTTTCCTTGCGGCAATACACATATGGTCCATGTGCGATTTTCTTCAAGAGCCAGCATCTCTTCGTCCATGGCTTCCTTCCACTTGCTGGTGTTGTCACTGGATATTGCCTCGGTGTAGGTCATAGGCACCGTATCAGCCAAAAAAGCGATAGGTACGCCGTATCGGTCAGGTGCTTGTAACGTGCTTCTATTGCGCAATTTTCTACCTTCCCGAGCATTTTCATTGGCGGCTACCTGCTCTATTTCTGGCAAAACTGCGTTTTCTTCATTTCTATTGTTTTCCAGGTCTCGTGTTTCGGCGACATCTTCCACAACTGGAGCTTGGTGTTCGGGTGCATCTTCTGGAGTAGGAGTCGTCTCTGCTTCGTTTTCAATTCCGAATTTGATTAATTATATCGGTTTCGGCATGCGTTTCGGCACTTGGTAGGGCACTTTCGTTGAAGGTTACGTCACTGCTTATAGAAATTTTCTTCATTCTATTGTCCCAGAGTCTATAATTAGTAGACTCTCCATCGTAACCGACGAATATGACCTGCCTGCTTTTTGGGTCGAATTTTTGCCGTCTTTCCTTCGGTACGTTCAGGTAGGCTACGGATCCAAAAACCTTTAAATGTTTTATTTCAGGTTTGCGTTTAAACCACTTCTCGAACGGAGTAATTGTCTCCCCTGGCTTTAGGATGGTCCGGTTCAGCAGGTAGCACGCGGTGTTTACTGCTTCTGCCCATAATTTTTGATCCATGTTCTTTGCGTGAATCATAGAACGTGCACTTTCAATGAGCGTACGAATTTCGCGTTCAGCGCGACCATTCTGCTGATGAATGTATGGTGACGAGCATTCGTGGATTATATCCTTTTCCTCTAAAAAGGCCCCGAGTTGGCTGCAGGTATACGCCGTCCCATTGTCCGAGCGCAGAACTTTAATTTTCGTTCCTGTTTGCGTCGATACGAATGCCTCGAACTCCTTAAATTTGCTGAACACTTCTGATTTATTGCTCATGAAGTATACCTTCCTATAGCTAGTGCTCTCGTCCTTAAACAGTAAAAAGAACCGCGTGTTGCTCGGTGAGTTTATGTTTACAGGGCCACAGACATCGGTATGAATTTTCTCCCCTGGCTCGTAATTGCCTTCAACCCCAATGTTTGGGTGCGGCCTTCGGGACTGCTTGCCCATAATGCATCCTTCACAAAAAAACTTTGTCAAATTGTCCTTTTCAATTCCGTCGATGTCGAGTTGTTCACACGTGTGTTTTACGGCGCGCACATTTACGTGCCCCATCCGCTCATGCCAAAGTTTTAATTTTTCTTGACCATCTGCTAATTTCAACGCTTTACAGTCAATGGGCATTTTCACTTTGAAACACATTTTAAACAGTTTTCCGTGCGGTATTCCACGTGCGGCGAGTTTTCCTTTACTATCACGAACTTCACATTTGTTTTCAAACGAATGAAAAGAGTACCGTTTTTATTTACTGACCCTATAGAAAACAAACTACACTTTAATTCTGGAACATAGAGCACATCTTGTAATTCGCGTTCATATAGCACTCCCTCAAGTATTTCTTGGATTTTAATTGTTCCGATACCGGCCGCTAAGATGATGCGATCATTCGCTACCTTAACCGCATGATCATTTGAATTCGGCTGCAATGCCGAAAAATAGTCTTTGCGGAAAGTCATATGCATTCCGACACCCGAATCCGCAATCCACACGTCACTGTCACTTTCGCGGGTGCATTTATATGTTGCAACAATGTCACACACCAACGCCGGCGCATTTCTCGCTGAACTGTCCGATGATTTTCCAGCTTGATTTTTCGGACATTCACGTGCCCAGTGGCCTTTTTCTTTGCAGATTCCACACCGCGTTCGTTTTTTCAGCTCCTCGATATCCTTCTTGGAGCGTTTCTTTTTCTTTGCGTTGTTCAGGGACGTCTTTTGGACATGAAGTGCGTGCGTCGACACTTCATCCTCAGCAAAACGCCTGTCTTCCTTAATCAGTCTGCTGATCAAGTTCATTTTTGTTTTTTCCGTAGCAGGAATGCATTCCCACGTGTGGCGGAAAATGGAGAACTTCGCGGGTAAACTGCGCAGCAGTTTTGTCATGACAGCTTTGTCCGACAGTTTCTCACCCGCATCTTGCAAGCGTCTACAGATGCTCTCCAGTATCTCCAATTGATCTGCAATGGGCTCCTCTTCATTAACGCGGAAGTTATAAAACTGCTCCCAGGCAGTTTGTGCAGCGTCTTCACTTGCATCTCCGTACAGGTCCCTCAGCTTGTTCCACATTTCCGTCGCAGTGGAGCAGTTGTATAAATTACGGCGAAGATTTGGGGCGACTGTACTCAGTATAATCAGTTTTACCTGCACTGATTTTTGACCGTGCACTTTGAGCTCCGTTGCCTTGTCTTCTGCAGGTTTTACTATCGTACCATCTACGAAACCAAGCAAACCTTTTGCTTCTAGCGCAATCACTACTTCAAATTTCCACATGGAGTAGTTGGTGCCGTCCAGTTTCACGATTTCCATTCCAACTTCTTTGTCGGACATTGCGAAGAAATCACTTACACAATTGGTACTTAGTAAAAATATACCTTTATTCACCAACGTGGCTTATCAACAAACAAATTCTTTCTAGCGGACGCAGTGGAAGCGTGCTGGGCCCATAACCTGTTGAGGATCTATCGTTATGAAAAATTGAACCCAACCGTTTACATGCAGAAGAAAAAATGGTTTATTGAAAAGTATAATAATGGATATTACAAGACACGGAGGCGAAAAACTAAGTAAAAGACTTTCTCCGCGATCAGGGTTGTCGCACAACTAACTCCAAACGGAGAAAAAGCCCGGGTTTATAGGCGTCGCCAAATGATCGGTAGACCTATGGGTTTTATGACCCGACCTGGATCGACGTCGAGCAGAGAAAAATCGCAATGCTAGACATTGAAAATATATCTATTCTCAACAATAAACAAAATTTTCGTTTACGCCAAAATAAAGATCCTATTTTATACTGCAATTTTCATATAAACAATTTTTTCGTATAATCAATAGTTATTGAAGTATAGCCACTGTCACACTTTAGCGGAGACACCCTGTATAGTCCCGGCTACTATATAGCGAGGTCGAAACCTCGAGTAGGTGTCAATGTTTACATGTTTCAGCTCCCGGAACAAGTAAATTGACAGAAATACGAGTAGCTAAGGTCCTTAGACTATGGTTAGGGCTTAATATGGTCAGGTTAGAAATTAATTTGTTATTAAATTTATGCAACCGCAATTTCTTGTCGGTTAGATACTGATTAACTTCAATAGGAAACATTCTTTTGTCAGATCAACGAAAGGGACTGGAAAATCGTGGGGACTAGTTCATATGCCTCAGCCTGTATAATAATAGATGAATCGCTTCTTCAATCAGATATGAATACTGACTCTGATTCAAATATTGGCATAATATAATAAATAAATATTATGCCTACAATAATAAAAGTTAAATTTCAAATGTCTATACATTCAGCAAATTATCTTCCCCAGAACTTTTAATTAAAATTGTGAAACGATGAGTGACTCAACAAACTTAAGACTAGTATAAGTAAAATTGAAATTTAGATTCGTAGGACTCGCAGTAATTGTTCGAAGAATAACAACGTATCTCACAGTCACAGTCAAGCATCTTACTTATTGCACCATCGAAGCTCTTGAATAACAACGTATCTTTAATCGCAGTAAAAATATAAATATATGCGGGGAATCTTCGCGCGACGATAAATTTAAAGTAGAGAACACGCGAGAGAAAATAACGAACCGACTAATTTATCGATATCACGAGGGGAAGTAACTAGCCATAGCGTACAAAAACAATCTTTCTTTCGTGAAACACTTAATCCGGAGAAAACGCAGGGGCGGTCTCTGAAAACACGTGCTCAAGTAGAACGTTTAATGGCGGTTCGTGACTCACGGCGTTCCATAAAACTGGCCGTCACGTTCAAATTAGTTTCGAAGGATCATAATCGGGAGGACTACAAAATCTACGTATTAAGTCGCCCATAAAAATGCTAATGCGGACGATCGCGGGGTTTTATGTGCCGCGACCGTATTACCCATTTCCCAAAATTATATACGCCGGAAGGTTAGGTAAATGAGTTTTTAATTTATGAAAATCTTCTTTTCCCGTGTCGACGTAAAACCGATACATTCGGCCGGGAAAATCGAATTAACGCGAATGGAATTTTCTTCTGAGGTAAGAGAGGAAAAAAGAAAAACCGCCAGACGCGGAATAATTAATCTAGAGCGCTTGCTTAGTACCTAAATTTCGTTTCGTCTTCGGTTTACGTGGTACGCTTTAATCGAAACTTTTTTAATAACCTAACTCGGTGGATTAGTTGAACCGAAACTAACGAGTAAAGGGTATAGCCGGATAAGATGGCAAAAAGTGCCTTTGCGTCAAACTGATCAGTGAACACATCAGTTAATAGACCATTCAAAGAAAACCATTTGTGTAAAATATCAACCCCGTACCCTTACTGAGAGGGTAGTTACAGGGCGTAACGAAATTTTCAGTTTAAGCTGTATGTATATCTTTTGTTGTATTGTATCAAAGATTTTGAAAAAAATTGGGGGTATTTTGCTCTACGGCGTACGTGTTTGTGAATTTTTTCAGAATTTTTCACCGCAAAATGGATTTTTAAAAAATTCGAAAAGTATAAAAATATTTTTTTTTAATAGAAATTATTAAATGACGACGTTTATATTTGTACAGTGTTAGTGTCTTGTTATGATCATTAATCTATAATTTTTTCAGATTTTTAGAAATGGGGGAGCGATGTTGGAAAAATCAAAAACCGACATTTACTTGTATTTTTACCTTAATTTTTGTTGTGACCATGTTCGTATTGTTACAATTTTAATAGCTTGTTACTGTTATAAATATATAATTTTTTGAAATTTTTTGTGGAGGTGTATCACATACAAAATAATTATAAATCGATATTTCCTAAGTTTTCGTTCGCAGAGGAGTAATATATTCGGGTAATTGATATTTTTACTTCATCGAATGATCATTATATGCATGCTCAAAATAGTTTTACATGTATGAATTAAGAGAATAACTTACCTCTAATGATATATTTTCAATCTTCGTCGCTGCCATCGTTTATTACGGGATTTACGTGTTCTGTATTAAAGATTTTGCTGAGGACTTCTGCAGGCTTCACAATTTTTGCAATATAGCGGGCATGCGACAAATAATAAATTATCGCTGCAACATGGGAACAGCATCCGATAGTTCGATTGCCATTTGCACATTCCCAGAAGTGACGATTAATTCCGGAACAACATATTGTGTTTGGTGTATAGTCTATATAACACTTATACATTTTCTTCTTGATATGTCGCGATTGCACTTTAAAATTACTGTTTGTTTTTAAATAACTGAAGTTAATTTCATTGTCACAATTTATTAGTTCTGCGAGATAAGACACTGCTTGTTGAAGTTGGTAAGATCCGGTAAAAAATAGTCGCAAATCACGTTCTGTCATTTCGGGGAAGTCAAGCAAATGTCCAGATGTAATGTTTTGAAACGGAGTCTTCCGTCTATCCCAGCGATGTGTCTCTGCCTCTACTCCCAAGGTATTTTCTTTTTCTTTTTGTTCCAAAATTCTTGCAATTATTACTTCCGAAAATTCCGAATCACTATGCAATCGCTTTCCAAACATATTTTGTACAAAACAGGCTATTCGAAAGTATGACCGTACTGTCGAAAGTAGCTTATTGTCTAATTGGTGGTGGAGAAGTCGGTATTTTTGTCCTATAATGCTATGGATAGCTTCGATGACCTAACGAACTTTTGTCACCAATCTAGAATTATTAGCTTCTACGGTGGTTAACTGATGACGTTTGCCTTTCAGAGCTGGCATTAGTATTTTGTATCCTTCGTTTTCTAAATAGTTCTGAACGTCTCGGAATCCTCGGTCAACGATGCATATATCTCCTTTCTTAAGTATGTTCGCAGACCATTCGGATCCTCCATCACAATTTTCATTATTTCTTCGTCATTTTGTGTAGCGTAAAATGGTCCGAGCATTTCAACAATATATCCAGCTGTTGTACATATCGTAAATGGTTTGCATAATGGTACTTTCTTCTGTCCTGAATATGATTTCCGTTGATATTCATTATTTGAACTTTTCCCACGTCGGAAGTAGGTAACATCAAAAATTAATGCCAACTGATTGGTTATGTTGTGTAATTTTTTAGCAATATCTGATGTTTCCTTCTCGATTAAATGTTGTCGAGAAAAGGCAGTTAATCCAAAATAAGTTGGTAATATATCTTTCTCAAAGGAGTTTATCACTGACGCACAAAAATCGGAAACTAAATGCTCACGTTCCAGTCCAAGAATTGCAGCTATTGTTTTATTACAATTTCTCATTAGAATTTCTCAGAATATGACTCATAAAAGATTAAGTATTCATTAATGTCATTCATTGATGTCTTTTTCGACATTCCCAAGGTTTTAAGTTTTATATTATTTGATACATGTAAAACTATTTTGAGCATACATATAATGATCATTCGATGAAGTAAAAATATCAATTACCCGAATATATTACTCCTCTGCGAACGAAAACTTAGGAAATATCAATTTATAATTATTTTGTATGTGATACACCTCCACAAAAAATCTCAAAAAATTATATATTTATAACAGTAACAAGCTATTAAAATTGTAACAATACGAACATGGTCACAACAAAAATTGAGGTAAAAATACAAGCAAATGTCGGTTTTTGATTTTTCCAACATCGCTCTCCCATTTCTAAAAATCTGAAAAAATTATAGATTAATAATCATAACAAGACACTAACACTGTAAAAATATAAACGTGGTCATTTAATAATTTCTATTAAAAAAAAATATTTTTATACTTTTCGAATTTTTTTAAAATCCATTTTGCGGTGAAAAATTCTGAAAAAATTCACAAACACGTACGCCGTAGAGCAAAATACCCCCAATTTTTTTCAAAATCTTTGATACAATACAACAAAAGATATACATACAGCTTAAACTGAAAATTGCGTTACGCCCTGTAACTACCCTCTCAGTAAGGGTACGGGGTTGATATTTGACACAAATGCTTTTCTTTGAATGGTCTATTAACTGATGTGTTCACTGATTAGTTTGGCTCAAGGGCACTTTTGACCATCTTATCCGGCTATACCCTTTGGTCGCGTCGCCTTAAATAAATACCACCGGACATCGATGCTAAAAACGACTAAAAAATGTAGACGAATCAGTTAAAACAAACTGTTAAAAATTCAATGCTGTTGTCTGTGCAAAATTTCATCTTTGCTGTCTTCGAGAAGAAAGAGAAAGAATCGCATATGAAAATATACAGGGTGTTCGACCACCTCTAGCAAAAATTTTAATGAGCGATAGTAGAGGCCAAAATAAGACGAAAATCAAGAATACTAATTTGTTGATGGAAGCTTCGTTAAAAAGTTATTAACAATTAAATTCAAAAATTTCAAATCGTTCTGGAAAACTTATTTTCGGTTGCGAGGGTCAACTACAATCATTTTTGGTGAGTACACATACCTCCGAAATCCTATCTACTTTCGAGAGAAAAAATCGAGTAGGTGCTGAAATTTTTCGGCGAAAAAAAATTTTTCAAATCGTTTTAAAAAAATTATTTTCGGTTGCGGGGATCAATTACAATCATTTTTTATCATTACACATACCTCCGAAATCGTACGCACTTTCGAGAAAAAAATTCCTTACTGAAAATCCAATTAGGTGCCTAAATTTTTCAACGGAGAAAAAAAATTGCAAATCGTTGTGGAAAAATTATTTTCGGTTGCGGGGGTCAATTACAATCAGTTTTTGTCATTAGACATACCCACGAAATCCTGCCCACTTTCGAGAAAAAAATTCAAGAATGTGTGAAATTATTCGAGAAAATTAAAAAATTGCAAATCGTTGTGGAAAAATTATTTTCGGTTGTAGGGTTCAATTACAGTCATTTTTGGTGAATAGACATACCCCCGAAATCTTGCGCATTTTCAAGAAAAAAATTCAGTAAGAGCGGCACTTTAAACGTTAATAACTTTTTAACGAAGCTTCCACCAACAAATTAGTATTCTTGATTTTTGTCTTATTTTGGCCTCTACTATCGCTCATTAAAATTTTTGCTAGAGGTGGCCGAACACCCTGTATAGACGCATACAGATTAATTCAAATCAATTAATCAACTTTTTCTAAACTGTTTTATGAAAACTAAAACTACTTATATTTAAAACATAAACGAAGAAAGTAGAATTAGCATAATTTAATTTATGAAAAATAAATGTTTCGACTTTCAGTTTATATTTAAAAATGTATGGTAAACCTGAAACATTAAAAATGTTGAAGTTTCAATAATATCGACGTAAAATGTACTTATAATGCTAACTATTTTCATTTAAATATGCAGTAGTTTAATTTTTCAGAATTATTTTATAACAAAAAGAGTTTACAGTGATTAT